>NW_016819104.1:942636-973825 GCF_001698545.2 Rhinopithecus bieti
CAATAAAAAATAAGTGACAAAAATGATTAAAAAATAAATAAATAAGTGAGAAATAAAAAATGATCCCACAGAAATACACACTACCATCAGAAAATACTATAAACATCTCTGTGCAAATAAACTACAAAATCTAGAAGAAACAGATAAATTCCTGGACACATACACCCTCCCAAAACTAGACCAGGAAGAAGTCGAATCCCTGAATAGACCAATAACAAGTTCTGAAATTGAGGCAGTAGTTAATAGCCTACCAACCAGAAAAAACTCAGGACCCAATGGATTTGCAGCCGAATTCTATCAGAAGTACAAAGAGGAGCTTTTACCATTCCTTCTGAAATGATTCCAAACAATAGAAAAAGAGAGACTCCTCTCTAACCCATTTTATGAGGCTAGCATCATCCTAATACCAAACCTGGCAGAGACACAACAAAAAAAAGAAAATTTCAAGCCAATATCCCTGATGAACATCGATGCAAAAATCCTCAATAAAATATTGGCAAACCAAATCCAGCAGCACATCAAAAAGCTTATCCACCATGATGGAATCAGCTTCATCCCTGGGATGCAAGGCTGGTTCAACATATGCAAATTGATAAACATAATCCGTAACATAAACAGAACGAATGACAAAAACCCCATGGTTATCTCAATAGATGCAGAAAAGGCCTTTAATAAAATTCAACACCCTTCATGCTAAAAACACTCAATAAACTAGGTATTGATTGAACATATCTCAAAATAATAAGACGTATTTATGACAAACCCATAGTCAATATCATACTGAATAAGCAAAAGCTGGAAGCATTCCTTTGAAAACCGGCACAATACAAGAATGCCCTCTCTCATCACTCCTATTCAACATAGTGTTGGAAGTTCTGGCCAGAGCAATCAGGCAAGAGAAAGAAATAAAGCGTATTCAAATTGGAAGACAGGAAGTCAAATTATCTCTGTTTGCAGATGACTTGATTGTATATTTAGAAAACCCCATCGTCTCAGCCCCAAAACTCCTTAAACTGATAAGCAACTTCAGCAAAGTCTCAGGATACAAAATCAATGTGAAAAATCACAACCATTCCCACACACCATTAATAAACAACCGACCAAATCATGAGCAAACCTCCATTCACAATTGCTACAAAGATAATAAAATACCAACTTACAAGGGGTGTGAAGGACCTCTTCAAGGAGAGCTACAAACCACTGCTCAAGGAAGTAAGAGAGGACACAAACAAATGGAAAAACATTCCATGCTCATGGATAGGAAGTATCAATTTCGTGAAAATGGCCATACTGCTCAAAGTAATTTGTAGATTCCATGCTATTCCCATCAAGCTACCACAGAGTTTCTTCACAGAATTAGAAAAAGCTACTTTAAATTTTATATGGAACCAAAAAAGAGCCCGTATAGCCAAGACAATCCTAAGCAAAAAGAACAAATCTTTGACATTTCTTTGTGAAAATGTTAAAATTTTAATTCAGTTTCTTAAATAGATATGTTATTCAGGTTTTAAATTTTCTTCTAATATCAGTTTTAATAAAGTTGTACTACCCAGGAATTTTTATTCATTTCATCTAAGTTGCTAAACTTATTGACACAAAATTTTTCATATAATAACCCTTCCCCTGATTGTTCTTGTAATGTTTGTGGAATCTGTGATGATGTCCTGTCTTTCATTCCTGATATTGGTAGTTTGTTTTTTTTTTTTCTTAATCAATCTTATTAGGTTTTATCAATCTATTAACATTTCAAAGAAAAATTTTGATTTTTTCAATTTTCTATATTTTTGCCCATTTTCTATTTTTTATTTCCACACATATTTTATTAAATACTTTTTTTCTACTTCTTTTGGGTGTAATTTAGCTTTTCTTCTACCTTTTTAAGGTGAAATCACACATCATTGATTTTTTTCTTCACTCCAGTGCAGTCATTTAACTTTCATATTTTTCTCAGCTGCTTCCTACAGATGTTCCCATATTGTTTTCATTTTTATTTACTCAAAATATTTCATAATTTTTCTTGTTTCCTACTTAATCCATGGGTTATCCCCTGGTGAGTTGTCTAATTTTGAATTATTTGAGGATTGTTCAGATGTTGTCCAGTTATTGATTCAAATTTTAATGCCACTTTGGTAAAAGAAAAATCTCTATTTGATTTTGCTATTTTAAAACATATTAAGATTTGTTTTATAGCCCAGCATATAATATAATCTTACCAAACATTTGATGTGCACTTGAGCAAGAAAGTTAAGTTCTCACTCATTGTTTTCACTGGTCAGTTAAGGCTCTGTCTCGCATCGCAATCATTCTGAGACCCACTTTGGTAAGGCAGCCCCTTTTTGACGCATTGTTTGTGTCATGTCAGAGGAAAAGTGAAGTAGAGCAAAACATCCACTGGCTATTACAAATTCTACCTAGACATGACATATAATACATTCATCTACTTTTTATCAGCAAAAAAAGTAACGTGGCTATATCTGATGTCAATCAGAAAGGGATGTATGATCCTCCAGTAAAAATGAGGAGCAAATAATTTGAACACATATATAGTCTTATATTATTAAAAAGACATATTAAACTTATATGACATGTTGATATTACCTCCAAGTGTCTCTCTAATCAATCATTTATCTACATTCCCATTGCCCACACTGTTGACCAAATCACTCATAGTCCATCTGGATTGCTCCAGAAAAGCTCTTAATAGATCTGTCTGCATCTACTTTGGCTCCCTGAGAGCAGCTGTTCAACAAAAATCTGACCACACCACATACATTCTCTTCCCACCGTCTTCATTATTATCCACCAGCCCTTGCATTTAAAACCCCTAATGACTTTTCCCTGCACTTAGGTAAAATGCAACTTGTTTATGTGGTCTATAAGGTCTTACATAACTTGGCCTGTCAGACCACTTCAGGCTCACCTCTAACCATTCCGGTCTTCACTCACCAGCCTCATGGTTCTCTTGGTTTCTTGAATGCATCAATCTATTTGCAACATCATGAACTTTGCAAAGGCTATTCATGCTGTCTGGAATGTCCTTTCCTATACTCTTCCTCTGACTCACTTTAACATCTATTTTAGAGCTTCCCTTACCCCTGCCTATTCCTAATCATAGCATCTTTTTTATTTAATTCATACCAGCTATTATGGTTTCTAATTATAGATTTATTTGCATAATTATTTTTCCCCTTTGTGAACCACAGAATGGAGTTAATCATATGAGTCAGTTCAGGAGTACAATTATCTAAGGTCCATGTCAGATAATTTTTATGTTTTACTTTTATCTTCCATTAATTTTAGCACTCATTTCTCCCTCTTCACATTAGTTTCTAATTCTAATCCATTTATAGGGTGTCTCTCCATTTTACATTACATATGTCAACTTTACACACACATACAGTGTTTTGTGTGTACTCTGATTCTTGCTTCCCTTATGTAGTATAAAATGTCTAACATCTATCTATGTTGCTGTTGAATATCAAGTTCATTATTTTTGGGTAATCTGCTGGGGTTATTATTACCACTTACATATGAAAAAAAACAAAGCTCCATGAGGCTGAGTAGTGTCTTGAGTTTTGTATTAGTTCATTTTCATACTGCTATAAAGAAATGCCTGAGACTAGGTAATTTACAAAGGAAAGAGGTTTGACTCACAGTGGCTGGGGAGACCACAGGAAACTTACAATCATGGCAGAAGAAGAAGCAGGTACCTTCTTCACAAGGCAGCAGAGACAGCGAATGTGACGGAGTGTGGAGGAACTGTCAAACACTTACAGATCTCCTGAGAACTCACTCTCTATCACAAGAACAGCATGGGGAAACTACCCCCATGATCCATTCCCCTTCCTCCCTCAACATATGGGGATTACAATTCGAGATGAGGTTTGAGTGGGAATGCAAAGCTAAACCATATCTTATGGTTATATATCCATAAGCAGAATCCAGGTTACTGGATTCTCATGGCAGTATTCATCACCACCCTTTCTATCAAGTCATCTTTGCTGTCACTATATTTTTCTTAGAAATACAGAAATTTGATACCAGAAAGGATAGACGATTTCCCCAAATGGTAGCCTTAGACTTAAAATCCATTTTTTTCTCACTATTGTACAGCACTGCCTCATTTCTTGCATGGGTCAGTTATCTCTAAACACACTAATTAAATTCAAGGCCTAATCTGCTGCCCTAATTTTATAATCCAGAGTTCTTTTTCTCTTCCTAAAACCAACCGCAGAAACTTACTGAAAACCCCAAGCCCCATGCCAGCTTTTAGCTTTGTGCAAAGCTTTCCTGTTTGCCCAGCCTCAAACCAGCTATTTGGAATCGGCAAAGCTGTTTACTTTCAAGCCTCCATTGTCAATAGATCAAGTGGAAACACTGATAACTCAATGAAGCTCTGGGCATCCTGCCCATCAGAAGCATCAACATGATACATTTCTATGTACAGGAAGATTTATCTCTGGAAACTAAGCAAACGAATTCCTGATTCTGATCCAGAATGAATATTAGTGTTGCCCACTTCTGCTCTTGCCAGAAAAGTGAGGAAGCTGTGCAAACATCTATCTTGGCTAAAATAGCCTTTTGGACCTTGTAGAATGCCAGTAGGCTTGGGGTTTAATAGGCATGAACAAACAGCTTACAGGGACTGGAGCTGAGATTCTCAAATAATAGGTGAAAAAGGCTACAACTTTCTCTCTCACGACAATTATTTATTGAGTGTCTGCTATGTGGCCCAGGATGGAATAGAGTCCCTGTACTCAATGTCATCACAGCCCAGTGAGAAATAAGCAAAGCAAGTAAAGGAAGTAGAGCAATCCTACCAATGCTGTGCAATCCCCTCCAATGATTGAGAGATCTAAGTCCTGTCTGACAAGGTAAACCTCACAGTGGTGTAGAGAAGACAACTTCTGTTCCTGATGGCTATTTATGTTTTGAGCACCTTGACAAGCCTGGTGGAGACAGATCATAAAGCTGCAGCAGGCATAAGACTGAGATTTATTGGTGATGCTGTCTGTGTTAGGCATTCTGGAAATTAACTCCCAAGAGGTATCAGAAAACACATTAAAACTTTCATTTCCTAAATTTTCTTATTTAAGAAGAGGAACTTGGGTTACTCTATTTGTAACTTGCAAGCCACATGAGATGACTCACCAAGGAGAATTATATAAAACAGATTATATTTATATATTTCATTGTTATTTTGACATCTGGTTTTCCATTAGAAGTTCACTGAGTAGTCTTTTTTTTTTTGCTTCTATACTCTTCCTGAACACTCAGTGTCACTCTCTGCTGCTCCGCTCTTCCTGCCCTCCTTCTTTATTACTTTTTTAATCACTTACTAAATATAGGAGGTAAAAATTTGAAACTATAAATATTATACAAGCTTTTCTTTACTGAGTGACTGCCACATGTTCACCCAATTTATTTATTTTATAATAGAACATTGTGTTTTAGAAGCATAATATACTTTTCAGATGTTGGGATTTATGCTTCTTTGATTATTGCACTTTAATCACTATTCTCAGGCATTTAAAAATACATAGCTATCTCTTCTAGGAGAAAACAAAACTGTATGTCTAAGCCAAGGTCACTACCTGTGGTTACACAGATTACTTCAAGAGGCGAATTTCACATTATGGTCTAGTGAAAGGCACATTACAGTTGTGCAGTGTACAACTCAGGCAGCTATACACGCCAGTCATGTCTAGACCTATATATTTAGTGAAACTCTGGTATAAAATTAAGGAATTGAACATGATGATATCTAATGAAGGGATTCAACATGATGATAACTAACATTTCCTCCTATTCTAATGTCTCTGATTCTAGGAATCCTACACATTTGAAAGAAATTGTGAGAAATCTCATGATTTTGTCTGGTATACAGCATTAAATCTGAAAGACAAAATTTGGACTAGGATCCCTAAAAAAGAACTGATTGCAAAACAAGGGCCAGATGTAAGACTGAGCTGTCCCCAGCGTGCCTAACAGTCTTTAATTATTTAACTAAATTCTGATGTCACCATGCAGACAAGAGGCAAATGCCAGTAAGATAATTGGTTTGGTTTTGGCATTCAGAACCATTAGAGAAGGGGTAAATGGTAAGTAGGATATTCCACTCAGCAGAAGTATTCACAAACTACTGCTATAGTTGGATTACTTTTCTGTCTCTCTCATTAGATTGGCCATATTGAGAACAAAACTTTATACTCCATGCTTTGCTGTCTTTCCTATTGCATATAGAATATTATACCCCCCCATGCTTTGGCCTGTCTTTCCTATTGCATAGATATTGCACTCAGTACCCCATGCTTTGCTGTCTTTCTCTATTGCCTAGATCTTCCCTATCAGTAAACCCTAAATCATAACATTGGCATAGTAAGCATCTGAGAAGACCTCACAAAATAAATAAACTAGTTTAATTCTGTTTGTAGTGACTATTTCCAATACTAATGTGACTACAAAATCACTTTTTTTACACCCCAGGTGTTAATCTCACAAAAGTTCCCAAGGAATATCTAGACACACTACTCCAAGTACTATCTCTCCTCGTTGGTCTCCTAAAGTGACATGATATAGCTGAGTTGCAATCCCTACAATCAGTGCTTATCATTAATGCCCAAGGGCCGTTGTTAGCGATAGAAGTATAGGTGCCTAGGAACTTATGTTTTCTTAGTGCCACTTACACTAATACACCACAGTAGCTGTAAAAACTCCAGCCACAGTTAAAAGGACTCAGCGTCAAAGGCTTGCCAGAAGTTGTTGGGAACCTCCATGCCGTTGCTCACTCTTCTTGCCTATTGCATTTTGCCATCAGGCCTTTCATTCCCCACGTCTTTTGCAAAAGTTCATACCACCCAGGGCCCTGCACTTATTCCCAAATGATGTAGAATTGGAGCTGCTCCTTGCAAGGGGTAAAAAGGTAGAATTTAGGGGGCACTAGATAGTTACACATTCAATGCATTTTCCTCATTTGGGTAAACTATTGTTGCGAACATTTAGCATATTTCCATTTTCTCTACTTCCCTTTGCCTGTTCTTCTATGCCTGGTTAAACTTGAGTGAAATATAATACTAGCCCTTTCTTACTTCTCATTCCTACGAGTCCTACTTCAGTCCTAATTACCAACTACTGTTTTCTTCCTCCAGGGACTAAGAGTTTTTGCCAAACCAGTGATTATATCATATATCTAGCTCCCAGGATTTGACCAGTATTTTTCATACTCTGGACTCTTTTTGCTACTGGATTCTTCTTGAATCACCAATGTTTTTTCATGGAGTTGTGAGCAATTTCTTTATTCCAAATCAAGACAGCTCTGAAAAAAAATTTTTAGGTGGCCATTCTGTGGACCTGGGGCCATGCCACATGCCCGAGTAGCCCATCTTTTTTTTTTTTTTTTTTTTTTTTTTTTTTTTTGAGACGGATCTTGCCTCTGTCACCGGCTGGGGGAGTGCAGGTGGCCGATTCTCAGGCTCACTGCAAGCTCGCCTCCCGGGTTTCGCCATCCTCTGCCATCTCCCGGGTAGCTGACGACTACAGGCCCGGCCACCACATCCGCTAGTTTTTTTTTGTATTTTTTTTTTTTAGTAGAGACGGGGATTTCACCGTGGTTAGGCCCAGGGATGGTCTCGCATCTCCTGACCTTCGTGATCCACCTGTCTCGGTTCCTCCCAAAGTGCTTGGGTTACAGACTTGAGGCCACTGCACCCAGCCCCAGTCAGCCATCTTAAAGAAATAAAATCTACCTTTGTCATTCTTTCCTTTAAAATTCTTCAAATGCTCTCTAGGCATAAGGCCCATTAATAACAAATAGTAATTAGCCTTTTATCAGGGATTCACATTGAATGAATTCTCTGTTTCCTAAACTCTTTAATCCCTCACAGCAACCTACAAAATGTATTGCTAATTATTTTCCCCATTTTATGGCGTGAATAAACTGAGAATTTAGGCTTTCCTACAGATACAAAATGCGTAAGTTGGATGGAACCAGCATTCAACCGGGGCAGCTGCAATAGTGCTCAGCTTAATCACTAAGGAAATAATGCTCTATCAGCCGACTTCATGTCTAAAACACCAAAGCATGGCAGCAAAAGTCAAAATAGACAAATAGGATCTAATTAACTAAAGAGCTTCTGCACAGCAAAAAGAAACTACCATCGAGTGAACCAGGCAACCTACAGAATGGGAGAAAATTTTTTGCAATCTACTCATCTGCACAAAGGCGCTAATTTCCAATCTACAAAGAACTCAAACAAATTTACAAGAAAAACAACAACCCCATCAAAAAGTGGGCAAAGGATGATGAAACAGACATTTCTCAAAAGAAGACATTCATACAGCCAACAGACACATGAAAAAATGCCTCATCATCCACTCGCCATCAGAGAAATGCAATCAACCACAGTGAGATACCACCTCACACCAGTTAGAATGCGCAACATAAAAAAGTCAGAAAACAACAGGTGCTGTCGAGAGATGTGCGAGAAATAGGAACACTTTTACCTTTTGGTGGGACTGTAAAACTAGTTCAAACCATTGTGGAAACAGTGTGCGATTCCTCAAGAGATCTAGAACTAGAAATACCATTTGACCAGCCATCCCATTACTGGGTATAATATCCAAAGGATGTATAAATTTCATGCTGCCTATAAAGACACATTGCCCACATGTATATTTATTGCAACACTATTCACAATAGCAAAGACTTTGGAACCAACCCAAATGTCATTCAATGATTGACTAGATTAAGAAAATGTGCACATTTACACCATGGAATACTATGCAGCATAAAAGAGGGATGAGCTTCGCTGCCTTTGTGGACATGGATGCCGCAGCTGGAAAACCGATCATTCTCAGGCAAACTTATTGCAAGAACAGAAACAGCAAACACTGCATGTTCTCACTCGTAGTTGGGAACTGAACGATGAGATCACTTGGACACAGGAAGGGGAACATCACACACTGGGGCCTATTGTGGGGTGGGGGGAGCAGGGAGGGATAGCATTAGGAGATATACCTAATGTAAATGACGAGTTAATGGGTGCAGCACAGCAACATGGCACATGTATACATATGTAACAAACCTGCACGTTGTGCACATGTACCCTAGAACATAAAGTATAATATCACTGAAGTTTCTATGCACCTCCTTTATACCATGAATGTCTATCTGTCTATCTGCCTAGCTATTCCATTCATCTACTTCTCTCCTGGTCTTTTGCTCTTGAATGTAATAGCCTCAAGAACTCTTGAGCCATGTCTTCGTAATTTTTCTACTTCCTCGCAGAACATCTGACATTTATAAATACTGTGAAACTAAATTTGCCTGCTATTCTAAAGCCATAAAGAAATACCAGTTGGATGATCTAAATGGTTGTATTTGTAAATAACCTTTAGGCTACATTTTTAAGTGATTTACTCAGTAATTACCCATCATCAAGAGTCTCCTAGTCTAGCAAGAAACAATCATAAAAATAAATGAAGAAAACAAACTTTTGTTATGAACTGAATGTTAGTGGTTCCCCTCCCTGCCAAACTGATATGTTGAAATTTTAACCTCCAATGCAATAATATTAGTAGCTGGGAATTTTCGGAGGCAATTAAGTCAAGAGGGTGGAGCTATCATGAATGGGGTTGTAGCCCTTATAAAAGAGGCCCCAGAGAGCTCTCTAGCTCTTTTTCTGCCTCATGAGGACACACAGAGAAAATGGCTCTCCATGAACCAGGATGTGAGACTCCAACAGACACTGAATTTTCCAGCGTCTTAAAATTGGACTTTCCAGATTCCAGAACTATTTAAAAAATATTTGTTGTTAAAGCCACCCAGTCTATGGTATTTGGTTATAGCAGCCAGAGCTAAATAAAATAGTTATACTTGTGACAATAATGAGGCAGGAATAGTGGTAACACAGAATGGAGGAGAAAGTTATGCAGGCCACCTGAAGGAGTCTGGAAATGCTTCTTTTAGGAAACAATAATTGTGCAAGGACATAGTGAGTAGGCCTTAACTAGGTCGACAGCAGGGTAAGTATCTTTTAGGTACACAAATGTGCAGTCCATGTGAATGTGGTCTATTCAGGGGTCCAGTAAGTGCAAAAGGGTAAGTGTGTAGGTGTTTAGAGGAAAGTGAAAGGAAATAGAAATAAAGTACTATAAAAAGCCAAATTACAAAGGGTCTGACATGCCATAAAATAGAGTTTTGATTTTTTTTTCTACCAAAGGGAGGTTATGAAAGCAGTTTACATCTAATGTGGAATGATCAGATGTTCAGTTATAAAGATAACTCTGGCGATAATGTAAAGGGTAGAATTTTTGGAGAAGATTGCATTTATCATACAGGAGACTATTATCACCTCTTTCAGCTTCTTACATGCAATTGATTTTAAAAGCCATAGAGCAGCCCCCTGGCTCAAGAAGCTCTAAGTCCCTGGCCCAGTCCCCTGGCTGATACTGTTCCTGGAGCCTCTTGGCCCGAGACACTCTCCTCTTTGCTTTGTGGTCCCCTGACTTGTTTTGCTTCCCAAGGAAATTTCTTTTTTTTTCTTGTACATACCCTCTATTTAAGGAAAACCTAATCATCTATAGCTGGGTCCCCAAAGATTTCTAAACTTTCTATTTTCAGAATGCAAAAATATAAATCCCCTATTCTAAGACATTCTTTATTCGTTAGGATGAAGATTATTTTGCTTGCAAGTGACAGAAACCCAACTTAAATTAGCTTATGTAAAAAAGTGAATTCATTTGCTTATGTAATAAGAAAGTCTCAGAGGGCTGATTTTGGTCAGGTAAAACTAGACACAGGTTTCAAATTGTCAACAGGACTCTCTTCACTTCCTGGCTGTACTATCCTCTCTGCTTATTTTTACATACACTCTCTTCCTAGGGTAGGAGAAGTGGTGATCAGCTGCTGTTCATTTACATTGTCTGTACAGCCTTAATTCCAGAAGAAAGCGAATGGCCCTTTGCCCACAAACGTCCATACAGATTCCTCAGAAAATTGTTAATCTGTCTTGTCTGGACTTAAGTACCTGATTCTGAACCAATCACTATGTCCAGAAGGATAAAAGGTATCATGATTGGTGTGTTGGTGGTGGCTTGATGAACCAGGCTTATATAAACTTGGCACAGCCAATTTCATGCCCCTCTCCCAAGTCTACATTTAGTGATGTCATGTTATTAGCTTGAAGTCAGTCATGGTGGGAGAGTGGGGGTGTATATACCACAGTGACACTACAGATGCTAGTGCTACAAATTAGGACCTCCTTGTTTGGAGAGGCAGGTTATTAGCACGTCTTTGCCTCATGTGTTCCACATCCTCATCTTACAAACTAACGCGTTTCATGAATGACATCTCCACTAGGATCACCTGGAGTAACGCAAGTTCCAAAATGGAAAGCATAAAGAACAGATCAAAAAGCAGCTAGCATCTATCACATTTAAAACGTATTTGGCTTTTGGCCACAACAAGCAAAACCTGCCTCTTTGGGAGGATGAAAATATAGTTTCCCATGTCATTTCAAATGCCCATGTCCCAGGGACCTGCCTGTAGTTACTATCTTTAGAAAACAGGGGAAGGATGGAGAGAAGAACAAGACTTACTCTTCTTGCCTTTAGGGCTCTCTCTACTGAGAAGTGATGTACTGGAGAATGTGAAGATCTGTAACAATGGTCTTACCCAATAGAAGCACCACCCAACACATTGTGGAAGTTCAATAAATATTGCTTAAAATACCATGACCAATGGCCATCTCAGTTTTATCAGATGCCTTAGATTAATATTTTTATACTTCATTAGCTGAACCGGAGCTAAATTAGCCACTATATAGACTACAGTGACACCTCCTAAGACACCTTAGAATATCTTAACTTTCAAGAAGTGAGGGAGATAGTGAAGTAGGTACCCAGAAATATCCATTGCTTTGACTGTAACCTAGGAACCAGATGAACAAAAAAGGCAAAACTTATCTGTAATTATAACGACCTCTGCTAAACTGTGTTTCCTTTCCCCTGCACAACTGGAGACACAGATGACTCAGAAAACAAACACTTGCCATTATGAACTGAAAAGACTATCAGCGTAGGGCAGATTCCCTTCCCTGACCTATGTGTTACTATATAAACATGTTTACTCTCTCACCAGCCCTATTGTCCTAAGTGATTGTTTTCTCTCAGAAGAAAACAACTTTTGCATAAAAACATAATTGCTTCTAAGACCCCACGCAGCTTTTCTGTTGACCCCTCAATTAAAAATTAAACAGAAATGGCAGAGTTTGGTGATATAGAGGAGACCTGCAGTAACATAGGCTTCCTAGGAATTCTTGGGGAATCAGAAGTCCAGGGCAAGAGCAGTAATGAGGAAAGCGGCCTGAGACAGCAGACCAACACTGGGCATATAAGCAGAGGAATCACAGAACACCAGGTAGTAAGATACCCTATGCCCTACCAAACACCAGAAGACTCAATAGAAGAAAGCAGGCTTAACTAGTCACCAAACAGGCTAAGAATATCTAAAAAGCCTTTGGGGTTCTGTACAATATTAATACAGGAAAATTCCTAGAAAGCAAGGACCTTCCTGATAGTGCGTAAGGACTCAGTACACCTAAATGCTGTTCCTTACTGTAAAATGTGACTACAGTTTTAATTACCAGCTAGTGGAGCCTGTGATATTTAAGTTAAAACCAACTGTTGACAAGGTATAAAGATGGTGAAAGTAATAGAGTGATTTCCCATATGATTCTGTTTTCCAGTCATGAAATCTGATGATGCAAATTATCCTGGTTATGCAATTACTTATTAAAAATCCTTCATTAGTTGCTTGTTTCCTGTTAGACAACAGCTCCATCCAGCCTGTCTTGGCATGACTCTGTCTTGGTATGACACCCTTGTGGTATAACTCCCGCAACTTTCTCTAGTCTTATCTCCTTCTTCTCTCTCCTATATATCCTGAAACGTGGTCATGTCAGCCTGAATTTATGTCAAAGAACGCGTGGTATATATGTTCTGATGCTTTTAAATATGCTGTTCCTTCTCCCTGGGATGCTTCACATGGCTGTATCCTCTCCATTTGGCAACATCTTTCTCATTCTTTAAGAAATAACTGTTTTCAGCTTGTTCCTGACTCCACACTTTCTCCTTGTTCACTCCCTTCTACCTCAACCCACCCTCAAGTGATACTAGGTCCAACCCCTCTGCTCTCCTCCTAAGTAAACTTGTAAGAGTATTTACCATGGTATTTTGAGTTTATGCACATATTATTGACTATGTCATGAGTTCCATCAAAGCAGGGATTTCTCTATGGATCCTTTTCTGCATTTCTTAAGTCTGTCACTCTGTTGGGTACCTAATAAGCACTTACTACACACTAGGTAAATTTAAACAGTCAAAATGTAATGTTTGAACTTGAAAATATTAAAACCTCAACCAAAAAAATGCTTTTAAACTTGTATTTTTTAAAATAATGATGTATATTCAGATTTTTAACACTCATTAAAATTGCTTACAACTCCGTATGTAAGTAGAAATCATAGAAAAGCATACAAGTTGTTTTATAATGTTTACACCACTATTCATCAAGCAGAAAGAATGCCCCGTAGTGGAGTAAAGCACATTACTAAATACAATAATTAATTGATTCTAGATGAAGAAGACATATTGAATTGCTAATTATTATGTTCGTGTCAACAGAGCAAGGGCCATTCAGTAGATAAATGAATGGGAAAATATCTATTTAGTTACATGAGAAAAATATGAACAGAGAAATTCCAGCTATACCAGCAATAAATCACAATAATTTGCAAATCATTTTAAATACCAAAGGTGCAATGATTTTTTTTTCCAAGAGTAATAACATTTTATGTGGAAACTTCCTGTAATAAAGGTAAACATTAAAGCAGAATTAGCTTATTTTCAAAAATGTATATATATATTCATATATAAACACATATGTGTATATATGTGTTTACTTAAGAATTAAATTTATTTTATGAAAGGTAATTATGAGTCTTGAGTCTGTATTGATTTGACTGACATCTAAAAGCCAGAGTGCTAATTTTCAAAAGTAAGCCAACTGAAATTAGAGGCTTTAAATATTTGTTTGCTATTCTTATTATCCAATAAATTTTGTGGCTAAATATTGAATGTGGGAGGAGCATGAAATACAGTGGATAAATGGTTCACTGAGATGTTGCTTCTGGACATTTCATTAGCACTAATTCATCAGAATCAAAAGCAGATGGAGGCTCAGTAGTCACATCTCATCCCCAAGTGCTAACCCTCTTCAATTTGAATATAGACTTACTTGCTAAATTGAAATTAAATGTTTACCAAGTGCCTAATATGAACAAGACATTGTGAGGAACTTAACCATAAGATATAGTCCCTTCCCTCAAGTGGCAAGTACTCCCCCCAAAATAAAGAGATGAATACATTTACAAATATATCCTAACGATCATGCATTAAGCACCTACTGTTTCTAAGGCATTGGTCTAGTATTCACATCAAAGAGGTAAAAATGATCCAGTTACTGACTATATTGCTCTGATCAGAAGAATACCTAAGTTCTAAAATGTACTATATGTTCCCTGGGGTAACATTGACTCCTTAATCTATAATGGTCTTATTTAAGGTACCTAGGAGAAGAATTTTACTTAGAATTGGAAGGTAGAGTCACAGAAGCCAGAACTCATTAGAGACATGGAGGGACTCAGGTAAACAAAAAGAAGTAAATGTTGTAATCAATGCTCTGCATGAGACTTAGTAAGGTCTACTATAATTATCAATGACTACAAGCCTAAGTTACTGGAAACGCCTCGCAGATTGGATATGTATCATATTAATCTGTTCAAAGTTAAACAGTCAGCAAAGATAGGAAAAGACTCATTTGCATAACACTTACTAGAACTGCAAAGCCTAATATGGCAAACCAAGAGGTTAATATGTTACATTAACTATGTTAGTGGGTATAGACTAAGCTGAGCTGTGATAACATTGGCCCTGTAATCTCTGTGGTGTAACACAGTAAAGATGTATTGCATGTTCATGCAGATTCTGATGTGAGTTGGAAGAAGAGATCTCTAGAGAAGCTGTGCTGCTCTAAGTGACTATAATTCAGGATGTTTTCGAACTTGTTAGGCGGTTCTTTATGGGGAAAGGAGGTATGATGGGTTGAACACCAACTTTTAAATATTTTATTCTGAAAATGATACATTTTCCCCTTTATATTCCACTGGCCAAAGCAGTTTTATGACATGCCTCACTGCAAGGTTGCTGAGAAATATTCAGGAGTGCATGACTGATAAGCAATAAATGTTTATGCCACATTGACAATTAATGCAAGTCAAGTAAAGAGGACAGTAGCCAGGATGAAATGACAGAGATCTGTTGAAGGCATGCACTGTGTGGAACAAGCAAATACAAGAAGAAATTTGCCCTCAGATGGAGGGAATTTTGCTTCTGCAGGAAAAGAGGATAAAGTTACCAGGAATTAGTCCATGAGATCAGCACATAGAGTAATAGTTGGAATCTCAGATGAACCTCTAAGTCAAGTTAGGAAACACATTTAAAAAAAAAAAAAAAAAGGCCAGACACAGTGGCTCATACCTGTAATCCCAATAATTTGGAAGGCTGTGGCACAAGGATTGTTTGAGGCCAGGAGTTCGACACCAATGTGGGCAACATAGGGAGACCCCATTTCTAAAATTTTTTTTAAACTTAGCCAGGCCTGGAGGAGTTGGAGGCTGCAGCAAGCCATGATTGTCCCACTGCACTCTAGCCTTGGAGATAGAGTGGGACCTCCAACTCAGAAAAAAGAAAATTGGGCACAGGGATGAGATTAGTACTACTAATAAAACAACATTTCAGAAAAT
Source organism: Rhinopithecus bieti (assembly GCF_001698545.2). Classification (NCBI taxonomy): domain Eukaryota; kingdom Metazoa; phylum Chordata; class Mammalia; order Primates; family Cercopithecidae; genus Rhinopithecus; species Rhinopithecus bieti. The sequence goes on from NW_016819104.1 coordinate 958,500, forward strand.
TATTCTCACACTTTCTTAAAACTTGCTTATTTTAAACCAAGAAGTCTGCAATGAAACAAACCCAGGATAAATATTTTGTAAGCAACCCAGATGATTGCCGTTTGGTGGGTCCATGGATTCTATTTAGAGATACACTGGTTCAAGGGATAAGCGAAGCCAGGATTCATATACAAAAGAAAGCAAAATGATAAGATCAAATAATACCAGTTTTATAAAGTGTTGTTTAATTGGTAAAGGAAGTACTCTTTTGGATGAGTGCTCAAGTTAAATAGAAACTAAAGTTACCAAGGATCTAAAGTGGTGATATCACATCAGTTTGTAGAATGAATATATTATACTTTTATAATTTATCTTTTCAAAATATTTTTATTTTAGATTTAGGGAGTATGTGTATTTGTTTGTTACATGGGTATATTGCATTGTAGTGGGACTTGGGCCTCTAGTGTACCTATTGTCCAAATATTGTACCCAATAAGTAATTTTTCAACCCTTACCTCCTTCTCATCCTCCCCGCTTTTTGGAGTCTCCAGTGTCTATTATCTCCATCTTTAGGTCCATGTGTTCCTATTGTTTAGCTCCCACTCATGAGTGACAACGTGCACTATGTTTCTGCTTCTGAGTTAGTTCACTGAGGACAATGGCTTTCAGCTCTATTCATATTGCTGCAAAACACATGATTTCATTCTTTTTATGGCTGCATAGTATTCTGTGGTGTGTGTGTGTGTGTGTGTGTGTGTGTGTGTATATATATATATATATATATATATAATCTCACATTTTCTTTATCCAGTCTACCATTGGTGGACACCTAAGTTAGTTCCTATGGCTCTGCTTTTGTCAGTAGTGCTGCAATAAGCATATGAGTGCAGGTGTATCTTTTTGGTAATGATATCATTTCCTTTGGATAGATACCTAGTAGTGGGAATACTGAGTTGAATGGTAATTCTACTTTTAGTTTTTTTTTTTTTTTGTTGAGACGGAGTCGTCGCTCTGTCGCCCAGGCTGGGGAGTGCAGGAGGGCGGATCTCAGCTCGACTGCAAGCTCCGCCCTCCTGGGTTCACGCCATTTCCTGCCTCAGCCTCGCGCGAGTGAGCGTTTGGACTACACGGCGCGGGCCACCTCGCGCGGCTAGTTTTTCTATTTTGTTAGTAGAGACGGGTTTCACCGTGTTAGCCAGGATGGTCTGCGATCTCCTGAGCTCGTATCCACCCGTCTCGGGCCTCCCAATGAGGTCTGGGATTAGTAGGCTTGAGCCACGCCTGGGCTACTTTTAGTTTTTGTTTTTTTTTTTTTTTTTTGAGACGGAGTCTCGGCTCTGGTCGCCGAGGCCTGCGAGAGCAGTGGCGGATCTCGGGCTCGCGCACTGCAAGGCTCCGCCTCCGCGGGTTCACGCCATTCTCCGGCCTCAGCGTCCTGAGTAGCTGGGACTAAGGGCCCGCCACCGCGGCCCGGCTGAATTTTTTGTATTTTTAGTAAGAGACGGGGTTTCACCATGCGGTCTCTAGTCTCCTGAGCTTGTGTCCGCCCGTTCTCGGCCTCCCAAAGTGCTGGGATTACAGGCATGAGCCACCGCGCCCGGCCTACTTTTAGTTATTTAAGATAGATCCACACTGTTTTCCACAGAGGTTAAACTAATTTGCATTCCTACTAATTGCATATAAGTGTTCCCTTTTCTGCATCCATGCCATTTGTTGTTTTTGACTTTTTAATAATAGCCATTATGATTGGTTTAACATAATATCTCAGTGTAGTTTTAATTCACATTTCTCTGATAAGTGATGTTGAGCATTTTTTCATGTGTTTTTTTGGCCACTTGTATTTCTTCTTTTGAGAAATGCCTGTTCATGTCCTTTGCCCAGTTTTTAATGAGATTGGTTGCTTTTTTTCTTTTTGAGTTGTTCAAGTTCCTTGTAGATTCTGGATATTAATCCTTTGTTGGAGGCATAATTTGCACATATTTTCTCCCATGCTATAGGTTACCTTTTCATGTTATTGATTATTTCTTTTGATGTGCAGAAACTTTTTCATTTAATTAATTTAAACTATTTTTGGCTGGTTAAATTTGCTTTTGGAGTCTTTGTCATAAATTATTGGCTTAGGCTCATGTCCAGAAGAGTTTTTTCTAGATTTTCTTCTAGGATTTTTATAGGGTAAGTGCTAGTTTCTTTTCCTTTTTCTTTTTTTCCCCAAAATGCTTGATTTTTCTAATTATTTCTAACTATATTAATATTAGATCTCTGTCTTCTTTTGAGTAGTTATGTTCCATCTTATTTAAGGACTCCATGATTTCATCTTTGAGAAATTGAAGACCTGAGAAAGTCAAAAGGAGGTATCTCAGTTGAGTGGTACATAGTAACCGTAAGAAAGTAGGGAAAGGTGGGAGCTTTCAGGATGTCAATCAAATAAGTCACCTACAAATATAAATCCAAATAAGAAGGAATCAGTAAAAAGTAAAACCTGAGTAGAAATACAATATTAAGGCTCAAAAAAAATAATAGGGTTAAGACTATGCTATAAGGTAAGAGGTACAGTGTTCTACAGCTTATCTAAATTCAGGGGGCTAGAGGAAACTAGAGGAAGAGTTCACTCCGTGGCTCTCCAAATAGATATAGCAGTTGTTATCACAAATCCACCTAATATTAGAATTGTTTGTCAAAAATGTCAAATATGCATGCACAATATGAGATTGATATTAATTATTAGATTGATATTAGATATTAGATTATGAGTTCTGTTGCTAACTAAAAGTATGTATATATGCCTTGATATTGGGAAAACTGAATATACATATGCAAAGAAAAAAAGAAGTTAGACCCTTACCTTACATCATATACAAAAATTAACTCAAAATTGATTAAAGAACTAAATCTATGACCTTAAACTTTAAAACTTCTAAAGAAAACATAGGAAAAAAGCTTTATGATATTAGATATGGTAATGATTTCTTAGCTATAACATGAAGAACCCAGAAAAGAAGCAAACAAACAAATGGGACAACAAAAAACTTGCAAACTTCTGTGCACAAAAGGGCACAATCAACAGAGTAAAAAAGCAACCTATGGAATAGGAAAAATATTTGCAAATCATATATCTATAAGAAATTAACATCTGGGATAAATAAAGAACTACAACAACTCAACAACAAAAAAAGCAAACTGAGAAATTTAACCCAATTAAAAAATGGCCAAGTGGGATTTATCCCTGGGATGCAAGGATGGTTCAACATTCTAAAATCAATCAATGTAGTGCACCACATTAACAAAAAAAAATAAAAAACACATGGTTATCTGAATAGATGCAGAAAACGCATTTGACAAAATTCAATACCCTCTGACGATAAAAACTCTCAACAAACTTCTTATCAAAATATTTACTTCAACAAAATAAAGGTCACACATGAAAAGCTCACAACTACCATCATAGTCAGTGTTCAAAGACTGAAAGCTTTTCCTCTGTGATAAGGAACAAAGCAAGGATGCCTATTCTCACCACTTCTATTCAACATAGTACTGTAATTCCTAGCAAGAGAAAGCAGGCAATAATAAGAAATAAAAGGTATTCAAATCAAAATAGAGGAAGTAAAATTAACTCTGTTAGCAGATTACATGATCTTATATGTAGAAAATAGTAAAAACTACACACACACCCACACACACACACACAAACTTAGAACTAATAAATTAAATTTTCAGAATACAAAATTAATATGCAAAAATCAGGTGTGTTTTATACACTAAAACTAAACTTTAAAAATTAAATTAAGAAACCAATCCCATCATAACACCAAAAATAATAAAATACTTAGGAATAAACAGCCCAGGAGACGAAAGAGGCTTGTACACTGAAAACCATATGACATTGTTGAAACACATTTTTTAAAAATATATAAATAGATGAAAAGACATCCCAGGTTTATAAATTGGAAGACAATAATGTTAAGATGTTCGTACTATCCAAAGTGATCTCTAGATCCAATGCAGATTCAAAAAAATTCTAAAAGTAGAACTATCATATGCCCCAGAAATTCCACTTCTGGGTATTTAGCCAAAATAATTAAAATTAGGATCTCAAAGAGATATTGGCACTCCCAGGATCATTGGACTATTATTCAAAGTAGCCAAGATGTGAAAACAACCTAAATGTTCATCAGTGGATAAATGGACAAAGAAAATGTCCCATACATACATATAGTGGGTTATTAGTAAGCATTGTAAACAGAAGGAAATCTGGTTATATACAGCAACATGAGGGGAACCTTGAGGACATTTACCCTTAGTTAAATAAGCCAGTAACCAAAAGCCAAGTACTATATGATTTCACTTATATGAGGTATCTAATATAGTCAAAATTCATAGAAACACAAAATAAAATGGTCATTATTCATGGATGGAGAGGGTTTAATAGATACAGAGCTTCACTTCTGCAAGAAAAAAAGCTCTGGAGATCGGCTTCACAACAATGTAAATATACTCAACATAACTGTACACTTACAAATAATTAAGATGGTAAGTGTTATAATATGTGTTTCTTACTGAAGTTTTTTAAAAAGTCCCATAATCCAAGCTTTGTGATCTTATTCTTATATCAAATAATAAAAGTAACAGTAATTAGAAATAAATTCTGTGCCTCAGTTCCACATCTCCATAGAGAAAAGTTCTTGCCTTGACTAACTCACTGAATGAGGTCAATCAGGTTATATTGTGAGTCTCAAATAAACTGATTTGTTTCAGTGTAATTTGAAAATAAATAATACATAATATTCATTATTGTTTTACAAAGCACAGAAACTAGTAATTAGTAATTACAGAGATTTTGTAATTGTTTTAAGGACTCCACGAAACAGTTGTTGGAAGTTTTGAATAGGTACAATTTAAACTATGTAGGAGGTGGGTCTCAACAGGAAATGGTGGTACTGTGGAAAAACAAAATCACACCCAAAATAATTTGTAATAAAGAAACCAGGCAATGAGTTATACACAGAGTCAAGAGAATTCACCAAGGGATTATGAGATATCTAGAAATAAGCAACAAGGAAAATTGTCACACACTCACACACACACACATGCACACACACACAACACCTCCTACCCTGTCTTCACCCCAGCCTGGGGGTAAGAGGAGGGAACACAGTTATTGGAACTCAGTGAAAGCTTAGACCATAGACATGGACAGGGTGCTGTTCAACAGGAACTGTAGCTGTAAAGGAATGCAACCACTGTTTGAACTGCAGCAAGACGGGAAGAAAATGAAGAAGTTAAATACTGATCTCTCTCTTCTCCTACCTTTTAATATCCATCATTGGCCAAATGCAAACATAAGCCAGAGTACAAGAGAATACAGGTAATACAGTTTACAGCTGTCCATCACCTAGGAATAAAAGCAGAGAAGACAAGACCAGGGAATGCTGGCGAGAGTGGGGGAGGCAACTAGATTATAAGCAACAAAAAAACACATGGAAAAGAGTAACAGAAAAGCAACTCAAGTGTCAATGTTACTTTAAAAATGTGACAAATGTGTCTGTCTTTCACAGGTCAGGTAGGTCATAGGTTATAGGTAACATATATTTATGACAGCAATGCTGTGAAACAAATGACCACAAAAGCTCAGTAGTGTACAACAGTAACACGGTAATAAGAATCTCTTTGGCTCACATGCCTGTGCACTGCCCGGGAGTCAGTGCCTGAGGCTGGGCTTAATCAGAACAGTTCTATTTCTTGTGTCTTTCATCCTTCTCTGGGATGTCAGACAAGCCCACTGATGCCCTTCTCACAACAATAACTGGCAAAAAGAAAAGACCAAGACCAGCTATATAAATGTTTTTCAATGTGTTCGTCACATCACTCACATTAACATCCAACTGGCCACAGCAAGCCACAAAGCTATAGCCAAAGTCAAGGGGGCATCTACAGTCCATACTCTATCTCTTTGATGGGCAGAACTGAAAAGTCACATGGCAAAAGAAGCAGTTATGTGGAGAAGTGAAGAACTGGGGCTATGAATGTGTTCTTCTACATGTATGTATTAAAGCCTTTTGTTAAATACTATTATTATCATATCCAGGTGCAGACAGAAAGAATGGATACCTTTTATACATTCTGCATTATCCCCTGAAAAAGACGATTTAGACTTTTAAAGCTGGTTATCACAAAAAACCATGTTCAGAAAGAATTGGAAGCCAATGACCTGGGCCTATATGGCCTGAGCATTTTTAAGTGTCAATGGGTAACAAAATTACATCTATTAGAGCAATGCTAATTCCTCAGGCCAGCACATTGTGGGATATTAAAATAATAAAGAAAAGAAAACAGCAAGCAAGAATGTATGTAGCAAGACTTCATGGTACTAAAGTCTACAATCCAAAGGTCTTGGTTGGTTGTTAAGTTATTGTGTCCCAGAATTCTTTCAGCACCAGAGACCATTTTTATTACCATATGCCCCTTCAGTATCTTTTTTGAGCTTCCCTTCTGATCCTTTGATTTTTCTCCTTAATAGCCAACATTCTCTGCCTGGTTACCATTTTTGCTTCACACTATTGGCGTCAAAGCGCTTCTTGCATTTGTCATCTTAATCATCTGATAATTTTGTCATTGCATTTCTAAAGAGTTTGCCCTCAAGAAGAATATAGAGACAAGTATTATGATGCAGGACTCATGAACTTGACTGTCAGAGCAGTGTGTCTAATACAAAATGGCGTGAAGGAGGAGAAAAATCTGACCCCATAGGATGAGATTCTCCTAAGGGAGTTCACCACAATAGCATCTGGCCATTCCACTGACAGATTCTGAAACTTAAATATTATTTTAGAGTTGGTCTTATTTTCATGATTGCACTATACATACTCACAAAAGAGGGAAATACATACACCAGAATTCTAAAATGGAAATTATAATTACATTGTTGTTGTTGGATGGAGACAGGGGTTTCTAAGAACAACTATGATTTATGCTGATTGTCTTCCTTGAATGTTCAACCGATAATCAGGAAATCTGGAGTTTCGTTTTCTTTTGCCACATGGGAGATGAACAGGAGGAAGAATTCCATAGAGGCGGCAGGGTTTGGGCTCTGGAGTGGTGGTTTGGTTTTGGAGGATGGGAGATGGCCTAGGACTGAATGTATTTTTTTTTTCTTGGCTCTGTGAGACCACAGGTGAATTGTCTCTTCTCACAATCTATCTCAATGGGACATGTTCAGGGCATTTCCTTCCCACTCTCTAGAGACCTACCTAGTTGAAGAGCAAATAGGAAAAACAGGGACACAGGTATTTTTAGGTAGTCTCTCCTGTGTCACCACCTCAGTTATCTCTTCACTGTATCTAATCTCTCTCTCCACACACACACACACACACGTATATATATATATATACTATATAGCTCATATATAGAAATGTGTATATATGATGTATATGTATATATCCATGCATATGTGTGTAACTATATATCACAAAATACAATGCCTTTCCTAAGATCATACAGCTGGTAGGCAGTCAAATTGAAATTTGAACCGAGGTTAGCTGGAGATTTCTGGCTCCTTGTCTTTCCAGTGTGACAGATTGATTAAAAACATTTATGCTTTTTTCCCCAATGTCTTTGGCTAGATTAAGGAACTATAGCTTTTAAAACCACTAAGTCCTTTGAGAAACTCTGAAAGATAGCTTGTGAAGCCCTAAGTTTCATGGAGGACAGTGGGTAATCACTGGTCAAGAGGCTCTGCATATTGAGTTTATAATCCATCTGAGTGCCACTGAGAAAGAGCTCAGAATATCTAGAGAAGTAGACTCACAACATGTGCTTTTAAAGAATTTTTCCTGAAATAAGACTTATTTTACCCCATGTACACACATGAGATGTAAAACAGATAATTTATGGAAGAAAAAAAATGAAGTCAATACCTTAGAGTATTTTCTCTGTGCCAAGCACTGTACAGGTTCCTTCGCACCCACTTCTTCATTAAAGTTTGGGCCATGCTTCCTGGTGAGAACTCGAAGCTCTGCTCTCTAGTGCAATTTACAACCACCTTTAAGAATTTTATTAAGTTTGGCTTTCTATTGTAAATGGTGAGCAGGCTGAGGTGGAAGGCTACCCAAGCATCAGATACAGAGAGACAGAAAGAATACTTGGAGATATGAACAGCTGCCTTGGATCAGACTGCAGGCCGCACATGCCCCTGCACGTGCCGGTGTGCTGAATTAATGAATTAACTTCCAACAAACATATCTAGAAATATCTTTCAAGGTAAAAATAAAAAACTGAAGAGCATCAGAGAAAAAACTCATGGATTACAGTTGAGGAAGAAAATATTTTTTCCAAATAAACATGTGTAATATATGTTAGGAAATGAACCTCCCCTTTCAAGTAGGTATGTATTACATGAGTACATGAATTTACTTCAATAGAGCCAGCTCAAGTTTTAAATATAAAATTTGGTTCTGCTTTTATAAAATCACTTTTAGAATTCCTCATAACACATTCTCTGGCAACTTTTGGTCATTTAAAGATGGACTGAAACGTGGAGAACAATCACTTTAACCTAATGGAAATGTTATTGACTTCGGAATTAAACAATTCTGAGTGTGAATTTACACTGAGAAGCTCACTGGAATGACAACTAAAATCTAGGGATTATCCCCAGGATGACTGTTCCTGCCTTGAATGTAGTTGAAAAATGCAGAGCTCAGGAACTTAACATACTTAACAAAAGCTATTACTGTTTTCATGAAAAAATTTAAAAATAACTCACATCGTTGATAAAGTTGGACAATATAATTTGACAACCAAACGTTAGATGCCTTTTTAATTTGTAACTTGTAACTGCCTCTGAAACCATGTGAAGAGAAAAATTCCCAATATTTTGCATAGTGGGAATTAATACAGTAAGTGCATTTACAAGGAAATAGCCTCCAGTAGCATCTGTTTTAAAGGACACCATTATTTTGGATGCTAAGGTGCAGGAATACTTGTTTAAAGAGCCATCTCTGTGCTTCATAGTCACTCCAAGCCCCCAGATGCAGGCTCAATGACAGATAAATTCCATGCAGACCTGCCTCTGAGGATCTTTGTAGATAGTTACAACTTGGCTGGCAGAATGTTGCCTGAGCACAAGACTCTCTGTTTGCAAGCTTGGTTCTTCCTACAGGCTAAAAGGATCTCTTTGTTTTTATTCTCCTTCCCAGGGACTCAAACATATTTCTGTCTTTTTGAGGAGATTGCAGAAACCTGCCAAAGAGAATTGAGGCCACACCTCTGCGATCACAGCAGAACCTCCCCTGACCCTGGTTTTCTAATTGACTGAGACCCCTCCCATGTGACACGAGGCTGTTTCATAAGCAGTGAGACCATGTTTTCATGCCATTCAGATGCTAAAGGTAGAAGGATTTAAACGGGTAGGGGTGTTAGGAAGGGGAGTGACCCACAGCTGCTCTGGGGATTGTGTGATGTGACAATAAACTTGACAAAAAGCCTCCATGCAGATCACCATAGCTAACAAATAGAAAGTTATAGTCAACTTGCCCCTTTGGGATTGCCCTAGCAGCGCTCAGAGATTGGCTTCAGAGGTTAAAAACGCAGGAGCTGGAGGTGCAAAGGAAAAGACTGTCCAGATTTGCAACAAACAACAAAAAATAGGTCACGTGTATAACATTACAATTCAGTGTATAAAGTTTTCTCTCTGGTCCATCATCTCCCTGGGGTTTTTATTGTACTTTTTAACACTTCTGACAAAGAAACCAAAATCTAGAGAGGTTTGGAGATTTGTCTGAGTTAAATTAAACTGGAAACTATTAGGGCAAAGACAGAAACCCAAAGCTCTGGAGGCCGAGGTCTTGGTTTATTCCCCTCTGTCACCTACTTCTGCTTCCCAGGTTGTAGCCACACAACCATGTTGTTTCCCGGTGAGCACTACAGGAAGCTCCCTAGTAATAATAATAATAATTTCTATTAATAATGATCATCTTCATTATTTACTATGTGCTTCCTGTGTGCCAGGCCAAGTGCTCCGCACTTTTCACAAATTATCCCATTTAATCCTTAAAAACAGTGAATGAAGTAGATATGATTATTATCTTTATTTTAGAAACAAAAACTGAATTAGGAGGTTAAGAACTTGACCAAGTCACAGAGTTAAGAGTCCACCCTCGTCTGTTTAATTCCAGGGCCCCGAAATGTAAATCTTACATTTCCATAGCTGAGAGACACCATACCCTTCCTGCTGACCCACAAGCCCAGGGATTTTTCAACACACCAGAAAGGATCCCCTCTTCAGAGCTTCCCCTTTGAGCTTCTGATTGCCCACAATCCAAATATGTGGGAACTGAAGGGAAAATTGAGGAGCAGGCATTGATCTAGAGACCCAAGGATTTCAGAGTCTCCTCACAAAAGATAATCTTTTTCTTTACTCGCTCCATTTTGCAGAAAATATTTCTTCTCCTTTTATTTCACCCTATTGCTATATACCTGTCTGAGGGATCCATGAGCTTAATAAAATAGCCCCCAAACAATATAAAAAACAAAGCCAAGCCAAAATGAAGTTGTAGGAGAGAAAGTACTGCTGGCTTAGAGGGATTCCTTGAGCTGTTTTTCTTACCACCTTTAGTACTGATTCCTCTCTGTGAACCTTTAGTCCCCTATGGCCAGCCCAACGAATTATTTTTTTTTTCAATGTATCACCAGTGGAGCCAGATATTTTTAGGGCTCTGATGACTTAATGAATCTAATCTGATGGCTTCTCCAGATACTTTTCTCCTATCCCCTCCCCTTTACTAAAAGGCAGCACTCACGGTAAGTCTCAGTATGAACTCTAGTTTCCCCGTGTGGTCTAAACATGTGGAGCCCAGACTTTTACTCAGGCAGCAGGCAGCATGGGTTTAAGAAGAGCCAGCTGAGAGTCAGGCAGCAGAGTCATGTGGTCTGGAAGTCAGAGGTTCTGGGTTTTAATCTTTTCCCTGTAAGTATCTCATTTGTTTCATTCAGAAAGCATCTATGGGTTTGTTTGCCCCTTGCCAGTTACTGTGCTGCTGGCTATGTAAACTGTTCACTTTCACTTTCCTTCTTTTTATCGTGTTCCTTCCAGCTCTAACATTCCTGGCTTGGAGGCTCTTGAAAATGGTAAAAGTTGATGTGAAGTTGCAGGTTTAGATGGGGGGTCTTTATTTGGTGGTATAAGAAGCAAGGGAGGAAAAGTTTGAAAGAATTCCGCAGACATAAAGAGGCAGACAAATGCAGTTTTGCACTCACACCCTATCCCTCCCTTCTCCTACTTTATTTTCTCAGGGTCCTCCATCACTGATGCATTTGTTCTGTCCAAGGGATAGGAGTCATGACCATCATCACATGACATCTGACAATGTAGCCAAGGAGGCATAAGGGTCCCCTTCCTTTACTTAACGGGGGGACTCCACAGCAGTATGCATAGTGGGAGAGCTTAGGCCATTGAATTATCCTTTGCAATGAATCCCTCCTTTTCTCTTCATCTTTCTACTATTAACTTAGCACAAGCTCTTGTCAATGCATACCTTAATTACTACGACAGAGAAGAAAGTTAACTAGTCTTCCAGTCTAAGTTCCTTCTATGGTTCCACTCCTTCTAACCCACAGTGTGTTTCTGCTTTTGTCTTCTAATTCTAAATAAAGTGCTTCACTGGCTCCCAGTTTCCTCTCATACCTGGCCCAGCTGTTCTCCTGTAGCTCCTCACTAGACACTCCCTTCACTGTACACCTTCTGTTTAAAGCTCAAGGGTCATTCCCACCTCCTCCCCTTTTTCTGTCAACTATCATCTTATCCAGTCCTCAGAGTCTAGCCTGTGTCTCTGCTTCATCATTGGGGATTACTCAGACTATTTTATTTATCTTACTTTTTCCTACGAATAACTGAAATAAGCAAATATTAATGTACTCATCATATGTATTAAAGAAACTCGCAATATGTGTGTGAAAAAGCAAGGTTCTTAGCCCTCCTTCAGTGTGATACAGTAAACTTTAAATTCCTTTAACTTAACCTCAATAAGCTTATAATCACAGCAGAAAGTGAAGCTGGAGCAAGGGGGAGCAAGATGCCGTGGTCTTTTAAAGGACCAGATCTCACACAAACTCAGAGCGAGAACTCACTCATCACTGACGGAATCACGCTAACCCATTAATGAGGGATCCACCCTCATGTTCCAATCACCTCCCACCAGGCCCCACTTCCAACACTGGGAATCATATTTCAACATGAGATTTTCAGGGGACAAACATCCAAACCATATCATTCCACCCCTGGCCCCCCCAAATCTCATGTCCTTCTCATATTGCAAAATGCAATCAACCCTACTCAATAGTTCTCCAAAGTCTTAATTCATTGCAGCATCAACTCAACCAAAAGTCCTAAGTCCCAAGTGCAAAGACTCATCTGCAGATGAGTTCTCTCCACCTATGAGCCTGTGAATTCAAATACATGTTATTTGCATCCAAGATACAATGGTTATACATATATTGGGTAAATGTTACTATTCCAAAAGGGAAAATTGGCCAAAAACGGGCTACAGGCACCATGCAAGTCTGAAACCCAGCAAGGAAGTCATTAAATCTGAATGCTTAAACATAATCTTATGTGCCTCCATGTCTCATGCTAAGGGTACACTCCCAAAGCCTTGAGCAGTTCCTTCCCTATGGCTTCCCTGGGTGCAGCTTACACAGCTGCTCTCACTGGTTGGGGTTGAGTGCCTGCAGTTTTTCCAGGTGCAGGGTGCAAGCTGCTGGTGGAGCTATCATTCTGGGGTCTGGAGGGCTGTTGCCTCTTCCCAGAGCTCCATGAGGCAGTGTCCTGGTGGAGACTCTGTGTGGGGGCTCCAGCCCCACATTTCTTATCAGCACTGCCCTAGTAGAGTATCTCTGTGGGGGCTCTGTCCCCGTGGCAGACTTCTGCCTGGGCACCCAGGCTTTTCCATACATCCTCTGAAATTTAGGTAGAAACTGCCAAGCCTGCTTCACGTTTGCATTGTGAGCATCTGCCAACTTAACACCACATGGAAGTTACCAACGCTTATGGCTTCTGCCCTCCAAAGCTGTGGCCTGAGCTGTACCTTGTCCACTTTGAGCCAAGACTGGAGCCAGAGCAGCCAGGATGCACGGAACAGTGTCCTGAGGGTTCACAGGGAAGTAGGGTCCTGGACCTGGCCCCCTAAACCATTCTTTCTCCCCAGGTTTCTGGGTCTACTTCTGATCATAGGTTGTTAGAAGCAGCCACAGCATTTCTTGAATGTTTAGCTGCTTAGAAATTTCTTCTGCTACTCAGTATGTGCTCTGTGAACCAGAAGCACTAACTAATTTGGGAACTTGTTAGAAATGCGGAATCTCAGGTTCCACTCCAGACTTACCAAATCAGAGTTTGCAATTTAACGAGTTATTTTCATGTGCTCATTAAAGTGTGAAAAGCACTGGTGAAAAGAACCACATGCAAAACAAGATAAGTATTAAACGGACATATGTTTGGAGAAATGAAAGAACAAGAAGCAAAGCCAAAAGGCTAACTTAGACTGAGCCAGGCAGTATACTAGAATCTTTCACCTAACTCACACATCTATCTCTTAACCCCACGAGTGAGTATGTTATTAAAGAGATATCATTATATTCATTTTTGAGAGGAGAAGACTGAGGCTGAAAAAGATTCAGAGTTTTGGCCCAGGTTATACAATTAATAAAAAAGGAGAGCCACAGACTAGGGAAACATATTTGTAAAACACATGTCCAGTAAAGAATGTGTATCTAAAATATACAAAGAAACTTAAAACTCAACAACAAGAAAACAAACCACTTAATCAAAAAATGGGACCAGGTGCCGTGGCTCACGCCTGTAATCCCAGCACTTTAGGAGACCAAGGTAGGTGAATCACCCAAGGTCAGAAGTTTGAGATCAGTCTGACCAACCATGGCCAACATGGTGAAACCCTGTCTTTACTAAAAATACAAAAATTAGCAGGGCATGGTAGTACATGCCTGTAGTACAGCTACTTGGTACATGGCAGTACAGCTACTTGGGAAGCTGAGGCAGGAGAATTGCTCGGACCTGGGAGGCGGACATTGCAGTGAGCCCTGAGATATGGCACCACTGCACTAGAGCCTGGGTGACAGAGCGAGAGTCTTTCTAAAAAAAAAAAAAGGAAAAGCAAAATGGGCCAAAGATCAACAAACAAGATAAACCCAACACACATAACACATAAAAGGATGCTCAGCATTATGTCTCATTGAGGAATTGCAAATTAAAACAAAAATGAGCCAGCATTACACACCTAATCGAACGGCTAAAACCCAGAATACAACACCACCAAGTACTGAAGAGGATGTGTAGCAACAGATACTCTCATTTATTGCTGATGAGAGTGAATAATGAATAATGGTATGCCATGTTAGAAAACACAGTGTCTACAAAAGTAAACATAGTCCTATCATATAATCTAGCAATCATGCTCCCAGGTATTTACCCCAGTGAGTTGAATACTTACGTGCACACACACAAAAACTTACGTTCATACAGATGTTTATAAAAGCTTTATTTATAATTCCCAAAACCTATAAGCAACCAAAATATTCTATAGTAGGTAAAGGAATGAACTTTATATTCCCAGGCAAGGGAATATTATTCAGCAACAAAAATAAACGAGCTATCAAGCCATGGAAAGACATGAAAGAAACTTAAACATCCATTACCATATGAAAGAAGTCAGCCTGAAAGAGCCACATACCGATTCCAACTCCACCACATTCTGTGAAAGGCAAAACTATAGAGACAGCAAAAAGATCAATGGTTTCCAGAGTTCGAGGGGAGAAAGGGCTGGATGAATAGATAGATCCCAGATAAGCTTAGGGCAGTAAAACTCCTAATGATAGTGTAATGGTCCAATACATGTCATTATACATTTGTTGAAACTCATTGAACTGTACAGCATGAAGAGGGAACCCTAATACCAACTATGGACAAATGGACCATATTAATGCAAAATGTTAATAATAGTAGAAACTGTAGGGGTGAAAAAGGAATGTATGGGAATTCTCTGTACTTTCTGCACAATTTGCACAATTTTATCTGTACATCTAATTTTTTAAAATAAAGTCTATTACAGAAAAATCAGAGGCAAAGTTAGAATTTGAACCCACATCTATCTGATATGAAAGAATATTCCAGGAAGGTGCCAAAAGGGCACTCAAACTTCCGCAAGATGGGAGTAAGCTTCCTTTAGGTGGGAGATGGAGAAAAAAGTGAGTGGTTCCATCTTAATCTTTTTTTTTTTTTAATTCACTTACATATTTATTTATTTATTTATTTATTTTATTATACTTTAAGTTCTAGGGTACAT
>NW_016819104.1:976828-987337 GCF_001698545.2 Rhinopithecus bieti
GATGCCTCGCCCTGCTTCAGCTCTCGCTGGTCAGGCTGCAGCAGCTGACCAGCACCGATTGTCCGGCACTCCCTAGTGAGATGACCCCAGTACCTCAGTTGAAAATGCAGAAATCACCGGTCTTCTGTGTCGCTTGCGCTGGGAGTTGGAGACTGGAGCTGTTCCTATTCGGCCATCTTGCCCCGCCCCCCCATCTTAATCTTAAAGTTGCTCCCTTTCATAAAACAAATTCCTTTTGCAGTAACAATGATGTAAACAGTGAGTTTGCATCCATGAATTAAATCCCAAAGAGCAATAGAGAAACTAATTTCATGCAGATCCTTCCAGAAAATAGAAAATACTTCTCAACTTGTGTTACAAGGACAGCATTGCTCTGATTCCCAAATCAAAACCATTATGAGACAAAAAAAAGAAAAAATCTTATAATTCAAGTGCATGTGGCCTCTCCTACTTTTCTCTACAAATTCTCAGATGCAGCTCAGAAAGACTATCTGACTTAGAATATGTGTGAATTTCCAACAAAATGAATTCAATTATCAACAAAGAAGCGGGGCGAAACAGCAATGATGACAAAACTGATAATACCTGCTAGCCCTCAATTTATGAGAGCAATAGAATATGTGGATAACATAAACCTTTTGTACCCTCTCACCAAAAGTCAATGTCTTTAAAACGCACACCTCCCTGATAGCTTGCTGTAAGGATATTATGAAGACATCTCTGGTTAAGCTCTGTGAGTCTAATCAATGACGCCAACACCTGTTATATTTTGGAGCTGGTGCTGTTGTTTCTACATATTTTATTCTAATTCCACTTGTTTATGAAAAAAATGAAGGTAGAAGTTAATGGCAAGTATTTACTTTTCCATAAATTTGGAATCTTCAAAACACTCTCTAACCCATAAGATATAAATCTTTATGACACCATAAGATATTAGTTATTCAATCATAGTAAGAATTTCTTTTAATTTCTCTCCTGGGTTATCTGAAAGGAATCTTTTTTTTTTTTTTTTTTTCACTCTACTACTTTCAAAGGGAATTTTACTCCCAGTTTAAAGCTTGATGGGAGCCTATACAGACTCCAAGCTGAAAGCTGTCCCAAGCCTTTGGCATAAACTCATATCCTTAGCAAACTCCTCCCCCTGATTTTTCTGAATTAATTAGGGTGATTTCTACTGCTGCTCCCCCAATGAGTCTTCCAGTCTTTCTGAAAGTCTGTTGCTGATCCCTGTGACAGTATCTGCAGTCTTCTTCACTGAGCACATTAATTGTCAACCAAACACCAGGCAATGTTCTCAGCCCTGCCCATCTGCCATCATGATGTAATGTCTTTCCCATCTACCTTCACTCAGGTCAATGACACCAGTTCCCTTTTGTCCCAAGCTCTACAGCTGTAGAACTTGAACCTCTCCACTACGCAAAGTAGATTAGAGCCCCCTTTGCTCAGTGTCTGACACTGAGGACCCCTCTCACAATTGCCCGCATCCCTGAGGCCCACCAAGACCCATTCTAGGCCAGTAGTTAGTACTCAATGAAACTAACCTGAAGCCTGGAGATTCCTTGAGCTCCTACTTATTTCAGTTCAGCGCTCATTGGGACATCGCAGCTCTGAGTGTATATGCTGCTCTGTCGTAATCTAGAATGTATTTAGCCCTATGAGTGGGGATAAATGTCTGAGGCTTTTAGTGATCATTCTGCATTCTGCACAATCTAAAGGACCAATAACCAGCACAGGGAGGCCCAAGTCCAGGGTAAGTCATTTACATGGAAGTTCATGGGAGTGTTCTCCAAGTTTCTGCACACAGCAGCAGCAGTGAGTGGTGCCAAAGACTTGGTCTAGTGTTGCTGTCAAAGGCAATGGCATAATAGTGCCCTCTAGTGGCAACTGAACTGTGTCCTATAAGCTGTGACGTGAGCTCAGCATGGTGAATCCTTTTCTCCTCTGAAAGTGAGATGGTGTAAACAATCTGATGCCTGAGTCATAGGCACCTTGTCAAGAACATGTGCTCCCCTTAATGAGACTCATGCTGGAGTCTTTCAGAGTGCATGAGGTCTCTTCTTTCTCTGCAAAGGCCCCTACTGCCCTTTATTTTTAAACAGCTCTCTTGAGACCTAATTTATATACCATAAAAATTCACCCAATTAACATGAACAAGTCGGTATATTTTTTCAGTATATTTACAGGGTTCTGCAACCATTATCACAATCTCATTTTAGAACAGTTCCATCACCCCAAAAAAGAAACCCTGTGCCCACGTGCAGTCTCTCTCCATTCCTATCCCCAGCCCTCAGCAACTGCTAATCTACTTTCTGCCTCTGAATATTTGCCTGTTCTAGACATTTCATATAAATGGAATCACACAAGCTGTGGTCTTTCGTGTCTGGCTGCTTTCACTTAGCAGAATGTTTTTGAAGTTCACACATATTGCGGCCTGCATCAGTACTTCGTTCCTTTTTGTGGTTGAACAGTGTTTCATTGTATGGATATACTACATTTTATTTTTGAGATTGAGTCTCACTCTGTCACCCAGGCTGGAGTGAAGTGGTACAATCTTGGCTTACCGCAGCCTCCACCTGCTGGGTTCAAGCAATTCTCCTGCCTCAGCCTCCCAAGTAGCTGGGATTACAGGTGTGCACCACCATGCTTGGCTAATTTTTGTATTTTTAATAGATATGGGGTTTCACCGTGTTGGCCAGGCTGGTCCCGAACTCCTGGCCTCAGGTGATCCACCCACCTTGGCCTCCCAAAGTGTTGAGATGACAGGCGTTGGCCACTGCACCCTGCTGGATATACTACATTTCATGTATTCATTTGTCCTCTCATGCTCTTTGGGAATAAAAGTGTTGATGAGCTGAGGCTTTAATGCAGTCATCACCTTGACTTTCAGGTTGATTCTGAAAAGTTCCAAAACTAGACTTTCAGAAAATTGAAAAATCTTCATTTTATCCTTTTGTAGTAAGATGATAAGGGTATAAGAGCTTTCCAGACTCACTGTTGTGAAAAGTGGTGATGCCATTTAGCCTCTGCAATATCCCTGTTCCACTACAGTACTTGATAGACAGTACATCCCATGTCCTGTCTTAGGTTATGTGTTACCTTGAGAAATCCTGATGCAGTAATTCTAGAATTTCCCACATATTTTGATACATAACAGAAGTTATATTATTCATTTTCATATTTTAACCCCCCTAACAGCCCTAAAACCTAACATAATTGACCATAAGTAATGGAGAATTTTGTATAATCCCTAAAAGCTTCCATAGAACTAAGATGGTTAAGAACTTAGTTCTGTTTTCAGCCCTATACCAGCACATTCTCATAAAGCCCTACCTTACATCAAGACAGGCCTCTTACCCAGCATTACAATTTTTTTTTGTATCCAAGCAAGATCCCAGTTTCCTTGAGAGAGAATACCTACCTTAATTCTTAATACTGTAGCCCCCTAACAATATTGACTACCTGGCCAGTGATGCTAAAATTTTCTGGTCATGGTGGGAATAGAAAATGCGGTGTATTCAAAAGACACAATAGAAACAACTTTCAGTCATAATTCCACCAGAACATTTATTCTAAAACCGTCGAACCTTATATGAAACAAATGACTATGCTTTGCAAGAAAATATTTATTGAAAGTTCAAAGACTGGATAATAGGTTTTTTGTTTGTTTGTTTGTTTTTTGTTTTTTGAGATGGAGTCAGGCTCTGTCGCCCCAGGCTGGAGTGCAGTGGCTCGATCTCAGCTCACTGCAAGCTCTGCCTCCCGGGTTCACGCCATTCTCCTGCCTCAGCCTCCCGAGTAACTGGGACTAAAGGCGCCTGCCACCACACCCGGCTAATTTTCTTTTTGTATTTTTAGTAGAGACGGGGTTTCATCGTGTTAGCCAGGATGGTCTCGATTTCCTGACCTCGTGATCCGCCTGCCTTGGCCTCCCAAAGTGCTGGGATTACAGGCATGAGCCACTGCGCCCAGCCAAATAGTTCTTTTCTACTATTGCTATAGCTGTAGTTTGGATCTGAAGCCAAAATATCAAACAGGCTATACTTGACTTTTTTCAGAATTCTGAGATTCGCTAGTGTCAAACGAGTAAAGTGGGCTCTAAGAAACAATATTTGAATTGTTGTTTCAAGGTGGTTTTTTTTTTTTTTTTTTCCATTTTCTAAGGACTGTGTTAAAACAGGAAACTGCCCTTCCAAAACAAGGTTAAGAGTGGCACCGCCATTCATCATGGAGCTAGCTAACGCTCTGTTGTAGCTGTGTAATGCAGTGTAGGTGACACGCTTAAAAGTAAGTTCGGTTGCCTTAACTGGAAAGCGAGGAGAAAAATGTCTGTTTCTGTCATTTTTCCTAGAACTGATGAGAAGAAAGATTGATGAGTACAGTTTTAGGATGGCAAGAGACAGAGATTTCAGACACTGGGTTTTACTCTCAAGTCAAATAAGGCTGGGATGGATGACATTGTTTAAACTCTCACTGTATCGCAGTGAACAGCTTGGGCACTATAATGGAAAACTGCAGGGCAGCCCAAGTGGTACGGATGTTTCTTATGAGGGCAATAGCTATGACTAAAAATCTAATAGCAATCAAAAGTGAATCCCGAGGGGCAAATTCCCTTCCTTCAATGTTGCTGAACAATAGCAGCAGCACTTTTGATGCTTGAGAGCTGATGAATGAACAAGGTTGCTGCAGTATTGTATAACTTTTCAAAGCCATTTCTGACATCAGAAAAATCGAGACATGTGGTAAGCAAGCCTAAAAACGGCAAAGGCTCTAAAATAGACTCTAAAAAAATGAGAAACTTGAGCAGCTGAATCATAATCTAATACTTAAAGAATAGTGAGTCTGCTATCATCATCCAGCTTTGCAAGGCTCTGCAAAAATCTTAACCCTACTTCCCTACCTCTTAAAGGCATACCTCTTTCTCATCTTCCCATCACCTCTACCTCCAAAACCAAAAAGGGTTATAAGGGTCAATCTGCATTCATAGACGGCCAGCTTGTTGCATACTGAGTTCCCTAATGTGATCTAATTAAAAATCTGATTTAATTAAATCATGAATAAACAAAATCTAAAATAAAAATTATATTAACAGGTTTTGAAGGTGTCATCTCATTTAATTCTTACTTTTAAAAACTATAAATGTATGTACTATTGGTAGTGATGCAGAATATTTTCTTGATCCCATCACAGGACTCACAGCAGTGGTGCTCTGTTTACTTAACCCACCATGCTCTGTTTTAACTAAACCCCCCATGCTCGAAACCCCTCGTGGGAGGGGCACTGAGAACAGTGTGAGAA
This sequence comes from Rhinopithecus bieti, assembly GCF_001698545.2. Classification (NCBI taxonomy): domain Eukaryota; kingdom Metazoa; phylum Chordata; class Mammalia; order Primates; family Cercopithecidae; genus Rhinopithecus; species Rhinopithecus bieti. The sequence continues at coordinate 982,124 of NW_016819104.1, forward strand.
TCGCTGGCTGCTTTGGGCACTGCGCAGGGAGCAAGCGTCCATGTTACTTGGGCCATGCACTCAACCCGCCTGCAGAGGGAAGCCACACAGGGCAGTGGTAGGGAACTGGCTGGCCACTTTGGCACCAATAGGAGCAAACTCTGTGCAGGCCATGCATGTTACAATGCTCTCTTAGCTCCACCATCCACGGACAGTAGTGTTAATCAGCTCAGTGGGCTCCTTGCCTCATTGCATGGGGCAGCTGCCCTCCACCAGTGAGGACAAAGGGCCAGTGTGACAGCCTTTTTGGGTACCCCCCCAAAACATGGGTCCTGAATTCTTGTCTGGTGCCCAAGAAGAATGAGGTCATGCAGACGAATTAAATGATGGTGAATGTGGAGAATTGTATTGAGTGATGAAAGCAACTCTCAGTGGAGAAGGGAGCTGGAAAGGGGACAGGAAAGGCAGGTCACTCTTCCCTAAAGTCAAGTCACCTCTCTGCCTCTCTCCACCAAAGTCAAGTTGCCTCTCTCTGACATCCAGCCATTGTCTTTGAAGTTGTTGCCTCTCCCTGATGTCTCCCGCAACATCCAGTTACTTCTCCAAAGTCAAGTTGCCTCTCCCTGACGTCCAGCCACTTCTCCTCTCTGCCAGCTAAGTCTGAGGTCTTTATAGGCACAGGATGGGAGGTGGGCCAGGCCACAGGTAGTTTTGGAAAAGGCAACATTCTATTGGTCAAAAGACATTATTCAAAAAGAACCAATCTGGAGAGTGCGGACAAACAGGAATAGAAGTTCTCACTTTGGGCTGTGGGTTTCAGGCTACTTTTGGCTTAAAGGTAAGGTTTCCACCAGAGTCCCACCTCTGTCTGCCTAAAGTTTCTCTGCCTCCTGCCTCTCTCATTAGTACTGTTTTACAAAAGAAGAAATTTGGGGTTCAGAATGATTACATAACTTGCCCAGAGTTACTCAGTTAGTAAAGGACAGAATTATAATTTGAGCCCAAATTTTTGAATCCTTATTTGCTATAGTTGCTGGCAACTCATAGTTTTAAGTGAATTTTGTTAACAAAGCATATCTGATACACCAACCTCATAGCAGGTGTTCAATAAATGTGTTTCCCATTTTGCCCCTCTTTGGGGAACCAAATTTTCCCCTCTCCGGTATATTCCTTTTTGAGTTCATAGTGCCTTGAAAGTCCCTCTGAAGGAGTTAAACCCAATGTTTGCAAAACAAACTATGGGCCACAGTCATTGGGAACAATTGTTTGCAAAACAAACTGTGGTTCACACCCATAGGGAGCAATTGCTCGCTAATTGTGCCAAAGGGTTTGCGTTGTTTTATCTTACAGAAACTCTGAGACTGAAGAATGGCACCCTTTCTCTTAAAGCCCATGGCACACAGTGTTAGGTAGGATGTTGAAAATTTTTTTGAGGAATGTCTTTGTACATAAAATATCTGAACCCTAGAATCCAGCTAAGGAAGGTGGGGAAAAGCCTTTGGAATTTAAAAGATTTCAATGTCCACTGGTCACCATACAGTCTATTGTTTCTCCAACCTTTAATGATGTTTATTCTTAAAATTGATATAAATTAAATGCTTTTAAAAATCAAATTATATTTCTTTGTTGCCTTATATTTGAATTTCAGAGATGAGACTCAGAAGTAAAAGTGACCATAAGTCACAGTCCAAACTGTATCTGAGGATTTAGCAAATGCCACATTTAAAGGCAAATGGTATGCATGTCCCTGAATAAATATTGATATGCTCGGTGTGCACCTTCAGTAGGACAGACCTGGGCTTAAAGGAGTGGAGCTACATGGAAGACTGACAGCTATCACAGGGCAGGTCTCCTGTGTGCATGAGTCCATATACTGATCTCCCAGGTACACAGCCTGAACAGCTTACTTGTAGTAATTTAGCCCCAGGAAACCGGGCTCACACCAATCAAACTCACACAGGATTGATTGGTATTAGAAAGCTACTTTAATAAGTTACAAGAAGAATTCTTGACTGCCAGGATTCCAGCTATCCACAGAAGCCAATCAGTATACTTTCTTCCCAGCAGGGAAACCTGCTTGAGAGACCATCTGCACCACAGGGATTTGCTAGAGAATTTAATCATAAATTATGGGAAGCCAGTGTCTGCTAAAGGATTATTTAAGACAGCTGATATTGGAAGAGAATGAATCCAATGGACTATGTAAATAATCTATTCTTCTAGAATTTCCAAGTTGCCAAATTATCAGAAAGCAAAGTGCTTGAACTATATTAGCTTTACATTCCCCATCATGGAAGATGTGGTCTGCTGTCTCTTAGATTCCAGTATTCACATTCAATGAATGAATGTTGTGATCAAATAGTCCTCACGTATTGGTGTGCCAAGGAGAAGATAACATTTTGACTCTGCGTTTGAAAACTGCTAATGACTTGTTATGTTTCCTTTAGTTAAATTGTACAATAGATATCATTAATCTCCTACTAGGTGTTAGGTGCTCTGCAAGATTCTGAAATTATAAAGTTGAATAAGACACAGTCCCTGTCCTGGGGGAGTTAATAGTCTGTGAGGAAATCACATACTCAAGACAGCTAACATAATTGGGATTGGGCAGGGGCATGAACAAAGGGTGGAGTCACTAATTTAGCCAGGAAGCAATAAAGGAAATGGTTCAGGAAGTTTCTACTGAGGAATTCAAAAATAAAATGGCACTTCCTAGATGCATAGAAACATATGGGCATTCCAGGCAAAAGAAAACATGATATGTTTACTGGACAGAGTGCTTCTGAATGAAAGTAGAGTAGATATCCGGTACAAACCAGCTTGGAAAAAATGCATATTGGCTTATAAAACTAGAATCTCTATGAGGGTATACAGTGTTCATGATTCACTTCAGGCATTACTGAAACCAGGCACTCACACTTCAGGCACCACTGGTTTCTGTCTTGTTTCCTGTACTTCCATTTATATTGTCTACATTTTCACAGAGGCTGTCTCCATGTGATGGGAAAGACAATTAACTATTTCGGGCTTGCATGTCCCTTTGCAGCCTGTGATTCTACAGGATATTAAGGAACATCTTTCTCAACAAAAACCTGCAAAAGTACAGGAAAAATCCTAGGTCTGGCTTGTACAGCATACCTATACCTGAAATAATTGTGATATTCCTTGTGCTGAAATGCTCTTAACTGGTCAGCAAGGTGATGGAGACTGAAGAGGATAATTATGACATTAGAGTGGGGTATTTCCTACAGAAAGGAAAGCTGGAAAGATATATCCTATGTGTCCACAATGCTACAAAAGCCTAAAACCACATTGTATTTTGGAACTTATAGGTGTGACAAGTGAATACAGTTCAGAAAATAATATAACGTCAGTCAATAAAGTCAGGTTGTTCTAATGAAGATTCCAGAATATTAATTTACCTGACAACACGATCTGTAAATAGTTCACATAAAGAGATTGGTGTTTATTCTAAATGTCACCAGGAATCAGTTGCAATTTGTAATGTAAAATGTGCCTAGTACCTTGTAAAAACTTTCTAGTACAATCATTACAGTGAATTCTTAAAAATTCCTATAAATTATCATTCTCTTCATTTAAAAGATGGAAAAAATAAGCTCAGATTAAGTAATATGCCCACGTCATAGGACCAGTAAGTAACAGAATCAGTATTCAAGCTGTGACGCAAGTTTAAGGCCCATACTTTTAGTCCCTATGCACACACATATGTTGCAGATGTTTTTGCTCCTTAGTTCAGCTAAATCCAGGTTCTTGTGCCACGACCAGAAAAAGTTAAGCATGCAGACACATTGAAGGATGAGGGGAAAGGAATTCATTGGGCAAAAAGGGGGGCGGGGAGGGGCAAAACTCTCAGCAAAGCGAGAGGGGGTCCTGCTAGCCAGTTTCCGCCTCACAGATTGAATACCAGGTCACCACACAGGAACTGAAGAGGCCAGGCTCCTCCCCTCTGCAAATGTTGGGAACGCCCAGTGGCTCCACCCCGTCCATCCAGCCTGCAGGCTAGTCGGAGATTCTCCTGGGACTCTCCCCCTTATCATTTATCACATCTATGTAGTAATTTAGGTGAGCCTGCCATGATGAAGAAGGGTGGCTTTAAAATGTCAATTTTAAAAAAGGGGAACAGTCTTTACTGAGAAAAAGAAGAGTTGAAAACTCTTTAGCAATGATCCAGGGGTCTGTCCTATGACTATCCGGATGGCGTGACTGGATTATATTTAGTGAGGAAGTATGATTTAACAATTACCACAACTCAATTAAAAAAAAAAAAAAAGACATTCCGTAAGAGCAGCCTCTTGCTTCTGATCTACATTTAATGGGTCAGTAGTTCCCAGTACAGGCTATGCCTGTGGCATTTGGGGGTTTAACAAGCTCCACAGGTGACATTGATGCTGGGACACATGTGGGGCCCATAGTACCAACAGTATTCCCATTTCAATGTGCTCCTTTCCCCCGGCCGAGGTACAGTGATTTGTATCCCCAGGACAAAATGTTGAAATGCCTAATAAAAATGTCTGGTATTTTATACAACCTTATGCTTAGGACAGAGGGTAGCTGCCCTCTCATTCACTAGGATTGATAGTCTCTTGGTTCCAAATGAGCAAAGCTAATTCCCCTCCTCAGGTATTTGCTGTTTCCAAGTTTATTTGAGAAGGTTTATTTACCCTAGCCATTGTGAATTTGGGAATTGGAGTGGATTCATCTGTTACCACTTTAAATTTCCTTTGACTTTTGAAAAGCCGTGACTACCTCAATATTTCCTCAAGTTTTTATTTTTTCTACTATCTACTCATCTTCAAAGATGTCTCTTCACTGTTTATCTTTCTTTTAATAAATCAGAACTATTTCATTTTAAATGCTTTATGGTTATATTTGGAACAAACATTTATTTTCTTGTTCTTAGCACTTTCTCAGATAATCATTCTTAGTTTATTTTGTTGTGTGTTTTGAGCTTCACAGATCCAGCAAAAATGTCAGTGAAAAACAAACCATCAGGAATGAATTGATTAGAAATTAATACTTGAGTCACAGGAGTCTATCAGAAGCTTCCCTAAAACTGGATTTAAAATAACACAAAAGACTGGGCACGGTGACTCACGCCTGTAATCCCAGCACTTTGGGAGGCCGAGGCGAGTGGATCACGAGGTCAGGAGATCGACACCATCTTGGCTAGTGAAACTCCGTCTCTACTAAAAATTAAAAAAAAAAAAAAAAAAA
>NW_016819104.1:987827-1005768 GCF_001698545.2 Rhinopithecus bieti
TATTCAGTATTTCCAAAGACCTCTATAGAAAACAAAAGTAAATTAATAGTTTAGAGATCAAAGCACTTAGAAAATGTTGTTTATCATCCCTCTATGAGTAAGTGGAGACTCATCACATACAAGAATATTTAGTAATATGTATTTCATTAAAATCAAATATTAGTGGGAGTTATGTGAGTGTGGAGAAAAAATAACTGACTTCAGTCTGTAGGAAAAGCAAGCAAATTTTTGGGATGGGAAGGAAAATTAAAGTTTAATTATCAGATATTTTCTTAAAGTTAATTTTCCTTGCCTTTGTCTCATGCAGAAGCTCTATCAGAGACATGATTTATGGGCATCTTATTTTAATTAGCAGTCTGGAGGTAAATGTTCTGTGAAAAGTTGAGTGTGTGTCCTTACTTTGCAAGGCTGCAAGGGGAACACATTGTGAAATATGTCACACAAGCTTACTAATGCCATATGTTATATATTCCGTTTCATTTTGCTTTGTTTTTTAATTGCATAAATGTGACCAGGCATCTGTGAACCATAAAGCTAATAAAATGCAAGTTTCATGGCCCCTACCTTGCACAGATTCTTCCCAAGGTCCCAAGAGGGGCCTTAGCAATGGCATCTGGTCATATGTTTCTGTAAAATTGGTTAAGTAAGATATATTTGCTGCAATCTTTAAGATCAGCTTTCCTCAACCCAAACTGGTATTCCCTAGTGCCATTTGATAGTAATATAGTCATGGCCATTTATGAAATCCACTTAAGGGGAAGAGGAGTTGGGAGATACATTTATTTTGCATTTCGTGAAATACAGTTATGAGCTTCAGAGTCACTTCTGTGTATAGTTAGATTATTGCCAAACACCTCAGTGTTGAAATGACTTCCAGAAATATCTTCCTGCCAACTGTGAAGATTTACTATGTGATATGGTTTGGCTCTGTGTCCCCGCCCAATTCTCATGTCAAATTGTAATCCCCTATGTTGGAGGTGGGACCTGTGGGAGGTGATTGGATCATGGGGATGGATTTCCCTGTTGGTGCTGTACTCATGATAGTGAGTTTTTGTGAGAGGTGGTTGTTTAAGTGTACAGCATCTCCCCCACCCTCTCCCACTCCTACTCCAGCTATGCGATGTGTGTGCTCCCTCTTCACCTTCCTCTATGATTGCACATCTCCTGAGGCCTCCCCAGAAGCCGAGCAGATGCTAGCATCATGTTTCCTGTATAACCTGTGGAACAGTGAGCCAATTAAACCTTTTTCATTTATAAATTACCCAGTCTCAGGTATTTCTTTATAGCAGTGTGAGAACAGACTAATACACTATGCCACGTTGAAAAACTACGAGGCTCAAAGTGGTATTGTAGTCTGCAGGTATGCCTCAAATCTCCATAAGGGCGATATGTGAAACACTGAAGAGAAATAAGCTTTGAACTTTATGGAGCCATAAGCTAGTCTCTGGAAATTTCTTCCCAATATCACATGTGTAAAATTATAAGTAGAGGATTTGTTTCTTAATGATGCCTCTTCAAAACAGAAGTTTTCTTGTCATGAATATATGAGATAATGCAGATTATATACTTATAAATGTACCATGCACTTTTTTTGGATATCATGCAAAATAAAATTTGTCAGAATTCTGGTGTTTAGAGAGAGTAAAGCTGTAGCAGACATATGAAACAGAGATAATACATGTTTGATAATTGTCAACTGTTATGAATACCCAATATACGTAATTGTTAAAAAATACTACGTTTGTTTGTTTATACTAAAGGACTGAATAATTTGTCCAGACTCTATATAGAAAATCTTTTAAAATTGTTGTCCCATAAAGAGGTGATTTATTAAAGAGTATGTGGTCAAAAGTTATAAAAACTAAAAGTATTATGGTGACATATGATCAAGTTGTTCATGAATAAAAATGTTATTTTCTCGATTCTATGGTATTTATTGTATTTGTCAGCTATATAAAATTTTGTAATTATTATGGTTTCTTTTCTATTTTAAATATATATTCAATTTTACATAGTTTGTATTCATAATTCTATGAGTTTATTTTTAGAGACAGACTCCAAACTGAATAATCTTTAGGTTCCTATAAACCTGAATTTTCCTGTATAGGCGACTTCTTCCAGGAATGACGTCTGCAGAAATGGAGCAGATAGCTCCTTACTTGCAGAAGGGGATCATTCTCCTTCCTAAGGAGTATGAACAAGTAGTGTTTATTCCAGCAATGACAGAAAGTTTAACTTTAGAAAAATCTGTTAATGTAATTTACCCCATTTATTGATTAAAGGAGAAAATTCTGAGATCATTTCAATAAATTCAAAAATATATTAAATAAAATACCCAGGAGAGATAAAATTCATAGCAAACTAAATATGGAAGGAATCATCCTTAACCTGATAATGGTTGCCTACCAAAAGGCTATAGCAATTATTGGACTTAAGGTGAAATAATAGAATCAATCACTTTAAGATCAGGAACAGAATGAAAAATCTCTACTATTACTGCCAACTAAAGCAACAAGACAATAAAAGCAATTAGAAGTGAAAGTATTGGGAAGGAAAATAATTTATAATCTACCAATTACATATTTGTGTTCCTCAACTATTAAATACAATCTATAGGAAAATGCTAGAAATAATAAGCAAGGCAGTTGCATTGAAGATACAAAAATTAGTTATATCCCTATGCACTAGAAACAGCCATTAAGAAAATATAATTGTTTTCAAAAACATCATTCACATTAGCAATAGAACCTATCATGTAGCCAGAAATAAATCTATCAAAAAAGGTCCAAGACCTATATGGAAAAATGAATAATATCTTTATTGAAGGCATAAAAGTCCCCTAAGTAAATGAAGAGAGATACTTTTGGTCATGGATGGGAAGAATCAATTTCATAAAGGTGTCAATTCCCTCTAAATTAATCTATAAATTTAATGAATTTCTATCATAATCCCATCACAGTTTTTTATAGACTGTGACAAACTAGTCTGAAAATGCATATGGAAAAGTGCATAGCCAAGAATGGTTAATTTCAAAGAATGAGGAGAAGGAATTATCCCTATCAGACTTATACAGTTATAGTAATTAGGAGAATATTTATTCAGAGATAGATAAATTGACCTTTGAAATGTAATAGAACAACTCTGACACAAGGATGAGGACTTTATGTTTGACAAAGGTAGCAATTTACAATTCAGCAAGTTGTTGGACTGCATAATAGGTAGTGCTGAGACAGGATGCAAATGGAAAAAATACAGAATTTTTGATGTCATTTATACTAGTGTTTCTCAATTGGGATGATTTTGGCCCACTGTGGCAATGTTTGGGGTCATTTTTGGGAGTAACAACTGGAAGGGAAGAATATTACTGGTGTCAAGTGGATACAAGTCAAGGATGCTGCTGAATGTTCTACAAAGCCTAGTGCAGTTCCCCACCGTACCCCTCCCAAAAGAGCATTATTCAGCCCCAAATGTCATAGTGTCATCACTGAGAAACCCAGCACTAGCAACAACAGATTTCTTTCAGATAACCAGAAGACTGGGTTGTGGTTTTCTGGGAGAAATCTGTCATCCCTTTTCAGATCTGTTCAAATGTCACCTTCTAAATACAACTTATCTGAACCCCATTTATTTACTTATTCTTTCATTCACTTAAATTTCTTCTTTATGTCATTTTTAAAATTTTTAAATTTCAGTTTTTTAGATACAGGGAGTACATGGGCAGATTTTTTTTTACATGGGATTACTGCATGATGCTGAGTTTGGAGTACAGATCCCGTTACCTAGGTAGTGAGCATTGTACCTGATAGGTAGTTTTCTTAACCCACTCATCCCCCTGCCATTCTCTCGTAGCCCACAGGGTCTATTGTTCCCCTCTATCTAAAATTAGAACCTCCATTCTTCCTTCTATAACATTTCTGATCCCTCTCGATTCTACTCTCCTTTTTCATTATTCTATAGCACTTACATTCTAACATTCAACAAAATGTACTTGTTTATTATGTCTATTGTTTATTGTCAGTCTGCTAGAATGTCTTGTTTTGTTTATTGAAATATCACAAACACCCAGAATAGTGCTTAGCCTGCAGCATTTAATCAATAAATATTTAATAAATAAATAATCCCAAGTGCTAATTACTACATACAGTGGCAGGATCGTTCATAACCTTCTGGTGGATAGTGTCGTTTTGAAGAGGACTGTGGCATTGTCAATTGTATTTGAAGATGCACACACCAAGAAAGTCAATGTGAAGATGGAGGTCAAAGTTCATCACAGAACTTTTCCCCCCAACACCTAACCAGATGAGCCAATAAAGTCAACTCCAAGGAAAAGAGTCACCAAGTTATTCTGAGTAATAACTCAAATGCATAAAATTAATGCCATGTAACTAATAAAAGAAGCAGAAGATTAAGAACAAAAGAGAATTGTAGCATGTCAGGGCTCCTAACCCTGACTACCTCCCAATCTGCATGCCATGATCTTTTAAAACATTTTATTTTAGGCAATAAATAGGAACTCATATTTGCCCTTTTTTTCTCATAATTTAAAACAAATTGGCATTTGAAAGTGATTATCCAACAGCACAAATGTAGAATCACATGAGACACATGCACATACATCCACATATGTGTGTGTCTGTGCATTTGTGTATGTGCATATAAATATGTACGGATATTTATATCCTGATGCTCAAACTCAGACCTTTTGAAGTGGAATCTCCTGGTATGGACCCAAAAAATGTGTGTGTGTGTTCTTGTTTGTTGTTGCTATTGCTCTTCGGTTGACACTGATGATCAGCGAATTTCTACAACTTTCCATCCGGCAGGTTTTCAAATGTGTTCCAAGAAGCCCTAAGTATGTGAGTATCTGTGGAGATATCTGTGGAATCATATATTTGGTACTCTGGTAAACAAGATGGTTTTATCTCTTTTATATTTTATGTATATTTATGGATTTTATGTAAGATATTTTTTGGAAAAAAATGTATTGTTTTAAAGTTAATATTCTATTGATTCAGAGAAACCTGGTAAACTGAATGATGTTTAAAGTATGTGGTAGGTGCTGTGATGGACCACGCAGATCTGCAGAAATGAGGAAATGTTTCTTCCAGTTGTTGAGAGTGCTACCAGAAGATGAACCTCAGCTGCCATCCATCTTTGAAGATTGCTTCAGCTGAAGAAAACGGTCTGGTCCTAGGTCAGCTTCCTTCTAGGAAAGGCAGATATCCCATATCCAAAGGTTAACTTTAGAAAAATCTGTTAATGTAATTTACCCCTTATGTGGGTGTAACAGAGTCCTGACTCGCTTGTTTCAACTCAGGACAACTTTGAACAGCGATCCGAGTCTCCAGAACACCCTCTGATGGGGAGCTGAGCCCTTCACTAGGACAGCATCACAGCTGCCTCTGCCCAATCCTGCTCCCTTTCCATCCTCACTGTTAAATTCCCAGAGCTCTCCCTAATAAGCATCCTGCTCATTAACGTGCATCTCAGAGTCTGCTCCTGAGACACCAACTTACAACACCGAGTGAACCTAGATCACGTGAATATACGATGCGCCGCACTGCATCGTTGCGCAAACAAGTGAGCTGACTAAAAGACTGACAGATAAAAGAAGGAAAAATGTACCATATGCCAAAATCACACCGTTCTACATTCATAACACATGGAAACTAATGGTCTGCCAGTTGTGAGTTAGCAAAACAGGAAGTTTGTAAGGCACACTGGCATGAAATTACATGGATACATATATATAGCATTAACTTCTGCCTTCGCCTGCTTAATTAGAGACACTATTTGGAATATCTACTTGTGACAAAAGTTGGAGAAAGATAAGAGCAGGTAATTATTAAAGTCTGAGAAATGAGACTATTGAAGAGAAGTCAAAGAATTTGTTTTAAACACAGCAGTCCTACCTCTGAGACCAGCGGAAAGAATTAAACGAACTACACCCACCTTCCAATTTGTAAAATAATAATAATAATAATAATAATAATAATAATAATGTACGTGCAATAATTGTTTTTTAAAAGATGACATCTTAAATAAGTTAAAATACATATACACTGATGTCAGATAAAAATGTACACCAAAGTCATGGACCAGTTGCAGGGTTCCACTGGTGGTGAAGGAGACCCAGACAACACCATTCCGGGTAAGGACATGAGGCCACTGTGGGAAACATTGCCTCCCAGTTCTTCTGTATCACTTACATCTTCTGAGGCTATGTGCTCTCTGAGTTGTTTTATTTTGCAGATTTATAGTTGCTGCTGTTTTACTCAAATAAATTCCCATCTAGAGAAACTTCAGTTAATGTCATGAGAAAGCATTCCGATGAAGAACCATTGAAAGAGGTGAAAAGATCACTGTTAACAGTGAAAAAGGCAGTCAAGGAGATAGTTGACAGTGCTGCCAAGATGAAAGGATGTACTAAGGCTGGAACCACCGCATATGAAGAGGACTCCCTATGCAAGAATATCTGTGACAGATGATATAGGATAAAAGAACTAATACTGTGGTAAATGTATTCTGTGGCTTGCATCACTGTTTCTAACTTTTGTTCTCATAATACAGACTTGTATGCATTCATTGTTTCCAAACCAGTGTATTTGTTGTTCCGATAAGTAAATGAGGCAAAAACAAAATACAACTTCAATATGACATTTTTCAACCTTTTGTACCATTGATTCAGCTTATTTGTTCACTTCTCATTAGAATATGTAGTTTGATTTAAATTTCTTTAACTTATTTCCACTTTCTATAAATCCAACTAATATGTCAATAAAAAGACAAACATGATATTGTAAAAAACCTAGTCAGTATTCTGGAATTCAACATGTTATCTACCCAAACTTTCTCAAATGCCTAAAATGTGTCTCAATACTCCTAGATGAACAATATTGCTTTGAATTCTTAAATATAATCAAAAAGCTTAGATTTACTTCAAACTTGAATAACTGCTACAGATAAAATAAAATGCTCATCTCTCTTCAATAATTCTGTATTATAATAGGCTATTTAATAAAATAGAACATGAATTATTTAATTGCCCACCATAAGAAATGAAAAAGGCCTGTGAATTGGTGATGAGATTGAGAAATACAATTAAACTGTAAAATAAAATCTCCACTTTACCTAGATGGGTAATTGAGAAATAATACACATTGTCTAAGAATTTAATTAGACCAGAGTAATTTTAAAGCTTAGGTTCACAAAAGGAGTCCCACACTAAGCCTATGGGAAAGGAATAGAAAAAGCTAACACTGTGTATAAAAATACCAAAATATTTGTTTTATGTGTGCAAAGAAAGGGGCCTAGGAGGAAAGATGAGGAGAAACAGAGAGAAAAAGAGAGAGAGATAGGCTAAGCAGATGGCAAGAACTAGGATCAAGGTCTGTAGAAATGGCTACAACATTTTAAGTCTGTTTGTGTGGTTGTATAACTTTCCTTATTCCCAAACTTTCAGTCAAGTATCCTACATCCACACATGCCTTTTATAAGTGGTGTGTGAGTTGTATGTATGTGCATTCATACGTATAACAAACAAAAGGACAGAATTCTACATGTAGACCTCCATGAGAAAAAGGCATATGCATAAGATGGTGAACAGCGGCAGAAACTCGGATCAAGGTGAACTTAAGAAAAGAATCCCCCTGGGAATTTACAGACTTCATAGGGAGAGCCTTAGACTTTGCACAAATCATAGAATGGGTTTAGCTAGTCTTACTTAGGATATTATAAATTCACCCAAGCTGACATTTGCGGTTCAGATCTGAGCACGTCCTGGTACATTCTATAATTTAAAATTCAACAATGCCAGTTCCTGCTAAATATAACTGGTATTCCCTAAGGGCTTGGCTTAACTTCATCATGACTCTCTTCTTAAGGTCAGAAATCTTCTGAGTTATGCTGATGCAAACATCTATTGAAAGCAGTAAAGACAATTTCTCTCTCCACCCCAACCCTCTCCACTGCATCAAGAGGCTGATGTTAACTCTCCAGTTAGATCTTAATTAATGTAGGCTTTCTACACCAGTTTGGAGCCTCAAGACCTGCCGTTCCCATCATTCCACTAAGCAATTTTTATTCCGATTTTCTACAAATCTCTCTTTCATGACAAACTCACACATTTAAAGATAGGCATGTGTTATCACCAATACAGGGAGATTCTCTCAAGAGGCCCTCTAACCAAGAATCCCTGTTGAAGACTACTGTCTCTTGTACCCCTCCAGTCTCTTCCTTCTGCTTGGAACATTCATTACTTAATGAAATATTGAACTCCTCTTTGCAAATCTTCTTCAACTTTCAGAGATTTTTAGCATTTTACTTTCTATTGATGTGAACTGGTTCTTTTCCGCCTCCCACTGAACATATTTCCTGTTTAGAAACCTTTTTTAGAAATAAGTTTACAGTTGTTTCATCACAGGGTCAGATTGGTAAAATTGAGAAAAAGATGGTAATTCACCTTCCTCCTCCCTGCAACTCTTCTCAACAAGGAAATGACTATAAAATAGTGGAGAGAAAATACCAAAATTTGGATCATTTTCATTAGCATTGTAATTAACTGTATATCTTCTGTGTCTATCTGCTGTAAAGCACATACTGTCTGGAACGTACTTTTTGGTTCTTCCACGTTGAAATAGCTGTATGATTGTTTCTTCTTTGCCCGAGTTATATAATATATGTGCATTTTAAGATATAATTGAATATTGATATAAATAATTAAGAAAGTAAAAATGATCACACATAACTATCATGTCTATACAATTAGTCGTCCAAACTGGGACCTTTTCAGAATGAAAGTGGTGGTAATAATTACTTTGGGAAAAATAGACTGTTCCAGGAGAATCCCGATGCGGTCACTCTAACATCAATTGATGTGTAACTTTCCAGAATTTATTCTATGAATATTTATTCTATGAATATACACACTATAGATTGCTTACCTATTTAGAAAAAATGAAATATGATGCATAGTTGTGTAAGCTTTTTTTATATAAAATAGACTTATTTATTTCTATATCAATAAGTACAGAGCTACACAATTATTTCAATGGCTAGAGTGACTTGCACTTGTTAAGTGCTACATAAATGTTATTCTTATTAGTTTTAGAATTCTTGTGTTGTTATAGTATGCTTTTGCTTAGTAAATGAAATTAGTTTTACATCCTATTATTTAAGATCCTATTCCATTTTTGCTATTTTAATCAATACTGTGATAAATATTTTTGCCCTTCCTTAAGATAAATTTTTGCCCTACCTTAAGATAAATGTTTAGAAGATGAATTTTGGAATTTAAAGTATGTAATTTTACATTTGGTGACATGCTCGTATATTGTTTTCTTGAAACCAATTTGTTTTGTATATTTTTAAGAACAAGATAAATTTAAATGTATCAACATACATACCCATTGGAAATGTATGATTGCCAATTTCCCTATAACCCTGAGAACAATAAATGTTGTCAACAATTTTGACCTTTTTCAATTTAACAAATAGAAATGGTTGCATATTTTAATTGCACTCTTTGGATCCAGCTAATTAATATTCACCCTGGAGCTGGGGATACAGTAGATAACTCAATAGAGCAGAGCTTATTGTAGAACATAGGAACAGGGACAGAAAATAGAAGCCACAATGTACCTTACAAAAGCAACCAAATCTTAGAAAATTTTAAGTGGCTAAATAGAGAAAAATTATGTTTTTGTCAGAAATTTATTTTGTGAAGTTTAACACAGAAATCTAATGTTATTCAAATAGTTTTAATTTTGATGATAAAATTTGAGTATTTATGTTTATACTTTTTGTTTCCTACTTAAGATATCTTTGTCTAAACCTAATGTTTTAAAATTTTAGCTCGCATAATTTATTGAACTGTCATCCTTTCCACATTCAATTGCCTTACTGTTTTTTCTGAAAATCAACTTGCTGTATTTGTTTGGGTCCATTAATGGATTTTCTATCCATGTCCATTCATCTATGTATTTTTGTGCCAATACTGCACATTCTTACCTCGGGTATTTTTTTTAATTGCCTTATTGCACTGTATAGGGCCTAGATGCCCTTTATTAGGTTGAATAACTTTTTCCTACTTCTAGTTTACTGAGAATTTTTGTCATGAATGTATATCAACTTTTATCAAATGTTTTCTGTAACTATTGAGATGACCATGTATTGTTTCTTCTTTAGTCTGTTAATATTGTGAATTATATTGATTGATTTTAAGACATTAAATTAGTCTTGCATTCCCAAGATAAACTTCACATGGTCATGATGATTCTTTTTTAATGTAATATATATTGCTAAGTTTGAACTGCTAACATTCTGTGGAGGATTTTTGCACTTATCATCAAGAGGACTCTGTAGAGGTGATTTTTGTTGTGAATTATTTGCCTGATCTGGACTCACAAAATGAGTTAATTACAGTTTGTTCCTCTGTTATACTCTGGAAGATTTCATGCAAAACTGGGACTCCTTCTTCCTAACATACTTGCTAATATTCACCAGTAAAGCCACCTGTGTCTGAGATTATCTTGGTAGAAAAGTTTTTAACTACAAAATCAATTTCTCAAATAGATGACCTCCTTCCGGTTATCTAAATCTTCTTTAATGCATTTTGATAATTTTTGTCTTTTACAGAATTCCTAAAGTTGCTCAAAGTTGCTGATTTACTGGCATAAAGTTGTTTATAATAAATCTTTATTATTTTAATGTCTGTAGAGTCTGCAGTTATGGCCATTATTTTATCTTTTATATAGTTAAATTTTACCTGTCTTCTCTTCCTCATCAATCTGCCTGAAGTTCTATCAGTTATGTTGATATTTTTCAAAGAAGCAACATTTGATTCTATTGATTTTCTTTTTCTGGTTTCTACCTTGTTGAACTATGTTATTTATTATTATTACCATTTGTTTCATTTTGCTTAATTTGACTTTCTTTTTTCTAGTTTCTTAATTGGAAGACTAGTTCAATCACTAATTCAAGACCATTTTTCTTGTCTAATATAAGCATTTGATGCTATATAACAGTTCTCTAAACACTATTTTAGCTGGATCCCACAAGTTTTTATATATTGTTATCATTTTTAATCAGTTCAAAATATTATCTAAATTTCCATGTGTGTGGGTGTGCGCGCGCATGTGTGTTTGTGTGTGTGTTGTCCTATGGCCCATTTAAAAGGAAGTTGTTTAAATTTTCAAATATCTGGGTCTTTTTGCAGATAACTTTCTATTATTCATTTTTATTTTAATTATATTATGATCAAAGAACATAGTATGCATTATTTCTGTTTTTCGTAATTATTGAGATGTGCTTTATGGCCTTGAATGTGGCCTGTCTTGGTCAGGATTTGGTTAGTAATTGAAAATAATGTATATTATTATTTTCTCTGTTAAATAGAGCATTCTGTAGATATCAACGAGATCAAATTGGTCAATTAGTTATAACTTCTATTTTTAAAATACTTTATCTACTTATTTTATCAATTACTGAGAGAGAAAGATCTTGAAATCCTCAACAACAGTTGTAAATTTTTAAAATCTATGTATTTATTAGCAGAAAATTCTCAAATTCTTGCTCAGTGTCTAGAGTTTAAATAATATGAGCATTATGATATAGTACTTAGTAACAAAGGTTCCTATAAATTAGTACTTCAAGGGGAGAATACTTATACAAAATAGTATCAAAGACAGTATTTAAGGCAAACAAGACATTGAGCTCCTCTGATTTCTCACTTCAAATTCAAGTATTATTAGTGTAAATAGTACTATAAGAAAAGGTTTTCTCTCAGCTGACTTCTAATTGTACTTCATTCTTCTAAGTACATGCTTACATGAAAGTCTGCCTAAGCATTTATTACATGAATAATGGGAAGATAGAAACATGATTTTAAAAGATGCTGGTGGAAATTCAGAGTCAGCTGTTTTAAATTTTATGAACGCAGTAGTAATTTAACTTGTGATGGAAAGAATTTTATTCCTATTTCCAAGAATGCTAATGTTCACATTTCAGTTATTAAAACTAATCTGACTCAATTTTGTTCTGTAGGCATGGGTTCAGCCGTACTGATTGAGAATAGCAACAAACATTAAATATGGTTTTGTGATCTGTGACACTCTATGGCTGTTAACACCAAATAGGAATGGGTTGATAGAGTGTCCTTTTGACCCAAAATGCAGAATTCATTAGGAATTAATGGTAAATGATATTCCAAAGATAATGTCATTCATTTATTTGACAAATATTTATTGAGTCTTTCCATAAAACCATGCCTAGGGAAGGGAAACTAACATTTACTGGAGACTCCAATATATGCCAATAACTGTTAGGCTTTTTCTAAACGTGACTTAATCCTCATGGCAACAGAATGAAAATAGGTGTTATTATTATGGTTTACAGGTGAAAAAAATATAAACGTATCAAGGTTACCTTGCTCAAATTCAAACAAAAGATAAGCGGTGGCACTGTAATTCACATCCATATATTCTGTAATCCCAAATCTCAATTCTTTTTATTATGCCATGTTCCTAGTAACTGGGTGGATTTCAAGAAGCCTAAGACATGAATTGTTTCTATTGTCGAAAACTTACAGCCTAATTGGAAAGACATGATATGCAAATGTCCATTCACTCAACAAACACATTTAAGCCACAGCAATACATAATGTTTTATACAGGTGGAGAAAAATTAGTTCCATAGTAGATGCAATTTATATCCCATGCATTGAGAAATTCCTGAATTATTTTTTCTTTTATGAGCAAATAAAATTGTTTATGTTTTAAAATCCACTTTATATATCCCATGGAGTGAAGTAAAATAAATGAATGAAAATTTAAAATCTACTTTAATAAAAATGCTTTCTTGTTAACTAAAGGTGAAACATGAAGTTTTCCAAGGAGTAACCACTTTCTGATGCTTGCAAAGTTAATCAGAGCATCATATTTAACTTAAAGCACAAAATTGCTCATAGACATTTCAGTGGAAACTTTAATTCATGAATTTCCTGGCACTGGCTTGGACATGTTTGTACACATATGAGACAATGAAATTTTATTGTCCTTTACATTTGTTTAACTAGCTCAAGTTCTTTTTCATATGTCACTTGGGAATCAATAGTGTATTCATTGTATCCAAAATTAAAGTCCCAGTTTATATCCCCAAATTTGTTCCAATCCCAAGTTTTCCATGTCACTGAATTACAGAACAAAAATATAAAAGTTAATCTCTAACTCTTTCCTTTTGCTATCATTCCATCACCCCTATAATTCATTAATACATTATTTCATTCTACATGTCCACAATGTATACCAAAAATATATATTTCTCTCCAGTTTTAGTCCTTCTACCATAATCTACCCCATTACCACTTGAAATCTGGTCTACAGCAATAACCACCTAACTCATCACTCTGCTTCTATTCTTGCCCCACCCTATATCTTCTCTACACTATAGCCAAATTGAGCCTTTTTTATTCTTTTAAATATAACTCAAATATTATTTATTCCATATTTCAACACTTAATAAACTTAAATTCATTGATTGATTAATTTCCAAGGCTCTGAAATTCCTTTGACTTTAGAATAAAATCTATGTTTCTTATTCTATAGGAACCACAAAGCTAATGCCTCTTTGCCCTTCATCTGCAAAACATAGGTTAGTACAGGATAGCCATTTTCTCCAATGTTGGAGTTGGTAAACCAAATGCTTAAACCAAGATAATTGCTACTTCGATCAGCATCTTGTTATAGAACCAACAAATTTATATGCCTGCTGCACAGTGAAATACCAATACACAGAGACAGAAGGGTTTGCAGCAGAGAAAAAATTTAATGATCTCAGGGTAGCAAGCAAAGAGACAGGAAAAGGCCCTCAAATCCTTGGCCCTGAAGAGTTCAGAGCTGACATTTTTAAGAGGATTGTGGATGAGGGGCTGGAAAATTGGGATCATTGATTGGTCAGGGTAAAAGGGATTAAATCATCAGGATGTGGAAACTTCATTCTTTAGTGAGTCAGCCCCTTATTGGATACTTCAGACCAGCTGACATCAGTAGTTTTGCTAGTATACAGGACCTGAAAGAATATCTCAGATGGAAGGCATAACATTTCATAATGTTGTTGTCTACAGAGGCGTTAAGGGGAACTATAATCTTGTGACAAGGTCTGCATAATTGGCAGCAAATAACTATGAGAAAGTGAATCAGAGCAAGCTGACCTAATGATTATTTCTGAATATGCTGAATCAGCAATTTATTTTCATTTCTTACCTCTCTTCTTCCCTGGTTAAGTTTATAAAGTTAATAGAAATATTTTCAATCTCATGTCTACATCATGTTCACCAGGTTGTTTTATAGTATTTTATTTTTGTAATTGCTACTCTGGGCAAGCCAATTATATAAGATTTATATATAATCTTTTTAGGGCTAAACTAGTCCTACTCATATGCGTATTATAGATGGAAGACGTTTGGGTTCAGAATGACACTTCCAATAGAATCTGGGTTCTACCACTCCCTTTCTGAACATACTTAGTTATTTCACTTCTCTTTGTCAGTCTCTTAAATTATAAAGTGGGAATAATCAACATATATTTTACAAAAGTGTTGTGTTTGAGTTAAAAGGAAATAAATTACAAAAGAGAAACTTGGAGTAGAAATTTAGCCAAAGTCAGTTCCTTTTATTCCCCTTACCTTATAACACACAAGCCAAAACTAAACTTTTCTATAGCTTAGTCATAGCCATTTAATTTTATAGCCTAAATTATGCTCAATTGGTTAATTTACCAACCAGCATTGCTTTCTTAAAGTAACCAATTGCTTTAACAACAATCTCAGCTTAAATTTTTTCTTTCACATTTTCAGTTCTGAGGTTTTCTCCTTTTAATATGCTAGAGACAGCTGCATGATATTCCTAGCTGTGGTATAAACACCCTATGACATTGGGCATAGTTGCTTACATCTCCCATTTCAGCTCCACTGGGAGCTGGTACAGCAGCAAGAACAGAAGAATTCTCTTTTGATTGTTTTGCAATAAATTGTAGCTGCAACTATATGTACAGCAGCTTTTGGTTTTCTTGGCTTGAATACAATCATTTTCATAGCCTTTGTCCACAGACTAAAATATTCATCAATCCTGGGGGATGGGGTGTGGGGAGAGAGAAGATACACCATACTTTAAGGCAAAATATGCTCCTTAAGAAGAATTTGTAAAACCTTTTATAATAAAATTATGTATTTTTTAAATTTTTGAGACAGAGTTTTACTGTGTCACCTGGGGTGGAATACAGTGGCATGATCGTGGCTCACTGCAGCCTCAACCTCTCAGGCTTAAGTGATCCTCCCACCTCAGCCTTCCACATAGCTGGCCTACAGGCATATACCACCACTCCTGGATAACTTTTGTATTTTTTTGTAGAGATGGAGTCTCGCCATGTTGCCCAGGCTGGTCTCGAACTCCTGGGCTCAAGTGATCTGCCATCCTTGGCAAATCCCAAATTGTTGGGATTACAGGTGTGATCAACTGCATCTGGCCACAGTTATTTCTTTCGAAACTGAATTACTTCATACCAGAGATGATCAGTTGATCACTGTCAGGTCCACATCTACCTCACTTTGAAGCTCCCAGGTACTCTTTCCTTGGCAGTTCTGCTCAGGGGTCTAGTGCTATGCAACCAAAGTCACATCATGATAATGCTTAGGGGGTAGAGCAGTGCATTAGGATGTTGAAGAATAAATGTATTCAAGAAGGATGAATGTTCCAAAATAATGGGATCAGAATGTGGTGTGGGTACTCTTATAATATTAAGAAGTATTAATCAACATGTAAGCCCCATGATTTTCTCTTCATACCTTTGGAAAGACAGAGACTGACTTGACAACATCAGTTTTATACCCATAATCCACCAGTTTTGCAAACTTCTCATTAGTGAAAAGCAAATGATGTATCAATTTTAATGGACCCTGAGTAAAGAGTTTCATGTTGCAGTGCCATTCCAACATGGCCGAATAGGAACAGCTCCGGTCTGCAGCAACCAGCGTGACAGACACAGAAGACGGTGATTTCTGCATTTCCAACTGAGGTACATGGTTCATCTCATTGGGACTGGTTGGACAATGGGTACAGCCCACAGAGGGAGAGCTGAGGCAGGACAAGGTGTCGCCTCACCCAGGAAGTGCAAGGGGTCTGGGGATTTCCCTTTCCTAGCCAAGGGAAGCCGTGACAGACTGTACCTGGAAAATTGGGACACGGCCTAAATACTGTGCTTTTCCAACTGTCTTAGCAAATGGCACACCAGGAGATTATATCCTACGCCTGGCTCAGTGGGTCCCATACCCATGGAGCCTTGCTTACTGCTAGTGCAGCAGTCTGAGATCAACCTATGAGGCAGCAGCATGGCAGGGGGATGGGCGTCTGCCATTGCTGAGGCTTAAGTAGGTAAACAAAGTGGCCAGGGAAGCTTGAACTGGGTGGAGCCCACTGAAGCTCTGCAAGGCCTGCTGCCTCTGTAGACTCCACCTCTGGGGGCAGGGCATAGCTGAACAAAGGCAACAGAAACTTCAGCAGACTTAAACGTCCCTGTCCGACAGCTCTGAAGAGAGCAGTGGTTCTCCCAGTATGATTTTCTCTTCACACCTTTGGAAAGACGTCTTCACACCTTTGCTCTGAGAACAGACAGACTGCCTCCTCAAGTGGCTCCCTGACCCCCGTGTAGCCTAACTAGGAGACGCCTCCCAGTAGGGGCTGACTGACACCTCATACAGGCAGGTGCCCCTCTGGGATGAAGCTTCCAGAGGAATGATCAGGCAGCAATATTTACTATTCTGCAATATTTGCTGTTCTGCAGCCTCCGCTGGTGATACCCAGGCAAACAGGTCTGGAGTGGAACTCCAGCAAACTCCAACAGACCTGCAGCTGAGGGACCTGACTCTTAGAAGGAAAACTAACAAACAAAAAGAAAGGAATAGCATCAACATCAACAAAAAGGACATCCACAACAAAACCCCATGCGTAGGTCACCAGCATCAAAGACCAAAGGTAGATAAAACCACAAAGATGGGGAGAAACCAAAGCAGAAAAGCTGAAAATTCTAAAAACCAGAGCACTTCTTCTCCTCCAAAGGATGGCAGCTCCTCGCCAGCAATGGAACAAAGCTGAATGGAGAATGACTTTGACGAGCTGACAGAAGTCGGCTTCAAAAGGTCGGTAATAACAAACTTCTCTGAGCTAAAGGAGGAAGTTTGAACCCATTTCAAGGAAGCTAAAAACCTTGAAAAAAGATTAGACAACTGACTAACCAGAATAAACAGCATACACAAGATCTTAAATGACACGACAGAGCTGAAAACCATGGCACAAGAACTACATGACGCATGTATGAGCTTCAATAGCTGATTCAGTCAAGTGGAAGAAAAGGTATCAGTGATTGAAGATCAAATTAATGAAATAAAGTGAGAAGAGAAGTTTAGAGAAAAAAGAGTAAAAGGAAACGAACAAAGCCTCCAAGAAATATGAGACTATGTGAAAAGACTAAATCTACGTTTGATTGGTATACCTGAAAGTGACAGGGAGAATGGAACCAAGCTAGAAAACACTTCAGGATATTATCCAGGAGAACTTCCCCAACCTAGCAAGGCAGGCCAACATTCAAATTCAGGAAATACAGAGAACACCACAAAGATACTCCTTGAGAAGAGAAATGCCAAGAAACATAATTGTCAGATTCACCAAGGTTGAAATGAAGGAAAAAAATGTTAAGGGCATCCAGAGAGAAAGGTTGGGTTGCCCACAAAGGGAAGCCGATCAGACTAACAGCAGATCTCTCAGCAGAAACCCTACAAGCCAGAAGAGAGTGGGGGCCAATATTCAACATTCTTAAAGAAAAGAATTTTCAACCCAGAATTTCATATCCAGCCAAACTAAGCTTCATAAGTGAAGGAGAAATAAAATCCTTT
>NW_016819104.1:1008795-1046331 GCF_001698545.2 Rhinopithecus bieti
TCACACATCTACAAACATCTGATCTTTGACAAACCTGACAAAAACGAGCAGTGGGGAAAGGATTCCCTATTTAATAAGTGGTGTTATGAAAACTGGCTAGCCATATGTAGAAAGCTGAAACTGGATCCCTTCCTTACACCTTACACAAAAATTAATTCAAGATGGATTGAAGACTTAAATGTTAGATGTAAAACCATAAAAACCCTAGAAGAAAACCTAGACAATACCATTCAGGACATTTTATTCCATTCTTTATGGTGGTTTTAAGCACAGTATTAAAAGTATGGCTCTGATATAAGGCTGGGCAAACTTTATGTTTTGGCTTTTTAACTTATTAACTATATGACCTCGAGCAACTTATTTAGTTTCCCTGAACCTCAATTTCCTCATAATTAACATCATCCCTCATGTTAATAGTAATAGTCATGTATTGTCCAAAAAGGGATATCAGAATTTTAAATGAGCAAATACATATACATTGTTTATCAGAGTGCTTGAAAAAATAGGTGTTCAATAAATATTAGTTATTATCCTTTAACAGGTCTTTTGAAGTATAATTAACATAAAATAAACTGCATGTTTTAAAAAGTACAATTTGATTAGCTTTGACATGTGTTCACTCATGAAACCACTGTCACAATCAAGACAATGAACGTATACATTATCCTCAAAAGTTTCTTTGTGTCTTTTTGTAATCTTTTCCCCCCTCTCCTGATTAAAATCCCTTCACTGTCCCAACAGTTTCTAGGGAAGTATCAACATTCTTTCTGATACTATAGATCAGGTTTCATTTTCTTGAATATATACATAGAATATTCAGTATGCACACTTTTAAAATCCACCTTCTTTAAATCAGCGTAATCATTGTGAGATCCATCTTTGTGTCAATAGTCCTTCAGTTTTTTGCTGAGTAGTATTTCATTGTATGGATATGCCACTATGCATATATTCAATTGTTCAATTGTTAGATTTATTTTAAGAATATTTAATATTTAATAAAAAATTAAATCTCATGGGGTTTGCTTTAAGCAACAGGATGTATCATTTTCTTCCTTAATAAAGACGTAGGGGACCCGAGTTCCAAGGCGAGGGAAACACGCAGTTGGTCAAAGGTGGGCTTGTCTCTGCAACTTGGCTATAGGACCAGGCTTTAGGAGATATTAGCTAGGAGAGCACATTTTACGGGAACGTTAATTTCCAGTTTTACATTTTCTTTTTCTGCATGCTAATAATTTATCCTAAAATCTTTAATAAATGTCATGTTAAATGTTACAGCCTACCAAACCTTTAAGGAATGATACCAATTTGACACAGAACTCTTCCAAAAATTTGGCTTCATTTTCAAGGCTAGTTCTACCCTGAAGCTAAAACCAGGAAAAAGGCAAGACATGAAAACAAAGGTATGGACCAATGTCTATCATGAACATGGAGGTAAAAAATTTCAACAAAACATTAGCAGATTAAATCCAGCAATGTATACTATAAAAAGGATAATGCATCATGACTAGGCAGGGTTCATTCCAAGAAGGCAAGGTTATTATAACATTTATCTACCCATTAATGTCAATGTAATTTAATACATTAAAAAAGAGGATAAGGAGGAAAAACTATATGATCATCTCTATGGATTCATAAAAAGCAGTTGGATTTAATAATATACAACATTTATTCATGGTAAAAAAAATCTTTCAGGAATGTAAGGGAACTTCTTCAACCTGATTAAGAGAATCTTTTAAAACCTATAGCCAATATCATACTTAATGAGTAAAGATTAAGCTCTCTTATCTAAGATCAGAAACAAGGCAAAATGTCCACTCCTACTTTTCTATTGTACTGGGCATCCTAGCCAGTGAAGTAGAGCAAGAAAAGTAAGTCAAAGACTTACTTTTGGAAAGAAAGAAGTGAGATAGTCTTCATTTGCAGATGACATGAAAGTTTACATAGAATAATCTAATAAATCTATAAAAATCTACTTATGAAAATCCTGGATGCTGAACATGACATGATATTAAACAACGAAATTAAAGAAGAGCCATATATGTATATATATATACCTTGTATGTGTGTGTGTATGTATATGTGTGTGTGTGTGTGTTCATGGATTGGATGAATAGATATTGTTAAAGTGTCATTTCTTCCAAATTGACCTATACATTCAATGCAATCTCAATCAAAACCTAGCAGACTTTTATTTTAGTAGCAATTGACAAGCAGATTCTAAAATTTTACAGAAATGGAAAGGATCTAAAATAGCCAAAACAATTTTGAAAAAGAAGAACAAAGTTGGAAGACTTACACTATGTGATTTCAAAACTTCCTATGAAGCTACAGTAATTGAGACATATAGGACTGGATTAAAGATAGCCATATAGCTAAAGACAGTATCATAGAGATAGAAATATAGATGAATGAAACAGAATAGAGAGCCTAGAAACAACCAGTACATATATGATCAATTCATTTCTGAAAAAGGTGTCAAGGTAATTCAATAGGAAAAAAGATAATCTTTTCAACAAATTGTACTGGAACAATGGTATGTCCATACTGAAAATTTAAAACCCTCAATCCCTATTTCATATCATATACAAAAATTAATCTAAAATAGATCATCCTAGACCTAAATGTAAAAGCTAGAACTATAAAATGTTTGGAAGAAAACGAAGGATTTATAAACACATGGACACATATCTTTACTGCTGCACTATTCACAATAGCAAAGACTTGCGACCAACCCAAATGTCCATCAATAATAGACTGGATTAAGAAAATGTGGCACATATACACCTTGGAATACTATGAAGCCATAAAAACGGATGAGGTCATTTCCCTTGCAGGGACATGGATGAAGCTGGAAACCATCATTCTGAGCAAACTATAGCAAGGACAGAAAACCAAACACTGCATGTTCTCACTCATAGGTGGGAACTGAACAATGAGAACATTTGGACACAGGGCGGGGAACATCACACACGGGGGCCTGTCATGGGGTGGGGGGCAGGGGATGGATAGCATTAGGAGAAATACCTAATGTAAATGACGAGTTAATGGGTGCAGCAAACCAACATGGCACATGTATACCCATGTAACAAACCTGCACATTGTGCACATGTGCCCTAGAACTTAAAGTATAAGTTAAAAAAAAAAGATTTTCACTTTGCATCCTCAACATCACATGAATTTTTATTAGTGAATGGCTTTATAGCTATTTTGAATATTGAGAACACTCAGGGAGCATTCTTACAGAAGTCATAACAATGCCAGAAATTATGATAGGTATAGAGTTTAAAATAAAATCATCAGAGTAGAAGCAAACAAGTGAGCAAAGGAATAATGTATTGTCACATTTGTCTGTTTACTTGTTTATTTACCTTGAATATTTTGAATACATGAACAGAGGTAAAGATAAAAGTAAGATCAGAAACCAAAACAAGAGAAAAATAATTACAGGCCGGGCGCAGTGGCTATGGCCTGTCATCCCAGCACTTTGGGAAGCTGAGGTGGGAGGATCACAAGGTCAGGAATTCAAGACCAGCTTGGCCAACATAGTGAAACCCTGTATCTACTAAAAATACAAAACTTAGCCAGGCACGGTGGTGCGTGCCTGTAGTCCCAGCTACTCAGGAGGCTGAGGCAGGAGAATTACTTGAACCTGGAAGGTGGAGGTTGCAGTGAGCCAAGATAGTACCACTGCACTCCAGCCTGGGTGACAGAGCGAGACTCCATCTCACGGGAAAAAAAATTATAATATTTGAGCAATATATTGAAGTCCAGGTTTCCAAAGCAAAACAGGAAAGGGGGCTTTACATAATAATGTACACAAGTTTTCCTGTCTGATAAAAGAAAGCTTATAAAACCTTTAGAAGAAAGTTTTGCTGGCACTAAAGACTAAAATTAAATTATCTCATGGAAACATTTTTCCTTTAGCAAGGAATTATCAAGATGTGACAGTGAAGAGCATGAACTTCAGAATACACTTCTTGAGTTCAAAGACTCCAGTCTTGCTCTGAGACTCAGTTTTCACATCTGTTATATGGTGGTAACAACATCTATCACATAGAGCCTCTATAAAGATTAAATGGAAATTAGGCCGGGCATAGTGGCTCACACCTGTAATCTCAGCACTTTGGGAGGCCAAGGCGGGTGGATCTTCAGGTTAGGAACTTGAGACCAGTCTGACCAACATGGTGAAACGCCATCTGTACTAAAAATACAAAAAAAAGTTAGCTGGGTGTGGTGGCATGCGCCTATAGTCCCAGCTACTCAGGAGGCTGAGACAGGAGAATCACTTGAACCCGGGAGGCAGAGGTTGCAGTGATCTGAGATTGCACCACTGTATTCCAGCCTGGGCGACAGAGCGAGACTCCATCTCAAAAAAAAAAAAAAAAAAAAGATTAAATGGAAATTAAATGAATGTAATGCAAAATTTAAGAAAAAATGTAATATAAATATGAAGAGCTTAGAATAGTGCTTGGCACATAATAAGCATTATGAGTGTTATGATGATGATGAAAATGACGATTACTACTGTAATTAAAAGAAGACTTGTAGTAAAAATCAAGTTTCCTGCCATAAACCTCTCCTGTCCTGTCTAGCTCCCAGGAAATTCCTATATGTTTTAACTACTTTTCATATTGATTGCTTCTGGTTGTTCATTTCAAAGTGCTAAATAACATTCTAATATGAATTTATCAACTTACATACTTTACCCCCACCTTCTTTTCCTCCACTTCTGGGTCACTGTTCTCACTCCTCCACTAGGCAACTTTCCAACTCTAAAAGTTATCTCTCCAAGCATCGGTTACTTATTCATTCAAGCCAGAGGGCATCTCTTGACTCTTAGGTTAACAGTAATTAAGTCATGTTAAAGAAACTGTCTTTAATTGTTATACAAAAGCTGAAAAACACAGGTTACCCAGAAATTTTTTTCTATTGACCTCATATAAATAGTAATGGCATATCAAATCACTTTTTTTGTATAATTTCTATGATACCTAAGCGAGCAATATTAAAAATGCTTTGCTTTCTGATGATGTGACCTGATAGGAGAATTTTGTGAGAAACCAGAGAAATCAGAGAAATAGGTGAGTTCGCTCAAATGTTATTTAGTGTAACCATGCTTTTGACAGGAAACAAACCATGTGCACTTTAAGGTTATAGTGTAGATATTACATGCTTGAATACTGAAAAGAAATGTATGTGCTTACATTGCCAAGCTTTCAGACTGAAGTCTTAACATTTTGTATTAAGAAAGGAAAGTCTTTTGTTGCCTACCATGTGATTTATTGCATAGAACTCTAAAAGCACAGGCAACAGAAGCAAAAATATACATATCGGATTGTATCAAACAAAAAAGTGTCTGCATAGTAAATGAAACAAATAACAGGGTGAAGAGACAGACCACCGGTTGGAAGAAAATATTTTCAAACCATGTATCTGATAGGGGATTAATATCACAAATATATAAGAAACTCACACAACTCAAAGAAAACAACCAAGTTTAATACTGGGAAAATGGTCTGAAAAGACATTTCTCAACAGAAGAGATATGAATGACCAAGAGATATTCAACATCTCCAATCATCAGAAAAACGCATATTAAGACCATAATATGGTTTGGCTGTGTCCCGACCCAGATCTCATCTTGAATTGTAGCTCCCACAATTCCCATGTTATGGGCGGGACCCAATGTGAGGTAACTGAATCATGGGGGCAGGTTGTTGCCATGCTGTTCTTGTGATAGTGAATAAGTCTCATGAGACTTGATGGCTTTATAAAGCATAGTACCCCTGCACAAGCTCTTTCTGGCCTGTCGCCATGTAAGACACCCCTTGTTCTTCTACCATGATCGTTAGGCCTCCTCAGCCATGTGGAACTGTGAGTCAATTAAATTTTTTCCTTTATAAATTACCCAGTGTACGGTAGGTCTTTATTAGCAGCATGAGAACAGACTAATATAGACCATAACAGAATATTATTTTACATCTGTTAGAACAGTTATCATCAAAAAGACAAATGATAAGAAGTGCTGGTGAGGACGTGAAGAAGTTGTTGAGGTGATGGATATATTAATTAGCTTGACTGAATATTTCTACAATGTATACATAGATCGAAATATCACATTGTGCTGCATAAATATACATAATTATTATTTGTTAATTAAAAATACATTATTTTTAAAAGAAAGGACCTAAAGTGTACTGATATTTGTAACTTGTTTTGAGATGCTTGAAAAGTACAATGGATCAATAGATGGGCAGATGGGAAGATAGAAGGATGAATATGAGACAAAGAAAATGTAACAAAATTTTAACATTTGTAACATTTACATGGTAAGTGTATGGGTGTCCACTATATAATTATTTCAACTTTTCAATATGTTCCACAATTTTTAAGATGATATGTTGAGGAAAAATAATAGAAATTCCTGATTTTCTTCTATCAGCACTGAAAATGCATTGAAATGGTTTGTATGAATGAAGAGCTACATTGTTTTCAGAAAATAAAAAATTGAAGATTTACCTGTTTAAAATTTAAATGCACAACCTGAGGCTCTTAAAGTCTATATTATAAAGCAAAATGAAAAGCTCTGTCTTGCATTTACTTAAAATAGATACTAAGCACTAAGCATGAGGCAAATTTGATGGCTACAAAATCCCCAGTGCAACTCTCCTAGGCCATATAGTTCCTTCATGACATTGTCGCTCTACGTAATCCCCTGGGCATAATGAGCTAGCATCAAATTTCCGCCCCAAAAACTAACATGTGTCAGACTATGAGATTTTTTCAAGTTTACCTCTTAAAACTGTAAGCTAGTGCATAAAACAAAAATTTAGCTTAGTACTGAAGCTATAATACCTTTTCTTTTTTTTTTTTTTTTTTTTTTGAGCAGATCTCGCTCTGTCACCCCAGGCTGGAGTGCAGGGCCGGATCTCAGCTGCATTGCAAGCTCCGCCCTTCCCGATTAAGCATTCTCTCTGCCTCAGCCCCGAGTAGGCTGGGGCTTTCAAAACAGGCGCCGCACCACTCGCAAGGCTATTTTTGTATTTTTAGTAAACGAGGTTCCCGTGTTAGCCAGGAGGGTCGCGATCTCCTGACCCGTGATCCGCCCGTCCTCGGCCTCCCAAAGTGCTGGGATTACAGGCTTGAGCCACCGCGCCCAGCCAAATATTTCTTAATCCAGATTGAAAGAAGAGCATTCCAGGAAGAAAGCTCAAAGCAAAGCACAGAAATGTAGAAATATGAGTGTTGGTTAGCAACCGGCAAACAGACAAGTATGGCCAGAGAAGGAGATGAAGGGAGAAATTAATAAATGGGTCTGGAAACGCAGAGTAAGATGGTGGAATAGAAGCCTCCACAGATAGTTCCCCCTCCTCCTGCCCAAGGACACCAATTTAAAAACTATCGACACAAGACAAGGACCTTCATAAGAAATAAAAATCAGGTTAACACTCACAGTCCTGGTATTAACTTCATATCACTGAAACAGGCACTGTAAAGGGAGAAAGACACAATCTTGAATCACCTATGCCACCCCTCATGACCTCCCAGAGTGGCAGCATGGTACGGGGAGAATTTCTGTGGCTGGCAGAGGGAGCACACAGCAATAGTGAAGCATTAAACTCAGTGCTGTCCTGCGATAGCAGAAAGGAAAACCAGACCAAACTCAGCTGACACCCCCCATCCACCTTGCACACAGACGGAGCATTTAAACCAGCCCTAGCCAGAGAGGAAACTGAGATCCCAGTGCTTGGAGTTTGAGTCGGTGCAAACCTCACCACTGTAGGCTAAAGTGCCCTAGGGTCCTAATAAATTTGAAAGGCCGTGTAGGACTGCAACCTTTATTTGAGTCCCAGTGCTGAACTGGAGCCAGAAACAGTAGACAGTGGGGAGAAGAGAACATGCAACCTACCCAGACACCAGCCAGGGCAGCTAAGGGGTTGTTGGCATCACCCTTTTCCTAAGCCAAGACTATAGCTCACAGCTCCAAAAGAGACCCCTTCCTTCAGCTTGAGGAAGGACGAAGGAAGAGCAGGGAAGACTTTGTCCAGCTTAACCACAGGAGAATAGGGCACCAGGAAGAGTTGCAAGGCCCTCTTTCCAGGTCCTAGCTGCTGATGACACTTCTAGACATGCTCTGGGGCCAAAGGGAACCTGCTGCGTTGAAGGGAAAGACCCAGTCCTGGCAGGATTTGTCACCTGCTAACTGAAGAGCCCTTGGGCCTTGACTAACCAGCAGCAATAGCCAGGTACTATGTCAAGGGTCTTAGGTAAGGCTGAGGTTTTCTGGCTTCAGGTACCAGCTTAGCCACAGTGGAGTAGAGCCCCTAGCGGCCTTTAGAGACCCTGATTCCAGAAGTTGACTCTTGGACAGCATTTCTGGATGTGTCCTGGGTCAGAGGGGAGCCCACTGCCCTGAATCATGAATCCCAGGTCAGGTAACATTCACCAAAAATTGACTCAGAACTCTTGGGCCTTAAGGTAAGGTCGGCAGTAGTCTGGCAGTACTCCTTGTGGACCTGTGGTGGCAGTGGCCATGGGGTGGGGCTCCTCTGCCTTTGAAAATGAGAAGCAAAAGTGGGAACCATTGCAGACTGTGGTTTGAGTGCCAGCTCAGCGGTAGTACGGTGGAACACCAGGTAAACTTTTAAAGGTTTTTACTCTAGTCCCTAGCTCTTGGAAGGCACCTCTGGACCCACCAGGGACAGGGGTAACTTGTTGCCCTGAAGGGAAGAATACAGACCTGGTAGGCTTCTCTGCCAGGTGATTGTAGAGCCCCAGGGCCTTGAGCAAACATAAGCAACAGCCAGGGAGTGGTTACATCAGGCCTTGGGTCAGACCCAGTACTGTGCTGGCTTCAGTATGACCAGGTACAGTCACAGTGGTGGTGGCCACTGAGGTTACTGTGTCACTCAGCTTCAGTTTCCAGTGGCTTAGAACAGAGAGACTCCATTTGTTTGGAAGAAAGTAAGGGAAGAGAACAAGAGTTTCTGTCTGGTAATCCAGAAAATTCTCCTTGATCTTGTCCAGGATTACCAAAATGGTACCTACACAAGTCTTTTTTTTTTTTTTTTTTCTTTTTTTTTTTTGACGGAGTCTTGCTCTGTTGCCAAGCTGGAGTTCAGTGTCGCAATCTCAGCTCACTACAACCTCTGCCTCCCGGGTTCAAGCGATTCTCCTTTCTCAGCCTCCTAAGTAGCTGAGACTACAGAAGCATGCCACCACATCAGCTAATTTTTGCATTTTTAGTAGAGGTGGAGTTCCACCATGTTGGCCAGGATGGTCTCGATCTCTTGACCTCGTTATCCACCTGCCTCAGCCTCCCAAAGTGCTGGGATTACAGGCATGAGCCACCGCACCCAGCCCTACATAAGTCTTTAAGAACCACAGCATTATCGGGCTTGGGGTGATCCCTAAAGCAGATACAACTTAGATCTGTAAGGAACATCTCCATCCAAGTCTTTTGGAATATCTGGGAAGCCTTCCCAAAAGGACAGGTACAAACAAGTCGACAGTGATGACTATTCAATGCCCAGACAGAAGCAAACATCTACAAGTGTCAAGACTTCCCGGGGGAGGGGGGGAAACAAAGACCTTGTAAATGAACTAAATAAGGCACCAAGAACCAATCCTGGAGAAACAGAAATATGTGGCCTTTCAGACAGATAATCCAAAATAGATAATCCAAAATAGTAATATTCAGGAAACTCAAAAGAATTCAAGATAACACAGAGGAATAATTCACAATTCTATCACATAAATTTACCAAAGAGATTGAAATAAGTTTAAAAAATTAGCAGAAATTCTGGAGCTAAAAAGTGCAATTGGCATACTGAATAGAGCATCAAAATATTTTAACAGCAGAATCGATCAAATGAGAAAGAATTAGTAAGCCTGAAGACAACTTGAAAATACACAGAGGAGACAAATGAAAAAAGAGTTAAGAAAAAAAAAAAAGCATGCCTACATCTAGAAAACAGCCTCAGAAGGGCAAATCTAAGAGTTATTGGCCTTAAAGAGGAGATAGAAAAGAGATGGGGTAGAAAGCTTATTGAAAGAGATAATAACAAAGAATTTTTCAAACCTAAAGAAAGATATTGATATCCAAATACAAGAAGGTTATAGAATGGCCAGTAGATTTAATCCAAAGACTACCTCAACTCATTTAATAATCAAACTACCAAAGGTCAAGAATAAAGAAAACATCCTAAAAGCAGCAACAGAAAAGAAACAAGTAACATACAATGGAACTCCAATACTTCTGGCAGCAGACTTTTCAGTGGAAACCTTACAGGCCGAGAGAGAGGCATGACATATTTAAGGTGCAGAAGGAAAAATCTTTTACCCTAGAACTGTATATCCTTCAAACATGAAGGAGAAATAAAGGCATTCCCAGATAAAAGCTGAGGAACTTCATCATTACTTGACTTGTGCTACAAGAAATGCTAAAAGGAAAGACACTAAAGAGCAATAAGTAATCACCTGAAGGTAAAACACTCACTGGTAATAGGGAGTGGTTATATTAGGCCTTGGATGAGACCCAGTACTGTGCTGGGTACACAGAAAATCCCAAAATACTATAGCCCTGTAACTGTAGTATGTAAACTACTCTTCTTATAAATAGAAAATCTAAATGATGAATGGATCAAAAATGATATCTACAACAACTTTTTAAGACACCGACAGTACCATAAAAAATAGAAACAACAAAAGTTAAAAGCAAGGGAACAAAGTTAAGACAGAGTTTTTATTGGTTTTGTTTTTTTGTGTTTGTTTATACAAAAAGTGTTCATTTATTATCAACTTAAAATAATAGATCATAAGATGATACTTGCAAGGTTCATAGGAACCTCAAATGAAAAACCATACAAACCAAACAATAAAAAGCAAACTAAATTGTTTCACGAGAGAAAATTGCATTCACTAAAGGAAGACAGAAAAGAAAGAAAGAAGAGGGAACCGCAAAACAACCAGAAAACAAATAACAAAATGGCAAGAGTAAGTCCTTACTTATCAGCAATAACATTGAATATAAATGGACTAATCTCTCCAATCAAAAGAAACGGACAGTGAATGGATTAAAAAAACAAGGCCCATTAATCTGTTGTCTACAAGAAACACTTCACATACAAGTACACACATAGACTGAAAACAAAGAAATGGAAAAAATATATTCCATGGCAACAGAAACCAAATAAGGAGCAGGAGTAGCTATATTTATATCAGACAAAATAGAATATAAGACAAAAACTATAGGAAGAGACAAAGAAAGTCACTATATAATGAAAAATGAGTCAATTAATGAAGATGACATAATAATTTTAAATATATATGCACCCAAAACAGTTGTGCCCAAATAAATAAAGCAATTATTATTAGAGCTAAAGGGAGAGATAGGCCCCAATACAATAATAGCTGGAGACTTCAACACCCCACTTTCAGTACTGGACAGATCTTCCCAACAAAAAATCAACAACAACAAAAAAATCAGATTTAATCTGCACTGTATACCAAATGGATCTACTAGACATTTACAGAGCATTTCATCTAACAACTGCAGAATACACATTCTTTTCCTCAGCACATGAATTATTCTTAAGGATAGGACATGTGTTAGGTCACAAAACAAGTTTTCAAACAATGAAAAAAGCTGAAGTAATACCAAGCACCTTCCCTAACCACAGTGGAATAAAACTCAAAATCAGTAATAAGAGGAATTTTGGAAACTATGTAAATACATGGAATTAAACAATATGTTCCTGAATGACCAGTGAGTCAATGAAGAAATTAAGAAATTGACCAATTTCTTAAAACAAATGATAAAGGAAACATAACATACCAAAACCTATGAGACAGAGCAAAAGCAGTAAAGAGCTTCTGTACAGCAAAAGAAATTATCATCAGAGTGAACAGGCAACCTACAGAATGGGAAAAAAGTTTTGCAATCTATCCATCAGACAAAGAGCTAATATCCAGAACTTACAAAGAACTTAAACAAATGTACAAGAAAAAAACAAACAAACCCATCAAAAAGTAGGTGAAGGATATGAACACACACCTCTCAAAAGAAGACATTTATGTGGCTAACAAACATGAGAAAAAAAGCTCATCATCACTGGTCATTAGAGAAATGCAAATCAAAACCACAATGAGATACCATCTCACGCCAGTTAGAATGGCGATCATTAAAAAGTCAGGAAATAGCCAGGCATGGTGACTCACGCCTGTAATCCCAGCACTTTGGGAGGCCAAGGCAGGCAGATCACAAGGTCAGGAGATCGAGGCCATCCTGGTTAACACCGTGAAACCCCATCTCTACTAAAAATACAAAAAAATAATTAGACAGACGTGGTGGCAGGCACCTGTAGTCCCAGCTACTTGGGTGGCTGAGGCAGGAGAATGACATGAACTCCGGGAGGCGGAGTTTGCAGTGAGCCGAGATCGTGCCACTGCACTCCAGCCTGGGCGACAAAGCAAGACTCCGTCTCAAAAACAAAAAACAAACAAACAAAAGTCAGGAAACAACAGATGCTGGAGAAGATGTGGAGAAATAGGAAGGCTTTTACACTGTAGGTGGGAGTGTAAATTAGTTTAACCATTGCAGAAGTGTGGCAATTCCTTAAGGATCTAGAACCACAAATGCCATTTGACCCAGCAATTCCATTACTAGGTATATACCCAAATGATTATAAATCATACTACTATAAAGACACATGCACACGTATGTTTATTGCAGCACTATTCACAGTAGCAAAGACTTGGAACCAGCACAAATGCCCATCAGTGATAGACTGGATAAAGAAAATGTGGCACATATACACTATGGAATACTATGCAGCCATAAAAAAGCATAAGTTCATCCTTCTGCATGTCCTTTGCAGGGACATGGATGAAGCTGGAAACCATCATCCTCAGCAAACTAATACAAGAACAGACAATCAAACACTGCATGTTCTTACTCATAAGTGGGAGTTGAACAATGAGAACACATGGACACAGGGAGGGAAACATCACACACCTGGGTGTGTCACGGGGTGGGTGGCTAGGGCAGGGATAGCATTAGGAGAAATACCTAATGTAAATAACAGGTTAATGGGTGCAGCAAACCACCATGGCACAAGTATACATATGTAACAAACCTGCACATTCTGCACATGCATCCCAGAACTTAAAGTATAATAAAATAAAATAAAATAATTAAGAAAAAAGAAAGGAATACCTGTAAGTGCCCACATCAAAAAAGAAAAAATCTCAAGTAAACCATCTAATGATGCATCTTGAACTGACCATTAACANTCCTCAGCAAACTAATACAAGAACAGACAATCAAACACTGCATGTTCTTACTCATAAGTGGGAGTTGAACAATGAGAACACATGGACACAGGGAGGGAAACATCACACACCTGGGTGTGTCACGGGGTGGGTGGCTAGGGCAGGGATAGCATTAGGAGAAATACCTAATGTAAATAACAGGTTAATGGGTGCAGCAAACCACCATGGCACAAGTATACATATGTAACAAACCTGCACATTCTGCACATGCATCCCAGAACTTAAAGTATAATAAAATAAAATAAAATAATTAAGAAAAAAGAAAGGAATACCTGTAAGTGCCCACATCAAAAAAGAAAAAATCTCAAGTAAACCATCTAATGATGCATCTTGAACTGACCATTAACAAGTAATGAGATTGAAGCCATAATAAAAAGTTCTCCTGTAAAGAAAAGCTTGGGATCCAATGGCTTCATTCCTGAATTCTACCAAACATTTAAATAAGAACTAATGCAAATCCTACTCAAACTATTCCAAAAAATAGAGAAGGAGGGAATACTTCCAAACTAATTCTATGAGGCCATTATTACCCTGATACCAAAATCAAAGACACATCAAAATAAAAAATAAAAAAAGAAAACTACAGGCCAATATCTCTGAAGAATACTGATGCAAAAATCCTCAATACTGAATCCAGCAATACATTTGCTCATTTATCGTGACAAAGTGGGATTTATCCCTGAGATGCAAGGATACTTCAACATATGCACATCAATCAATGTGATACATTACATCAACAGAATGAAGGACAGAAACCATGTGATCATTTCAATCAATGAAGAAAAAACATTTGGTAAAATTCAATATCCCTTCCTAATAAAAATAGTAAAAAAAACTGGTTATAGGGGGAACACACCTCAATATAATAAAAGTCATACATGACAGACCTACAGCTAGTATCATACTGTATAGGGAGGAAATGAAAGCCTTTCCTCTAATATCTGGAACATGCCCACTGTCACCACTCTTATTCAAAATAGTACTTAAAGTCTTAGCTAGAGCAATCAGACAAGAGAAAGAAATAAAGGGCATCCAAATTGGAATAAAAGAAGTCAAATTATCCTTGTGTGCAGATGATATGATCTTATATTTGAAAAATCCTAAAGATTATACAGACAAACTATTAGAACTCAAATTCAGTCAAGCTGCAGGATATAAAATCAACATACAAAAATCAGTAGAATTTCTGTATTAAAAACATAAACAATCCAGAAAAGTAATAAAAAAGTAATCCAATTTGTAATAGCCACAAATTAAATACCAAATAACTTTATCAAAAAAGTGAAAGATCTCTGTAATGAGAACTATAAAACACTCATGAAAGAAATTGAAGAGGACACCAAAAAATGTGAAAATATTCCATATTCATGGATTAGAAGAATCAATGTTATTAAAATGTTCATATTACACAAAACAATCTATAGATTCTATGTAGTTTATATCAAAATACCAATGAAATTCTTCACAGAAATAGAAAAAGCAATCCTAAAATTTATATGGAACTACAAAAGACCCAGAATAGCCAAAGTTGTACTAAGAAAAAAGAACGAACCTAGAGGAATCATATTACTTGACTTCAAATTATACTACAGGGCTATGGTAACAAAAACAGTATGGTACTGGCATAAAAACAGACACATACACCAGTGGAACAGAATAGAGAACCCAGAAGCAAATCCACACACCTACAGTGAACTCACTTTGGACAAAGGTAGCATGAACATACACTGGGGATAGGATGGTCTGTTCAATAAATGGTGCTGGGAAAACTGAATATCCATATGCAGATAGACTCCTTTATCTCACCACATACAAAAATCAAACAAAAATGGATTAAATAAGTCTAAGACAACAGACTCTGAAACCCCTACAAGAAAACATTGGACAAAATCTCCGGGACATTTTCTGGCCAAAATGTCCTGAGTAATACCCCACAAGCACAGATGACCAAAGTAAAAATGGACAAATTGGATCACATCCAAAACCTTCTGCATGGCAAAGGAAAAAATCAACAAAGTGAAGTGACAATCCATAGAATGAGAGAACATATTTGAAACTACCCATCTGACAAGGGATTAATAGCCAGAATATATAAGGAGCTCAAATAACTCTATAGGAAAAAATATAATAATCTAATAAAAAATGAGCAAAAGATCTGAATAGACACTTCTCAAAAGAAGACATGCAAATGGTAAACAGACATATTAAGAGGTGCTCAACATCATTGATCATCAGAGTGAATCAAAATTACAGTGAGATATCATCTCATCTCATCTCAGTTAAAATGGTTTACATGCA
This sequence comes from Rhinopithecus bieti, assembly GCF_001698545.2. Taxonomy (NCBI): domain Eukaryota; kingdom Metazoa; phylum Chordata; class Mammalia; order Primates; family Cercopithecidae; genus Rhinopithecus; species Rhinopithecus bieti. The sequence continues at coordinate 1,024,426 of NW_016819104.1, forward strand.
AAAGATAGGCAATAAGAAAAGTTAGCAAGGATGTGGAGTAAAGGGAAGCCTTGTACATTGTTAGTGGGAATGTAAGCTGCTAGTACAACCACTATGGAGAACAGTTTAAAGGTTCCTCAAAAAAATAAAAATAGAGCTACCATATAATCCAGCAATCCCACTTCTGGGTATATACCCCCCAAAAAGGAAATTAGTATATCAGAGACATATGTGCTCTCCTATGTTTGTCCTGCCTTTGAAGTGCTGAGATTTAGAGGCAACCTAAGTGTCCATCACCAGATTAATGGATAAAGAAAATGTGGTACATGTACACAATGAAGTACTATTCAGCTATAAAAAAGAATGAGATCCTGTTATTTGCAACAACATGGATGAAATTGGAGATCATTATGTTAAGTTAAATACACCATGACAAATATCACATGCTCTCATTTATTTGCGGAATCTAAAAATCAAAACAATTGGACATAGAGATCAGAAGGATGGTCACCAGAGGCTGAAAAGGGTAGTTGGGGGCTAGGGAGATGGTGGGGATGGGGATGGTTAATGGGTACTGAAAAAACAGAAAGAATAAGACCTACTATTTTATAGTACAATAGGGTGACTGTAGTCAATGATAATTGTACATTTTTAACTAAAAGAGTATAATTGGATTATTTGTAATATAAAGGATAAGTGCTTGAGTAGATGACTACCCCATTTTCCATTATATGATTATTGTTCATTGCATGCCTATATCAAACATTTCATGGACCCAATAAATATATATATACCTACTATGTACCCTCAAAATTAAAATAAAAAATTTTAAAATAGGTCTGAGAAGGTGGGAAGTGTCCCAGTAAATAAACATGATCAGTTAGACTTCCTTCCACATGTATTAAGAAACTACCGAAGATTCTGTGCAAAAATGTGTGACTAGATTTGTAGTTTTAAAAAAATATTTATCCTGGCATAAAGGAAAATGGAATAGAGAGAGTATAAAATTAAAGTCAGAAGATCAGGTTAGTTAGATGTTATCCTTTTCTCCGTTAGCCTTTCACTATCCCACTTCACCTTCCCTTCGCCCCTTTCTATGTTTTCGGAAAATAAAACACTGGCATCTATTTATTTGTGCAACTATATATGTATCAGGTTGGTGCAAAAGTAATTGTGGTTTTTGCCATTGAAAGTAATGGCAAAACAGCAATTATTTTTGCACCAATTTAATATATATGTGGATGAGTATGTGGATGAGTATGTGTGTTCAATACACTGTCTCAAACATTCATGTGCAACAGAATCGTCTAAGGAGCTTGTTAAGAATGCAGATTTCACAGTTCCACTCAAGATCTAGAAACAAGTGAAACAGCTCATTAATGAGACATTCTGAGCATTACTAAAAAGCATATTACACAAAATATTATACCTATAAATGAACTTTTAGCAAGTGTTCCACTGATCATTTCATAAGGGCAACATCTGTCCTGCCTTTGGCTCAGTGTTTCATTGAATTTTTATGAAAAGTGCAATTTGTTGTCTGTTTTGAGCTATCTCAGAAATTAGTGCTTTAAACAGATTTGCCGAGGGATTACCACGTAAGAATTAACAATGACTTCATTATCACAGTGAGTTGGCATTTAAAGTCTTATTATAGGAAAGAAAACAAAGTCAGCTGCCATTTCTTGGGAGTCTGCATTGAGAACCTCACACAAGATTTTACATGTTTTACATTAGTAAACTATGAAAATATAAGCAGCTTGAGGACGAGGCGAGGTCCATGTTGACATAGACAAGAGCCTTAGTACCTAACACTGTAAATGAATGCCATTCTTGTTAGAAGAGACAGATGTGCATCCCTTCAGCACTGCTTACTCTCATTGATTCATTTACCCATTCATTCAGTCAGTACTCATAATACTTACATCTAGCAAGAGGATTTGATTAAAACAAAAATTATCACATATAAAAACTCAGATGATTAAGACTGGCTGGGCTGAGGCATGTGAGCCTAATTTAGAAGAATCATTTTACTTATCACAACACACAGAACATTTCTTGCTGACAGCCCCAACATAAAGAAGTGAGAGGACCTTTTGCAGTTTTAGGAAATGACACCTGGCTATGTGATTATCAGATACTTCCTAATAAGAGCTTAAATCTCATTCACCATGAGACAAAGGATGAGGTGTGGAAATGAAGGCATTATTCTTCAAAGATAAATGTGCTTCAAAGATACCTCATTTATGGTGAGTAGACATCTAAGCAAAATGGAACATAATTTCCTATAGGTGAGAGAATCTCAGAAACATGGTGTGGCAAATTAAAGACTGACGCAAATTTCTGGACACTCCTCCCACCTACTGATGTGATCTATGTCTTCTTCTCTTGAATCTGGGCAATTTATGGGACTGCTCTGACCAATAGAAAGTGATGTTGCCTCAAATTTTAGATTCACACCTTAGGAACATGTTCTACCACCTGTTCTTGGAACCTATTTGGAACCCAGAGCCCTGATTACCTGGAAGCTGCTTCTGCTGTGTGAAAGCCCAATATAGCTATATAAGGAAGAAGTCAGATAGAGACAGGGAAAAAGAGAAAGACAGAGAGAGAGTCCCAGCCGGGGCCTCCATTGTTCCAACTCCAGCCATTTGAGCCATCTCAGCAGAAGCAAGTTTTGGGGTGGTTCATTCAACAGTAATAGATAACCTACATGGAAGTCCATGATAGTGGCCACTGAGGAAAGGCCTTGAGAGATCAGGCAAACAGTTCCCATGACTGAACTCATGCAGGAGGGAATGGTGCACCAAGGGAGCTTCCTGCCCTCAAGATCACCAGGCCTGGGCAACTGGCAATGGCATTGGTGACCACTATGGCAAAATGTCATGATCCTATCTCAGGAGTCCTCGTTTTATCCAAAGAAAGGGAAAGCAACCTTGAAAGATGACTGTTGCTGTACTGCCTGACAACTTGGGGGAAGGAGAACTGAACTAGGTTTAATCTAAACTAAATTAAAATTTTCACACCTTGCATCTAAGTGTGAGCAAGTCTCACTGGTTAAAAATACATTGAGTTCTTTCTATCCCTTCCTTGAAGAATGAACTTGGGAAAGCCATTGAGACCCTCTGTTCTCCTTCTATAAAACAGAAATAACTCCTACATTACCTAATTTGAAGAGTTATTGTAAAATCAATGAAATACTAGCCATGAAATCATGTTGAGAACTATAAAAAACACCCAGTACAATAAATAAGTAAAACTGTAACCACCTAACCACCATCATTCTATTATGTGTTCAAATATGTTTTGAAACAAAAGAAAAGGTAATCCCTCTGCTTCCTGTATATATGTTTATGTACATACACACACACACACATACACGTGTACTCCTCCTCCTTAGATATCTCTATGCCTGAGCATAAACTTTCATAGATGAATGATGGGCCTAGTTGATAAAATAATCTCAGAACTGAAGAGGACAAGGACAGTGGAGAGGAACAGGAGTCAGTTATTTATTAGCTACCTGCCATGTGCTTTTTATGCATTTATCTTATTAAACCCTCATTAAGTCTAATAATCTAGATGTTATTATTATCATCTTTGTAAAATGCAAAAACCGAGGCACAGGTAGGTTAGTTACTTTGCCAGAGTCACAGACTAGTGAGTAGCAGGAATGGATTTAAACTCCAGTCTGTGTGACTGCCTAATGTGTTTTTTTATGCCTCATTGAATAAAGTAATAATAATAGTAATAGAGAATGATAAAAAGTTTAGCTTTAAGCTTTGAAAGTAGTTTTTCCCTATAGTATGGTCAAGTGCAGGTATCTCAATGGCCCACAATATCACCATGACAACCAATCCAACCCAAGGCTAGCTTTCCTTTATGTGTTCCAAATTACCTCTGTGTCTGGGGCACTCCAGGGCTTGCTGGCCTTGTGAATTAAACAGAGAGTCAGTCAAAGCAATGAGTAAACTAATTTCCACTAAACGTCTGAACTCATCAATGTATGATGTGCAGATCTGGATTTCCGGGTTCAGCCAAATGCAAGGAAAACCTGACAAGAATTCAGTTGAGGAGTGTGCAAGAAATGAGAGTTGAAAACAGAACAGAAGGCTCAGCACCCTGTTAGACAAGACATGGATTTGCTATGTTCCTGTCTTTTCCCCCCTCATTCTTCCTACCAACAAAGAACCCAAGCTTGGACTTTTGGCTAAGCTGCTCCATACTTGAATTTTGCAAGGTTTAACTCTTTACCTGCTGACTCACCCCTTCTGTGTACGTGGGCATCATGGAGAATTAAGCCACATGATTCAAAGAAAGTTCCCTGTATCAATCCTGCAGGGTGTGTAGAAGTATGAAAGAAAGAATTAAGTCTGTACCAAAAAAGGAACTTTCAATTACCTTAGGATGGGGGATCAATGAAACAGCCTATGTTGTTTACTGAGCAACTAGAGTTGACATTGGTTGGGTGAGTTTAATTGGGTATGTTTCAAGGTGAATGCTGAAGAGAGATGAAAAGCTATGCTTAATAAGAATAAAATATTGTTGATAATCTTGTCAGGAGAGAGGAAATTAAAGAATTCCCATGGTGTGATTCCTTTCCCATAACCTCCATAATCTTCAGCAAATCTGCTAAACACAAAATGCTACATGTAAATGTATTTCTGATAGAAACTGATGGAATAATTGATTTTTCATGTCTGGGATGATGTGGAGCAAAACAGAATGTACTTGTACCAACAACAGAGTGGGAAGCATTAGAGACCATGTCTCTAAAGAGATAGAGCCAATAGGATATGGATATAGATGCAGCTATAGATACAGCTACAAATATAGAGATATATATGACATAGATGTAGATATATGAGCAGGGATTCATTAGTAGGCTCACATAATTACGGAGGCTGTGAAGTCCTGTGATAGTCTGCAAGCTGGAGAACCAGGCAAGCCAATAGCATGGCTCAGTCTCAGTCTACAGGCCTCAGAACCAGGGAAGGCAGTTGTGTAGCTTTCAGTCTGAGGCTGAAGGCCTGAGAACCTGGAGTTCTGATGCCTAAGAGCAGGAGAACATCAGTGGCCTAAATCCAGGAGAGAGAGGGGAGAGGGGAGAGGGGAGAGGGGAGAGGAGGGGAGAGGGAGAAAGGGGAGAGAGGGGAGAGGCAGAGAGGGAGGGAGGGAGGTAGGAAGAGAGAGAAAGAGAGAGAAAAGAAAGAAAGGAAAAGAAAAGAAAAGAAAGACGGAAGGAAGGAAGGAAGGAAGGAAGGAAAGAAAGAGAAAAAAGAAAGCAAGCAAGAAAGCAAGAAAGAGAAAGAAAACAAACAAACAAACAAACACAAACTGGCCTTTCATTCTGTTGTTTTGTTTTATCTGGACCCTCAGCCGATTTTATTGTACCTGTCTACATTGGGAGAGGACAGATCTTCTTTACTCAGTCCACTGACTCTAGTGCCAATGTTTTCTGGAAACACGCTCACAGCCATATCTAGAAATAATGCTTTACCAGCTAAAAGAGTTCCTTAATCTAGTCAAGTTGACATGTAAAATTAATCATTACAGACTGTAAGAGCAGAGGCCCTCAATTATTGTTACTACAGGCAAGGTCTTTAGACTTCTACAGAGCAGGAAATCTGTAGTTAGATCTGATTTTCACTAGGGAATTTTACAAAAGGGCAAGAAGTCCTCCACATCACATAGGGATAACAGATGAATATACTTGAGATGTCTTATCTATTCATCTTCTCTTTCATTTAACATTCATTCAAACAAGTATTGCAAGCACTGTGCTAGACAAACTGAGTAGAGAAATAAACAATACAGTTCAGTGTTGCTCAAACTTGTTTGCACTAAAATTATCTGATGATTGTTAAAATGCAGATTCTGAGATTTTCTTCAGCCTCTCCACATAATTTCATTTATAAGTTTGGGGTGGAGCTGAAGAAATTTGATTCATGTTGTCTGTGGACTCTACTATAAAAGGACATAGATTTAATCTTTCACTCAAGAAAGGTACAGCCTAGTAGGGAAGACAAATATATAAACAAAGACGATATGGTTAACAATTGTAGGGGTTGTGATTGCTCTATGCTTTGGGACCATAAGAGAACCAAAAGAGGGACTACTCATTTCTTTCTTTGGGAAGGACTTACTGGGGAAGATCACACTAACGCTGAGAGTAAGAAATGACTAGAAGTTGATGAATATGGGTGGGAAAGAATTTCTAAAGAGAAACAGCACAAAACAGGTATGAAATCATGAGTTGACAGAACTGCAAGAAGCCAAGAGTGGTTGAGTTCAGGGTCAATAAAGAATCCTACCAAATATATAAGAGATGAGCAAGAGAAAGATGTGAAAAGCTTTGACAGCCATACAAGGAGCTGGACAACAGGGGAGCCACTGGAAGAACTTGCAAAGACTGGACAGGAGGGTAAAATAGCACAAATTTCATTTTTTGAGGCTTAATATAATTTCAAAACAAAAGGCTGGCACTGAATTATGGCTGACCTCTGGGAAACAGCCTTGGAAAGCTTCTTCTGTTAAAATCTCAAAGGTGTCAGATTCTCAGGAAGACTACAAGAACTTCTAAGTAGGCAGAAAAGAGCAATAAGAAGGCATCCTCTCCCTCTATGGCTCCAAGAATAGGAACATATTTCTGCTGTGCTGTTGATATCATCTGGAGTAAGGAATAGTGAGTTTCATGAATGTCTTATGTGGACCACCAAGTAAAGTTATACTTATTAGTTCTCCATCTCATCAATAGAAGACTCAGCCCTTCCAGGCTTCTCCAGCATTCCCTGTTCATCATCCAAAGCTTGAATTTCTACATCTGAAGGCTGAAATCCCCAAAGGAGATAGATGGTCTTTTGTTTTGTTTTGTTTTGACTTCTTCTATCCTTTGTACCTTCACCATTCTGTAAATTTGTAACCAGAACTTTATCACATCCTAGCTTTCAATCTGTAGATGTACAAATCTAATTCAGTATCTGTACAATGTCTAGAAAGTCACAGGTCCTGTAGTCCAAATCCAGTGTCAAATGATGGCTAGACTTGTCTGTATGAGAGACATACAGCACTGGATAAAGTAGGGTATTGTAGTCATTTAGGTGAAAAGGGAGAATCTAAGATAAAGATTACCATTTTTCATTCATTATTTAATTTGTACTAAATACCAATTGTTGAGTCTTTGTTCAGAATGGAATGGCAGTCCTAATAGCCTGACCAAGTCAACTAGATTTCCAAAACACCCCACTTGTGCTTTCATACCTGGAAATACCTACCCAGGTATGTGCATGCATTTATATCTAAGGATGGATAATCTGACATCCTGTAGGTATAGATGTTGTAAAACTTTTGAGATTTCTGTCATTCTGAACAAAGTTATAAAATTATCAGTCCTTGTAAACAAATATTAATTCAGGAAATGGTTGAACAAAATAATATTAAAGGCACTAAAATAAATATTAGCACCATTCTAAATAATGTAAACAAGGAGCACACTATCATTCATTAGAAAGCAAAGCTTTGGTTAAAACACACACACATGCACACACGTACAACGCCTGGAAACCATCTACTTAACTACAGTGACATCAAACAGTAAAGATTTAAGATTTAAACCAAAGTCAGAAAACCTCTCGTTCTGCCTTTGTTGAGTACAAATTATTTAATAATTATTATTATAGTAATAAGTGCTAACATTTATTTCTTACCCAGGGAGCTTAAGATCCTTGCCCAAGGTCCTACAACAACCCAAAGACAAAGCCAGTCTTCAAAACCAAACCTGTAATATTCTCATGTGCATACACATAGTCATTTGTCTGGTCCTTCTTTAACTTTCCATCTACAATTGATGCCCGTTTGATGTTCCTGCATATTAATTTAATGGAGTATAAATATTGAGACTAAACAGTGAGGTGCATAAGATTTTATCTTATAATTTGTCTTCAGACTCTCTATGACTGCACCCTCTTCTTTCCTGTACTTGTTGGTCAGACTCTTATTGCCTTAGGATTATTATAAGGAGGTGTTGCATGTTGCTATTCAGAACAGGCAAAAACCTTTAGGAGCAATATTGGATGAGACAATGCTCTCATACCCTCATGCCAAAATAAGTCTTCCCAACACTTCAAAAAGAGGAATGAGCAGGGAAGGATACTAGCAACTTGCTGATATACCAGCATATTTCTCAGAAAGACTCCTCTGACCTGTACAAAATTGTGTCTGAACCAGAAAAACTGGACTCTTGCCCTTAGTCACCAGTCATCTCTGGCACTTGGTAAAACAAGTTATTTCCTTTGCCTGGAACCTCATTTGCTAATTTCTAAAATGGATTCATTGAGCTAAATGATCTCATGCTTTTTTCTAACTCTTAACTTTCTAGGATCCTAAATAGAAGGAATCTTTAGTGTAACCATTTGCACGAGAATTACTTCGTCCAAGAACCAAAGAATTTTCCCAAGGCACTACAGATTTTCTTGCTTCATTTATTTCTGTACAATCACTAGTAGGGTGCTGATTCAAGACAGTGCCAGTTAGATTCTTTTATCAAGAAATGAAGTGAAAAAAAAGTTTTCTTTTTTAAAATGTGTAACTGATTCAAGTGATTGGGGCAGCATGGAGAGTCACAATTTCTTAGAAACACTATGAAACTTTTTCAAATTGCACTGGCCACCTATTCTGTGACTTCAAGGGTCAGGTGGAGGAGAGCTAACTCTATGTTGGGGAAATTGAAAAAGGATTATTTTAACCAACCAGCTGGGGAAACCAATGGCATAGAGTGGTAATCTCTAGGGAAGAATTGAGCTTCTTTAAGTGAAAAAAAAAGTCACCTGGAGAAGTTGAGGAAGGCAAAAAGAAAAGGAGCAAGGGGAGAAGGCAACTTTTACCGACTGTCCTGTTAAAAGTACCCCAGATTTGTATAAGCAGCTGACTTAGGGTGTCTCCTTCTGTTTTCAGTAATTCCAGATTTAAATCAGTGGCTCTAATTCATCCTCAGAACTGTTTTCTTCGTGATACTGCTCGTGTGTGTGTGTATATTATACGTACATATTTTTACATTTATGTTGGGGAATAGGAAGTGTCAGAGTGATGGAGGTAGTTATGAACATAATCTAGAGCTCAGCAAGAACAAATGCCTCTACTCCAGGTAGCTTTGCATAGCTCTAGAATCATAGCTTGTGGCTAAATACACTTAGGACAGGCAGATAGTTCTGACAAAAATGGGAACGTGAGGAAGAAGGAGGGAGAGTATAAGGAGAATGACACAGAGTCAGAGAGATGGAGAGAAAGAGGAAGAACAAGGACAAGAAGGAGAAAAGGAGAAGGAAGAAGAGGGGAAGAGGGGAAAAATACAAATTATTTACACACAGGATTCAGAAGAATTCTGGCCAAAAATTACTGAAAACTTGGAGGTTGGGAACATTCCTAGAACAATATTTTATCCTGTTTCAGAATTATTAAAAGAGAACTTGTTACTGGCAAAAATATACTCAAAACTGGAAGGTAGAGAACATTCCTAGAACAATATTTTTATCCTGTTTCAGAATTATTAAAAGAGAATTTGTGATCTAAAGCCTAGGTTCTCTTGCATAAAATTATCTAATAATAACAGTAATAGCTAGATAACAAAATATAGAAAAAATAACAGGTTAAAACCACAGGCTGAAGGATCAGACTTTCTGAGTTCAAACCCTCAATTCACCAATTATATCATCAGGTATCAGTTATACAGTCTAGGGCAAAATATTAAATATCTATGAGTCTTAGTTGCTTTATCTTTAAAAGGAGGATAATAAGTTTATAAATGAGGATAAGTTTATTTGCCTTGCTAAGTTGTTCTAATGATTAGGTAAAATGACACTTGTAAGCTGCACATTGCTTAACACAAATTGGCCATTAAATGCTAGCTCTGATTACTCATCTTGAATAGAACATCTATCATGTGCTTTGAGCTACATTACAGCTAATCCTTACAAAATTCATTCTCCCATTAGATTGAACACAGTCCTTTTCTCAGAATCATGCCGTAAAAATAGAGATCTGACTCCAAAGCCTTTACATCTTCTATATCACTGTCCTCAGAATATGACACTACTATATGATGAAACTGATCAAAAAGAATAAAAAGACACTGCTAATAAAACAATTAGTTAAAAAAAAACAAAAGCGCAGTGAGGTAACAAAATCCATATGCCTTAGACAAAATAAAGTAGCACTAATTTAGAGTATTCAGATTTTCATGGGATGATTATTTTTCTACTACAATTAAACTTCAAAGGTAATGAAAGAGTAGTTGCTCTCCACTCAGTTTATTAAACATAGGTTATGAACGTAATATTTCTTTTTAAAAAGTTTTTATGAATCAGGAAATAAAAGAAACAGAGAGAATGTACAAAAATCAAATGTAGAGATTTTATGTTGGCTGTGAATTTGTCATAGATGGCTTTTATTATATTGAGGTATATTCCTTGTAGCTGATTTTGCTAAGAGTTTTAATCAAAAAGGATTGCTGGATTTCATTGAATGCTTTTTCTGCATCTATTGAGATGATCAGGTGATTTATGTATTTAATTCTGTTTATGTGGTGCATCACATTTACTGACTTTCCTATGTTAAACCATTGCTGCATCCCTGGTATGAAACCCACTTGATCATGGTGGATTATCTTTTTGATATGTTGCTGGATTTGGTTAGCTAGTATTTTGTTAAAGATGTTAGCATCTATGTTCATCAGGCATAGTGGTCTGTAGTTTTTTTTGGTCCTGGTTTTGGTATTAGGGTGATACTGGCTTCACACAATGATTTACAGGGCGGGTTCCCTCTTTGTCTATCTTGTGGAATAGTATCATTAGGAATGGTACCAATTCTTCTTTGAATGTCTGGCAGAATTCTGCCATGAATCCATCTGGTACTTGACTTTGTTAGTAATTTTTAAATTACCAATTCAATCTTGCTGCTTATTATTGGTCTGTTCAGGGTATCTAATTCTTCCTGATTTAAGCTGGGAGGGTTGTATCTTTCTAGGAATCTATCCATCTCTTCTAGGTTTTCTAGTTTATGCACATAAAGGTGTTCATTCTAGCCTTGAATGATCTTTTGTATTTCTGTGATGTCAGTTGTAATATCTCCTGTTTTGTTTTTTATTAAACTTATTTGGATTTTCTCTCTTCTTTTCTTGGTTAATCTTGTTAATGGTCTATCAATTTTATTTATCTTTTCAAAGAACCAGTTTTTTGTTTCATTTACCTTTTGTTTTGTTTTTTTTTTTTTTTTCTCCAATTTCATTTAGTTCTGCTCTTCATGTGGTTTGGCTGTGTCTCCACCCAAATCTCATCTTGAATTCCCATGTGTTGTGGGAGGGACCTGGTAGGAGGCACTTGAATCATGGGGCAGGTCTTTCCTGTGCTGTTCTCATGTTAGTGAGTAAGTCTCACAAGATCTGATGGTTTTAAACACTGGAGGCTCCCTGCAAAAGCTCTCTTCTTTTGTCTGCTGCCATATGATATGTGTCTTTCAATTTCCACTATGATTGTGAGGCCTCTCCAGCCACGTGAAACAGTGACTCTATTAAATCTTTTTCTTTTGTAAATTGCCCAGTCTTGGAGATGTCTTTATCGGCAGTGTGAAAATGGACTAATATAGTAAATTGGTAGCAGTAGAGTGGGGCGCTGCTGAAAACATACCAGAAAATGTGGAAGTGACTTTGGAACTGGGTAACAGGCAGAGGTTGGAACAATTTGTAGGGCTCAGAAGAAGACAGGAAAATGTGGGAAAGTTTGGAACTTGCTAGAGACTTGTTGAATGGCTTTGGCCAAAATTCTGATAATGACATGAACAATGAAATCTAGGTTGATGTGGTCTCAGATGGAGATGAGGAACTTGTTGGGAACCAGAACAAAGGTGACTCTTGTTATGTTTTAGCAAAGAGATGGCATTTTAGCAAATGGCAGCATTTTGCCCCTGCCCTAGAGATTTGTGGAACTTTGAACTTGAGAGAGATGATTTAGGGTATCTGGTGAAAGAAATTTCTAAGCAGCAAAGAAGACAAGAGGTAACATGGGTGCTGTTAAAGGCATTCTGTTTTAAAAAGGAAAAAGAGCATAAAGGTTTGGAAAATTTGCAGCCTGACAATGTGATAGAAAAGAAAGACCCCTTTTCAGAGGAGAAATTCAGCTGGCTGAGGAAATTTACATAAGTAAGGAGGAGCCAAATGGTAATCACCAAGACAATGGGGAAAATGTCTCCAGAGCATGTCAGAGACCTTTGCAGCAGCCCCTCCCATCACAGGCCTGGAGGTTTAGCAAGAAGAAATGGTTTGGTGGACTGGGCCCAAGGTCTCTGGGCTTTGTGCAGCCTAGAGATTTGGTGCCCTGTGTCCCAGCCACTCTAGCCAGGTCTGAAAGGGGCCAACATACAGCTTGGGCCATTGCTTCAGAGGGTGGAAGCCCCAAGCCTTGGCAGCTTCCATGTGGTGTTGAGCCTGAAGGTGCACAGAAGTCAAGAACTGGAGTTTAGGTACTTCCACTTGATTTCAGAGGATGGAAACACGTGGATGCCCAGGCAGATGTTTGCTACAGGGGTGGGGCCCTCATGGAGAATCTCTGATAGGACAGTGCAGAAGGGAAATGTGTGGTTGGAGCCCTACTGGGGCACTGCCTAGTGGAGCTATGAGAAGAGGGCCATCATCCTCCAGAGCCCAGAATGGTAGATCCACTGACAGCTTGCACTGTGTGCCTGGAAAAGCTGCAGATACTCAATGCCAGCCCATAAAAGCAGTCAGTATGGGGGCTATACCCTGTAAAGCCACAGGGGTGGAACTGCCCAAGGCTGTGAAAGCCCACCTCTTGCATCAGTGTGACCTGGTGTGAGACCTGGAGTCGAAAGAGATCATTTTGGAGGTTTAAGATTTGACTGCTCTGCTGGATTTCAGACTTGCATGGCCAATTGTTTTGGCCAATTTTTCCCATTTGGAATGGCTGTATTTACTCAATGCCTGTATTCCCATTGTATATAGGAAGCAACTAACTAGCTTTTAATTTTACAGGCCGATAGGTGGAAGAGACTTGCCTTATCTCTGATGAGACTTTGGACTGTGGACTTTTGAGTTAATGATTAAATGAGTTAAGACTTTTGGGGACTGTTGGGAAGGCATGATTGGTTTTGAAATGTGAGGACATGAGATTTGGGAGGGGTCAGGAGCAGAATGATACTGTTTGGCTGTATCCCCACCCAAATCTCATCTTGAATTCCCACATGCCATGAAAGGGACTCAGTGGGAGGTAATTTAATCATGGGGCAGGTCTTTCCCATGCTGTTCTCATCATAATGAGTAAGTCCACAAGATCTGATGGTTTTAAAAATAGGAGTCTCTCTACACAATGTCTCTTCTATTGTCTGCCACTATGTGAGATATGCCTTTCACCTTTAGCCATGATTGTGAGCCCTCCCCAGCCACATGGAAGTGTGAGTCCATTAAATCTCTTTCTGTTATAAATTGACCAGTCTCAGGTGTGTCTTTATCAGCAGCATGAAAACAGACTAATACAGCTCTGATCTTGTTATTTCCTTTCTTCTGCTGGGTTTGGGTTTGGTTTGTTCTTGTTTCTCTAGTTCCTTGAGGTGTGACCTTAGATTGTCTGTTTGTGCTCTTTCAGACTTTTTGACGTAGGTGTTTAGGGCTCTGAACTTTCCTCTTAGCACTGTCATTCAGTTCAAATAATTTTTTCATTTCCATCTTGATTTTATCCTTGACCCAATGATCATTCAGGAACAGGTAATTTAATTTCCATGTATTTGCATGGTTTTGAAGGTTCCTTTTGGAGTTGATTTCCAGTTTTATTCCACTGTGGTCTGAGAGAATGTTTGATATAATTTGGAGTTTCATAAATTTATTAAGGCTCATTTTGTGGCCTCTCATATGGTCTATCTTGGAAAAAGTTCCATGAGCTGTTGAATAGAATGTATGTTCTGCAGCTGTTGGATGGAATGTTCTGTATATATCTAAGTCCATTTGTTCTAGGATATAGTTTAAATCCATTGCTTCTTTGTTGACTTTCCGTCTTGATGACCTGTCTAGTGCTGTCCGTGGAATACTGAAGTCCCCCACTATTATCGTGTTGCTGTCTATGTCATTTCTTCGGTGTATTAGTAATTGTTTTATAAATTTGAAAGTTCCAGTGTTAGGTGCATATTTGTTTAAAATTGTGATATTTTCCTTTTGGACAAGGCCTTTTATCATTATATAATGTCTCTCTTTGTCTTTCTGAATTGCTGTTGCTTTAAAGTTTGTTTGCTCTGATGTAAGAATAGCTGCTCCTGCTCTCATTTGGTGTCCATTTACATGAGGATGAAAAGCCATACTAATGACACAATGGACTTTGTGAACTCAGGGCGAAAGGGTAGCAAGGGGGTGAGGGAGAAAATACTATGAATAGGGTGAAGTGTATACTGCCCAGGTGATGGGTGCACCAAAATCTCACAAATAACCACTAAAGAACTTACTGATGTAACCAAACACCACCTGTTCCCCAATAACATATGGAAATAAAAACAAAAACAAAAATCAAATGCAGAGATTTAAGGGAATAAAATCTAGCTATGGAAAAATAGACAATTTCTTAAGGTCAAACAAAATGTCAAACTCTTGAAATCTAACATCATGAAACATTTCAAACACAGGATTTCAGGAATTTTTAAATCTACAGAAAAGTCAGGTATTTATTTTGATTAATAAATGCTGAAAACTAGATAATATAGCCACACTTCACAGTAACTATACAACAATGAATTTCAAATGGCAACGCATTTGCCATAGAGCTCTGGTATGCATTTAATGTTTACTGAAAGAGCTCGTTGTAATTAATGTCACTGCACTGAATGTCAAAGGAATTAATAATGATTAGCCTCTGATTATAAAAAGCTGCCTATCATGGTTATTATGGTAACATTCAAAAACAACTTGCTTTATTAAAGCATTTGTTTTTGAATCGTCAACAGCAATCTGTAAATTAATGAGTTGCATTTGTCAGGATCAAGGATCTCATATAGGTCGTTGGTTTTCTCACTGGAGCCGTGTTCCGTAACTATGCTTTTAGGCAGATGATCAATCTGAAAAGGGAAGAAAACTGAAACTCCCTAAATTAGATCTTGATATTGCCCATTACCCTGTATGGGGTTGTGTCTATAGTTATCTAAATAAGTTGGAAACTATTTTTACTATTTGAAATGTATAGTGTCATAAGTTACGGTCTAATCTGGAACTAAGAACGTAAAATTTTTTTTAAAAAACTGGCAAATTGGCCTGCATTAAATGTTATAAGATTTGCCCAAATCTATAAAACAGATATTTGTGAAAATTAAAGTTGCTGAAGTGCTGAGTGTCATCTTTCTCTTTATCAATGTATAACTTTTAAGATGGTTGAAATTCATAAGCAAAATGCCTTACAAAATAATTGAATTTTTGAAGGGTTAAAATTATTATTTATATATAAATCTGGACACCTGAATGACAAAATAAAAGCTGGTTTCCAGAGGGCAATGGCATATTGAAGTCAAAAGTACCATCGATAACAGTGAATGATGATCAAACCCCAGAGAACAAAAATGTGGGGGGTTTCAGAAAGATAATTGCACTTAGACAATGTGTGAAAAGGAGAAAAACATTGTTTTCCAATATTTATGCAGTCAGCTGCCCACCAAAGATAGTTTACTTCTTTCTTTCAATGCAAGATGATGTATTTAAAATGCACATCAGATTGTGCCTGTACAATAGACTGAACCCTTCAGTCTTCAAGAAGTTCTTAAGAGAGAAATAATGGAGAGGAGCTTTGAGCTTCAGTGCCATATGATTTGAGATCACGAAAGCAGGCAAAAGTTCTCATGGCTCATTTGAACTGGCCATGAGAACTTTTAATATAATAAATAATAATACTATGTACTTACGATGAAAACCAGTACTTCTTATTATTTCTTCCTTTCTCCTCTTGCCTAAAAAAAAATTCTTCTTTCTATCCCAGGAGACTCTTGCTGCTTTAACTTCTACTCACATATCACCCAGGAAACTGCTGTTTTAACATCAGTAGGAATCTTTTAAAAATGATAGGAAAGCTAGCCATTGAGATCTATATTTGGTAGGAAAATAAATCATAACAAATTTCCAGCCGTTATTAAGCATGCCTTGCTCTCCCAGGCTGCCATTCCTTTGCTATGATAATTTCTGATTCCTAGAATGTGTGAAATTCCGGAATAAAAACCTAATTTCTGGTTTCCCCATTCTTCTCTTCCTTAAGACTCAATTTCAAATGTTTCCTGCCCTGATAAATATTTCTAATCTCTACCTCAGGGATTCCTCGGCATACAAATGTATTCAAGACTTACTATATTATACTAGAACTGTTCATTTATGCTTCTGTATGCCTTCACTTGACACAGGGTTGGAGGCTCTGATCAATTTTCATCTCAATATCCCAGACACATATGGCTTTAGCCCCTTTTCACTGCATGAAATAATTTCTCAAATTTAGAATAGTTTAGTAATAATTCGGCTAATCTAAGGAAGAGCCTGCCCCTCAAATGCCTGATTATAGATTTTTTAATTTGCTTTAATTATCATTGTAGAGTATATAATAAACAAAGTAGTGGCTCTTAAACTTATTTGTGTCAAAAGCACTTTACATTCTTAAAACTATTTGAAGTCCCCAGAAGTTTTTGTTTATGTGGTTTGTGTCTATTGCCATGTAACATATTAGAAATTAAAACTGAGAAGTTGTTAAAACTCAATAAAAACAATACACGTTTCATGGTACATTAGAATGATGGTGCCATCACACACCATGTGGCCTCTGGAAAACTCTACTGTATACTCCTGAGACAATTAGAGTGAAGAGAACAAGTATCATCTTTAAATTATTATGGAAATAATTTGGCTTAAGTTACCTTTATAAAGAATTTGGGGGTCTCACAGGGTCCCCAGACCATGCCTTTGAAAACCACTACAGTAGGCTAATAAAGCGGATAAATAATAAATAAATTTTCTATCACTTTATAGTTTCAAAGTGCTTTTACACGTATTATCTTGTGTGATGCTTTTAACAACTCAGGAAAGAAGGACAGCAAACTGGGAAATCAAGGCTTGGGTTAACTCACTTGCTAACATACAATAAGTATCAGAACCAAATTTTAAATAAAGGTTTCTAACTTAAAATCCTCTATCTTTTATATAACATTAAAAGTTGCCTTTCACTGGAGTCTTGGAGAGGTGCTTAGGGGATTAATAACTAGCTTTTGTTATTTTTTAAATTTATTTTCAGTTTCACTTATTTTTTCATTTGGGTTGTAACTCAATATTACCATTATTCTGTTACTCAAACTGTTTCAGCTTTGGACATTAGGAGATTATTCAGGATAGTTTTATGTTTTTTTATATGCATCTATATATCTATTTCACATATACACACACACACATATATATATATAAAACCTAGTGAATTATATTTCACATCTATGTGTATATATTTAGTATATCATTTTTAACTTTTGAGCAGTACATGATGCTCCAGGCTCATTCTGTATTTTCCATGCCTTAGCACTAGTGTCAGCCATTTCTTTAAGAAGCTCTAGCTTCTTTGATGGAAAAATTGTGTTTGGAAACTAAGATCCCGGTACTAGGTATGCATGTTTCTATTTAAGTGTCACTACTTCTAGGCCCTCGCAGCAGACAGATCTACAAAATATGTGTATATATGCTAATCTATGTTTACACATATATCTATCTATAATTATTTATCTACAAACACAAGTTCATATGAACATATCTGATTATAATCCAGTAACGAAGGGATTATTCTAGCCTTCTCCTCTTTCTTATTTGTAAATCCTTTGACAGTGAAAGCCAAGATGTTTTTAATCATTGTATCCTTCCAATTTATAAATGTCTTCTAAAAATTAACTTTAGAATTTGGGATGCATTTTCTCATAGAAAGAAACAATTGTATGCATACTGCCCTATTTATACATGGGAGTTAGGTTCCCAGTCTAGCCTACAGAAACCTGCTAAGCCCTGGTGCAGGATTTAGAATTCACTTCCAAATTCAACAGTCGAATTTACAGTACTCTCAAATCTCAGTGGGTTCTATTGCCATTAATGCTAAAATTACTACCACATCTCACATTTTAATAAAACTGCTAAATTTACAAAGTGCTTGCACATAAATTATCTCACTCCATCCTCATAAAAACCACAAGAGATGGTGGTGATTATTTATAATTTCTGTCACTTTAGAAATTAGAAACTTGAGAATCATCTTCAAAAATTAATCATTGATTACAGAAAACATTTTATTTACGTTTAATGCATATCTAATTAAGTTAGCCAATATTTGCTGGGTATCATTTGTGTGCAAAATTAAGACAAATAATGCAGTAATACTTTGGAGTAGTACTACTCAAAATATACTCAGCAGCAGCATCACCTGAACGCTTATGCAAAAATTATATGGCACTCCTGGCATATTGAATCAGAATGGTTGAGATTGGCAGCCAAAAGTTTGTGTTTTAACAAATCTTTCAGGAGATTTTTAAGTTCACTGAAGCTTGAGACATAGATAAACCCACTTAGAAACAGAAATCAGGCTTCATAATGATGGGACTTGAGCGGGACTTTATCAGGGTCAGGAAAAGGATTTTCCTATATTCTAGTAGATACTCAGGTCATTCTTACTATATTTTTTATTTTATTTTCAAGGCAAGTCACAAGTAAGCTAATTGTTCTCTTTCTAGCCAGGGTCTGGTAGGAAGATTGTTGGAAACACTCTTGGTGGGCTGGTAAATGTGTGACTTGTATTTGCAAGACTGGTCAATAGTGTGCTTAACATTTCTCAGAAGAAAAGTATTTGGTTCTTATTGTTATGTATATTCACCCTGAGGAATGAACAGTAGGTGTGAAAAGAATATTTTGGATGTGGAGTTCAGGAGAAGGAAGGTTTTGGTGGCCACTGAAGCTCATCCTATGAAACATCTAAATCCCCTCATTAGTATTCACTGTACCTGGTAAGCAGTACTTCTGAGCACAGACTTTAAATCAAAAGCTTTGCTCAAAATTCTCATCTCTTTGCAAATCACAATGAATATCAATGATGAAAAAAAATTACAGCGTAGAAGATTGCAAATGGGCCTCAGAAATCATCTGGTCCAGCTCTGTCACTTTGCAAATGAGAAACCTGCGATGTAGAGAGATTCATTGGCTTGCCCATGGTCACACAAGGAGTCAGTGGCAGAGCTGGGACTGGATTCTTCATTTCCTGCCTCTTTAGATATTTGTGGATATTTAAATCAGACCCCAAAAACAGGGTTTTCCTCAAGTGCCTTTTCCACTTAATCACTCACAGGATAGCAATATTCTTACAGGAAAGGGGCTCTTTTACATGTCCCCACATCATTCTGGGGCTTCATGGATACATGCAGGATAATGCCAGCAACAGAAAAGCGAGAGACCCTACTGAAGTAACAGGTGTGGAACAAACTGAAAGAGCAAAGGCAATTGTAACACAATGGTAAGAAGTTGTGTACCTAAAGATATCTAAATATAGAAAAGGCACAGTTAAAACACTTTATTATAATCTTATGGGACCACCGTCGTATGTGTGGTCTGTCATTGACTGAAACGTTACATGGCATATGGCTATACTGAAAATGTGTAAGTGATATTTGAAAAGAAGAATAGGTTGTAACTGTCAAATTTATATAATGATGTGTAAATGTTTGTCTAAAATATTTCTTTTAAGCTTGAGATATTCAAGAAAAAATAATGAATGACTATTGGATATTGTTAAAGTTAGCTAACTACAGTTTGGGGAGGAAGACGATGTAGATTTAAGACTTAATAAGAAGCTTGAGTGGGAATATGTAGAGAAAATAGTGTTTATCAAATTCTATTTTATTTGTTCCCTCTAGTGTTCATGCGAAGGCTATGAAGGCTACATTTATGAGTCTCCCTCAAAGTTAAGTTGGGATCATGCAGCTAAGTTCTGGCCATCGGAATGTGGTTGGAAAGAATATATGCCATTTCCACGTTTAGGTCACATCTGGATCCCTGAGCCAGTTTGGAAGAGAACAAGTTGCCACACATTGGGTGCAGCATGAGTAGAAATACAACTTTTTTTTATCACTAATTTTTCAGGCTTATTTTTTGTGAAGTAGAACTTGTCCTGTCCTGACTCATATAGATGCACCATCTTGGCAGACATAGACAGTGTTGGAATGTAGATAACCAGATTTATACTTTGAAATTGAGAATTGGAATTTGTCTACCTGGTTGGAATAGTTTAAAAAGCAGCAGTGGGTAAGCTTTCAGAGGGAGTGAATTAACAGAAATAAAAGCATAAAACATGGGGCATGGATGGAAATTCACAGCTAATATGAAAAAGAAGCAGTCAAAGAAGATGACAAAACAAAAAATTTCAGAGGAAGTGGTTTAAAGAAGCAATGGCTAATCAACAGCATCTAGTGCTTTAAAACTATTGAGGATAGTGAAGATTACGAAAGGACATTGGGTTTTTCAAGGAATGTGTTCTCAGTGATATTAAAGACCATAGTTTCAGTGGGGGGGGGGGGGGGCCAGTCACACTCATGGGAATTGGTAAGGGAAAGAAAAAAGAAGTTTGTTTAAACAAGGTAGGGAAACCTGAAAGTTTTGTGTATAGAAAAGAGAAGGGGAAGGACATTTGTGTGATGGGCACAGCATGCACTGTGTTTATATCTGCATCTCACCCTCTAAGCAAGACTGACCTACTCACGTAGGATGCTCCTTTTGCCTCATATGTATGAGATGGTTTCTGAGGTAATCCCCCTATCATTGCTTCATTTTCTTTTGCTTGATTCCATCTCCCCTGGCATTTCAGATCTGGCTTATTAACCTTGATTTTGATTTCATCTGATTTTCAAAGATTTATTCAACCCAGTATTTGAACTTCCACTTACTTAAATCAAACGATGTGAAACACTCAGGAAACAGCCTGGATCATAGCACACACAGATCAAATATTAGCAGTAATAATAATTACTGTTATTATTCTTTTAAACTCAGCCTTAACTTGTCTTTTTAGTTCTTGTAAACCATCATTATCTTGGGAGGAATTTCTTTTCTGCCCTAGGAATAAGCATGATTACGCAACAGAAGTCTGAGAGACTGAGAAGCTATTATTCCAACATAAAGTAGAGGGTGTAACCTGAGAGCTAAGTGTGAACATGCATTGGGTCTCTGTTGTATCCACAATAACTAGCTTGTGAAATGTTGTTATTAAAAATGACTTGAAAAAAATGAATGCACGCATAAGCGAAAAAAATGAATGAATTAAGTCAAGTTGGCATTACGGTGTCATTGCTGAGAAGTTTGGTTCAAGAGTCAGGCACATCTAAGGTTAATCTCAGTCCCCATTTATTTTAAGTAAATGTTAATATTGCCTTAATGCATATCTCCTACAAAAGGTTTATATTATGAGGTTGATTACATTAATGTACATAAAATGTTTGATTTGATATGTAGTACAACATAAGCACTCAATAAATGTTAGCTATCATCATTACCATTAAATAGTAGGATGACATCCGATTCTGGAAGTTTATTAAATTCTAGCTCAGTGTTCACTGAACTACAAAAAATTAATATGTCCACCCTAATCCCTCAAAAAATATCTAACTGCCCAGTTGGAATGATATATATTTGTTACAATGGCTATATAGAAAGCAGCTTACATTTTTTTTTCCTTAAGATAAATTTCTTTTTTTATTATACTTTAAGTTCTAGGGTACATGTGCATAACGTGCAGGTTTGTTACATATGTATACTTGTGCCATGTTGGTGTGCTGCACCCATCAACTCATCAGCACCCATCAATTCGTCATTTATATCAGGTATAACTCCCAATGCAATCCCTC
>NW_016819104.1:1046590-1053876 GCF_001698545.2 Rhinopithecus bieti
TCTGTCACAGATGGACATTTGGGTTGATTTCAAGTCTTTGCTATTGAATAGTGCCGCAATAAACATACGTGTGCATGTGTCTTTATAGCAGCATGATTTATAATCCTTTGGGTATATACCCAGTAGTGGGATGGCTGGGTCATATGGTACATCTAGTTCTAGATCCTTGAGGAATCGCCATACTGTTTACCATAATGGTTGAACTAGTTTACAATCCCACCAACAGTGTAAAAGTGTTCCTATTTCTCCACATCCTCTCCAGCACGTGTTGTTTCCTGACTTTTTAATGATTGCCATTCTAACTGGTGTGAGATGGTATCTCATTGTGGTTTTGATTTGCATTTCTCTGATGGCCAGTGATGATTAGCATTTTTTCATCTGTCTGTTGGCTGTATGAATGTCTTCTTAGAAAGCAGCTTACATTTTAAAGAATTCTGTGAGACAAAGATAAGCCAAGATGCTCTTTTAAAAATTTACTATATGCATTTAAGGTATAAGGTATGATATTTTGATATACATATACATAGTGAAATGATTACTTCAAGCAACAGATTAACATATTCATCAACTCACAAAGTTAACTATTATGAGTATGTGTGTGTTGCGGAGGTGGGGGGGTAAGGGCACCTAAAATCTACCCTCTTGGCAAATTTTCAATTTACAATAAAATATTATTAACTATAGTCTTCATGTTGTACCTTAGATCACTAGACATATTCATTCTATATAACTGCTAGTTTGTACCACTCGACCTGGCTATATCCATTTCCTCATCTTCTTTTGTAACTACCTTTCTACTCTCTGTTCTATATATTTTACTTTTTCAGACTCCATGCAGTATTTTTCTATGTCTGGCTCATTTCACTTGGCATAATGTCCTCTAGGTTCATCCATGTTGTCACAAATGACACAATTCACCTCCTTTTTAAGGCTGAATAATATTCTATCACGAACACACCCACACACATGCCCCACAATTTCCTTATCTTTTCATCTATTGATGATCATTTAAGTTGTTTTTATATCTTAGTTATTGTGAATATGCAGCAGTGAACATGGGAGAACAGATACCTCTACAAGATTTTAATTTTATTTCCGTTGAGTATATACTCAGCAGACAGATCTCTGGGTCATATGGTTACTTCCATTTTTAGTTTGTTTGGTTCTTTTTTTTTTTTTTTTTTTTTTTTTTTTTTTTTTTTTTTTTTGAGAAACCTCCACACTGTTTTCCATAGTGGTTCTACTGATTTACATTCTCACCAACAGAGTACAGAAGTTCCCTTTATTCCACTCCCTTACCAATACTTGTGATCTCTTGTTTCTTGATAATAGCCACCCTAACAGGTGTGAGGTGATATCTGATTGCAATTTTAATTTGCATTTTCCTGATGATTAGTGATGTTGAACACCTCTTCATATAACTATTGGCAATTTACCTGCCTTCTTTGGGAAAATGTGTATTCAGGTCCTTTGCGTATATTTAGTCAGATTATTATTTTTCTTACTGAGTTGTGTGAGTTCCTTATGCATTATGGGTATTAACCCCCTATCAGATATATGGTTTGCAAATATTTTCTCCAAATCTGTTGGCTGCCGTTTCATGCTGTTGCTACTGCTTTACTCACCTTGATTCTTCCCAATTTAGATTGACCCACATGGTACCTTCTAACTTCCGCTGTCTTCCTGTTATATTTCTTTAGCACACACTACATGAAAATGACTTTGTTGCCTTTTAGTCATTATGTTCTCTCATCTACCCAGGAACAGGTTGGCAGCTTTGTTTTTCATCTTCCAATTTTATCAGTGTGGGAAGATATCTTATGCTTGATGCAGCTAAACAAATCCATTCATTTTAATCCCAGATTTTGCCGCATCTAAGATGTCTTTGAGGGACTTGCTATAATCGTGTCTTTGTTCTTATCATTCTTGTGAAAAGCACATTTCCAGGACTCTGGCCAGCTCTTCAACCTTGTCATAGTCCCTACACTGAATTCTGTCTCTCCTCTCTGCTTTGTTTTAGATAAGGTTCCTATTCCACATATCTGAGGAGAGACTGAAAGCCTAGCGTGTAGGTGGGGGTTTCCAACAGAACAGAAACCTGTTTTCACCTGGATACTCATTTGGTATTTTACTGAATTTTATTGTTCAAGTTCAAGTGAATGTTAATGACTCCCTTGCACATGTATTAACGATTGCCTCTTATAAATCATTGACATTAAATTTGTTTGAATAATTTGAATGCCTTATAAAATTATATTCATCTTGGACTTAATACAATTCTCACTCTTACTCTATACATTTATTTCTAAATAGTCCTGATATGATTTAATAAACACTGATATATATATACACATTAAAATAATATTTCCATATTTTAGGTAATTTAATTTTTATATTAATCTTTAAATGTTAATTTTATTTAAATTTTACTTAAGAATAAATCCCCTGGTAAAATTTTATACAATGCTTTTGTTTAGTTTGTTTTGAGAGGGTTTTGCTCTTGTCACCCATGCTGGAGTGCAGTGGCACCATCTTGGCTCACTGCAACCTCCACCTCCCACCTCAGCCTACAAAGTAGCTGGGATTACAGGTGTTCAAGCGATTCTCCCACCTCAGCCTGCAAAGTAGCTGGGATTACAGGCATCAGTCACCAAAAGTGGCTAATTTTTGTATTTTTAGTAGAGATGGGGTTTTCACCATGTCGGCCAGGCTGGTCTCAAACTCTTGACCTCAGATGATCCACCCACCTCGGCCTCCCAAAGTGTTGGGATTACAGGCATGAGTCACCGTGCCCCATCTACAATGCTTTTAATAGAACAATAGAAGCAAAGTAGTTAAATTGTCAAATCTCAAACTGTTGCAGTCAAAACAAGATATTTACTGATGTTATGGGTAAATAATATGACTATCATGCTTATACTCAATGGAAAATGTTCAATTTCAGTTTAGATTCAAATTGGAAAGTAATTTTTCCCACCAAAATTACTCTGTACCACAGCAGTACAAATAGCACCAGTTTGGGATACCATATGCATTCCATTTGGAAAACAGAGATAGCAAACTGTCCATAGAGAGAAAGAAGCCTTTCCAGGTTAACACTCAACTGGCAGTAGCATTCGGTTCCTTAGAAATAACTTTATAGGCTGGGCGCGGTGGCTCAAGCCTGTAATCCCAGCACTTTGGGAGGCCGAGACGGGCGGATCACGAGGTCAGGAGATCGAGACCATCCTGGCTAACACGGTGAAACCCCGTCTCTACTAAAAAATACAAAAAACTAGCCGGGCGAGGTGGCGGGCACCTGTAGTCCCAGCTACTCGGGAGGCTGAGGCAGGAGAATGGCGTAAACTTGGGAGGCGGAGCTTGCAGTGAGCTGAGATCCGGCCACTGTGCTCCAGCCTGGGCGACAGAGCGAGACTCCGTCTCAAAACAAAACAAAACAAAACAAAACAAAAAAAAATAACTTTATAAGGGCTATTCTTAAAATTAACTTTGTGTAAATTCAGAAGTAAAAACTGAGGACAAAATCTCAATTATTTTATGAATAAACATTGATTGAACATTTATTAAGCACCAGGAACTTTGTTCAGAGCTTTGTATTTATTATTCCATTTAATATTCACAACAGCCCTAAGGGGTAGTAATCTGAAGATGCAGGTAAAATATGAAGAAATTGATGCATAATTATTTTAAAATTGGAAAAAGTCACACAACCAGTCATGTCAGAGCTGGGATTTCAGCCCAGGTCTGCCCGATTTAGAGCCACTGACTGACTCTTCACCAATATGGACTTCCTGTGTTACACAGAACAGTCTTAGATAGCATAAAAATAGAATGGGATACAGAAAAGAAAATACAGTAGAACAGGAAAGAAGACTTCACATAACATCAAAAAAGAAGCTACATATGATGGATTAAGGTCAGCCCCAAATTCTTTGCTTCTCCTCCCTTAAGAGGTAGAGTCATTTTTTTCTTCTCTTCAGTCAGGGATGACATATAACTTGCTTTGACTGCAAGAATGTGGCAAAAGTAACAACCTGGGATTTCTGGGCCCCAGTTTTGAGAAGATTAGGGGCTTCCTCTTTCACTCTCTGGAAAGCCAGATGCTATGCTTTAAAAGTTAAGGGTTATACCAGTGGTTCCCAGTTGGTGGTAAATTTCCCTCAGGGAACATTTGGAAATATCTGAAGATATTTTTGATTGTCACAATTTGGGGATGAGACAACCACATATCTAGTAGGTATAGCCAAGGACGCTGCTAAACATCCTACAATGCACAAGATAGCCCACTGTTGTCCTATCCTGTAAAGTATTAATCTAGCCTAAAATGTCAATAGTTCAGAAGTTGAGAAACCCTGAATGATGAGAGAATTAAACTATGGAGAGAAAAAGGTCATATAAAGGACCATTGAGAAACCAGACATGTACATTGAAGACTTATTAGACCTTCTGGCCTACATCAGTTGTCAGCTTAATGAAACTGACGACCTCAACTGGCACAACTTGGAGCAGGAAAATCACCCAACATAACCCTATCCAAATTCCTGTGCTACAACATTGTGAAAAGTAACAAATTTAAGCAATTAGGTTAGGGCTAGTTTGTTGCACTGCAATATATACTTGAAACACTATACTTTTAGCCACATTTGGAAGTACTAATTCATTCATCAAAAAGGATTTACATTGAAATTCAATTGTACAATATCTCCAAATTGTGGCTTATTAATATGCCTAAATTACTAGCATCATTAGAGTACATAGTACTCCCCTGGATTTGGGTTCATTTCTTCCCATCAAAATGTTTGTTTTCTTATAAGGTCCCAAACAAACCATGATATGCTTTGGCTGTGTCCCCACCCAAATCTCAACTGGAATTGTATCTCCCAGATTCTTACAAGTTGTGGGATGGACCTGGGGGAGGCAATTAAATCATGGGGACCGGTCTTTCCTGTGCTATTCTCATGAGATCTGATAGGTTTATCAGGGGTTTCTGCTGTTGCTTCTTCATTTTCTCTTGCTGCCACCATGTAAGACATGCCTTTTGCCTCCTGCCATGATTCTGAGGCCTCTCCAGTCATGCGGAACTGTAAATTAAATTAAACCTCTTTTTCTTCCCAGTCTTAGGTATGTCTTTATCAGCAGCATGAAAAAATGGACTAATACAGTAAATTGGTACCAGTAGAGTGGTACATTGATGAAAAGATACCCAAAAATGTGGAGTGACTTTGGAACCGGGTAACAGGTCAGAGGTTGGAACAGTTTGGAGGGCTCAGAAGAAGACAGGAAAATGTGGGAAAGCTTGGAACTTCCTAGAGATTTGTTGAATGGCTTTGACAAAAATGCTGATAGTAATATGATCAATAAGGTCTCAGCTGAGGTGGTCTCAGATGGAGATGAGGAACTTGTTGAGAACTGGAACAAAGGTGACTGTTGTTACATTTAAGC
Organism: Rhinopithecus bieti; assembly: GCF_001698545.2. NCBI lineage: Eukaryota > Metazoa > Chordata > Mammalia > Primates > Cercopithecidae > Rhinopithecus > Rhinopithecus bieti. Next base: position 1,052,033 of record NW_016819104.1, read on the forward strand.
AAAAAGAATGGCGGCATTTTGCCCCTGCCCTAGAGATTTGTGGAACTTTGAACGTGAGAGAGAAGATTTAGGGTATCTGGCAGAAGAAATTTCTAAGAAACAAAGCATTCAAAATGTGACTTGGGTGCTGTTAAAGGCATACAATTTTAAAAGGGAAACAGAGCATAAAAACTCAGAAAGTATGCAGCCTAATGGTGTAGGAGGAAAGAAAAACCCATTTTTTTTTAGAAGAAACTCAAGCCGGCTGCAGAAATTTGCATAAACATCAAGGAGCCTAATGTTAATACCCAAGACTATGAAGAAAATGTCTCCAGACCATGGCAGAGACCTTCATGGCAGCCCCTCCCATCACAGGCCTGGAGGCCCAGGAGGAAAAAGTGGTTTTGTGGGCCTGGCCCAGGGTCCTCGTGCTGTGCGCAACCTAGGGACTTGGTGCCCTGTGTCCCAGCCACTCCAGTTGTGGATGAAAGGGGCCAATGTAGAGCTTGGACTGTGGCTTCAGAGGGTGGGAGCCCCAAGCCTTGGCAGCTTCCACATGACATTGAGACTGCGGGTGCACAGAAGTCAAGAACTAAGGTTTGGGAACCTCCACCTGGATTTCAGAAGATGTTTGGAAAAGCCTGGATGCCCAGAAAAAAGTTTGCTGTAGAGAACCTCTGCTAGGGCAGTGCATGTCTGGTTTCTCAATGGTCCTTTATAACCTTTTTCTCTCCACATTTAATTACCTCATTCAAGCCAGGGTTTCTCAACTTCTGAACTATTGACATTTTAAGCTAGATTAATTATTTACAGGACAGGACAACAGAGGGCTATCTTGTGCATTGTAGGATGTTTAGCAGCATCCTTGGCCTGTATCCACTAGATATGTGGTTGTCTCATCCCCAAGTTGTGACAATCAAAAAAATATCTTCAGATATTGCCAGATGTTCCCTGAGGGAAATTTACCACCAACTGGGGACCACTCTTGAAGAGATCAGAGTTATAGACAACAGCCAATATCATGGTCTTAGAAATGCTTGTTCCTGTGTTGACATTTTGGGATATGCCACATGGCCAGCACAAATGTAGTGGAAAATTAAGATGAACTGTGAATTTTTCAGGCACAGGTACAGCAATTTGTAGAAATGAAACATAGTGGGGAAGCTTTCGAAAGTTGTCCTCTTGTAAATTGATCTAAAATAAACAAATTCGCACAAAAACCTTAATATGAGCATGTTAGGATGATGTTGCATTGGTAAAACAGCAGGTTTCTGGCATGCTTTAACTAATTATGATTGTTTTGGTAATAATGAAACAATTCTATTTAAGGTTGAATCACATATTCTCAATCAACTTATGTAAATTCAATTGTGCTAGCTTGGTCTATAATAAAAAAGGAGGAATAAACAAAGACAACACATGATCTGACCTGATAATCCACTCACTAGTTTGCAGCCAAAAGCAACCTTGACGTGGGAGAGGCAGAGCCATTCTCTTAAGCCCAGGTTCCTTATGTTTCTGATAGCATAGCCTTCTCTTCTCCCAGCGTGTGCTTATGATAGTATATTTTTAGCACAACTTCACCCATAAATGCAAGAAACTATTTTTTATACTTTTATACTACTTTTTAACTGAAAAAAAAATTATCCCAAGGCAGGTGGGAAGTGCTATATTAAACCTCTTTGAAACTAACTTCCCACAACATGAAGTTTTGCAACAGGATATTCAAGGGCAATTTTAGCTACCTTTCATTATTTTCACTTTAAAATCACTTTATATTTTGACTCTTAAAGTTGCAACCCCACCATGTAGTATATTTGCCACTACTATTGGGGTTATCTTTTTTTTTTTTTTTTTTTTTTTTT
>NW_016819104.1:1054209-1073777 GCF_001698545.2 Rhinopithecus bieti
CTCGATCTCCTGACCTCGTGATCCGCCCGTCTCGGCCTCCCAAAGTGCTGGGATTACAGGCTTGAGCCACCACGCCCGGCCGGGGTTATCTTTTTTATCTTTTAAGTTCAGGGGCGCATGTGCAGGTTTGTTATGTAGGTAAACTTGTATCACGGGGGTTTGTTGTGTACAGATTATTTCATAACCCAGGTATTAAACCTAGTACCCATTAGTTATTTTTCCTGATACTCTCCCTCCTCCAACCCTCTACCCTCTGGAAGGCTCCAGTGTGTGTTGTTCCCCTCTATATGTCCCGTGTTCTCATCATTTGGCTCCCACTTATAAGTGAGAACATGTGGTATTTGGTTTTTTTCCCGCTTTAGTTTGCTAATGATAATGGCCTTGATAGTAATTTATTGATTTAAGCAGTGAACCAGCATTTTTTAATATCTCCTATATGATCATTCAGGGGAATACAGACTTGCAGAAATCATTTTTTTATGTGAAATACCACAATGAATGTCAGTGTAATTGATTTGGAGTTTAAGAAGGAGGATTCAAACCCATGCCCTGGGAAGACTAATAAGTAGAGGCTGAAAAGCATTGTTGCTACACATTTTTATGCCATATTAGGCTAAAACTTCCCAAGACATGGACCACACTGCTGTTCTTGTTTGACCATCAGTCATCTCCATTTCTTTCTTCTCTTTGTCTTTCTTTCCTTAAATATCCATAAAGTTCTCAATTATAAATGGGAAATATTTCAAATACATATGTAAGAATGGGAGTAATGTAAAAGACACACATATATTCACCACATAATCTAACATTTTATCATTGTATTACACTTACTTCAATAATATATTTAAAAAGTAACACTTAATGGAAATAATTGGAAGCTCTCTCCTTTAATCTCACCCCCACCCCTTTTCCTGCAGAGTTAAATATCATCTCAAAATTGGTGAGGACTACTGACGCATATAATTTTAAATTAGCACTACATATGTATAAATCTCTAAACTGTATTTTGTGAGCTGTTTTTTACTGAAAAAAAATGCAAACATAGTATGACACTGTTCAATACTCTATTTCATTTTTTGACCATTCAACGTTGTTTTGATGTTTATCTCTTATACATGTTTTTTATCAATTCATTTTAACGTTTACATGGAATTTCACTGAATACAAACAGTGTAATTTATATAGTATCCTTCTATTACAATTTCTGGGTTCTGTTAAATATTACATATTATAGTCAACTCTGGTGAACATCTTTGTACATGCTTTGAGTATATGGGAAAAGATTTATCCGGAGTTCACACTTGTGTCATAGGTATCCACAGCTTTCACTTGATGTAATGTGTATCTTCCCATATGGTTGCAACCAATTTACCATTCTTCCAACAGTGACAGTTTATCTTTTATCACATCCTCCCCTTCAGTTGATCTTAATATATTTTTAATGTGGGCCTAACTGATGAGTGTGAAGCATTGCCTCATTGTTGTTTAATTTGCATTCTCCTGATTGCTAGTGCTATTGAGCATCTTTTCACAAACTAGTTAGAAATTCAGTTCAGGTTCTCTCCTCTGAATTGCCTGTTCATTTTTTAAGTTCTTTTATCGTATTGATTTGGTGAGGGTTCTTTATATAGCCTGAGTAAAAATTGTATTAGTCATTGTTCTTGTAAGCAGTGCAATATACTGTAGCCAGTTTAAGCAGAAATGTTGTATATTAAAAGCATACTGGACAGATAATATAATAGAATCTCCAGAAGGGGTAAAGAGTCAGAATCAAGGCCCTGTGGTTCTCCCAAATCACACTGCAGGATTGTCCCGGCAAAACCTCACTGCTGCACAGCTGGAGCCAAACACTTCACGTACCACTAACAAACCTGGAGCCTGAAGTGGACACACCTCTTGCAGTCCCCCAAAACCAAGGGCTTTGTTCCAGTCCAAAGTCTTTTCTGCATGCATCAATCACTGAAACCTAGGCCTCTGCCCATGCCCTACCTGGTTTCTGCCTTGAAGAAGCAGAAATCACACAATGGGGAATTCCCTAAATATCAGGAAAAGTGTGCAAAACATGACGGGCATGGTTAATGTCTACCTCACTGTATTAGTCAGAGTGCTCTAGAGGGACAGGACTAATAGAATATATGTATATATACAAAAGGAAGTTTACTAAGGAGAATTGACTCACACAATCACAAGGTGAAGTCCTACAATAGGCCGTCTTCGAGCCGAGGAATGAGGAAGCCTGTCTGAGTCCCAAAACCTAAAAGTAGGGAAGCCGACAGTGCAGCGTTCAGTCTGTGACTGAAGGCCCGGGAGGTCCTGGCAAACCACTGGTGCAAGTCTAAGAGTCCAAAAGCTGAAGAACCTGGAGTCTGACGTTCAAGGGCAGGAAGCATCCAGCACAGGAGAAAGAAGAAGGCCGGAAGACTCAGTAAGTCTGCTCCTCATTCTGCCTTCTTTATCCTATCCATGCTGGCGGCTAAGTAGATGGTGCCCACTCAGATTGAGCGTGGGTCTGCCTCTCCCAGTCCACTGACTCAAATGTTCATTTCCTTTGGCAACACCCTCCCAGACACACCTGGAATCAATACTTCGCATCCTTCAATCTGATCAAGTTGACATTCAATATTAACCATCACATTCACTAATCACGTGTTGCCTATAAGTGATGTCTTTTCCTTTGTGTCTTATTTTTTGTGTGAGTTATGAAATCTTTCTCCATGCTCAAGACATAATAAAATTTTCCTATAATTTTTTCAAAAAGTTAGAAGTTTTGCTGTTTATATTTGTGTTTTTACTCTATCTGAAGTTGACTTTCATGTCTTATGAGAGAAAGACATTGAACCGATTTTCCCACATATTTACCTAATTATCCAGCACCATTTATCAGGCAGTCCCTGATATTCTCATTCATTTATGCAGCTATATGTCTCATATACCAACATCTCCTATCTATGTAGGCCTCTGCTTAGAGTTTCTATTCTGTCCCATTAGTCTGCTTGTCTATTTTTGTACAAGTATCATGTGGTTTTAATTCCTAGAGCTTTATAATATCTCATAGAGTACCACTGTCTCGTTATTTTTCTTGTTTTGGCTCTTCTCATTTCATCCACATGAATGTTTTTAGTTTGACAACCCATAATGTAATTTTGATTGCAATTGTACTGAATGCATTAATTTATAACATTTTATTTCATAAATACTTTACTGTTATTAAATTTTCCAATTGATTTTTCCGTGTGCATCAGAACATCTTTGATTTTGGCATGTTAATTTTGTGTCAGGTAAATTTGCTGTATCCTTTTTATTAATTCTGTTTGTCATTAGATCCTTTTGGATATTTCTGTATATACAATTATATCTCTTCAAATAAAGTCCGTTTTATGTTTTATTTTCACTCTTATACTATTTGTTTATATTGTCTTACTGGGTTGGATATTATCTTACTGGGTTGACCATGACCTTAAGGGTGGCATAGAATAGAAGCTGCAAAAGTGGGTATCCTTTTCTTGCCCTTTCAAGCCAATACTTCTAACATTTCATAATGAAGCACAATGCTTAGTGGAGGTTATTCATAGTAACTCTTTCTCAGATTATGTAAACTCCTTTCCGTTGTCAAGAATGGGTATTGAAATTTATCCAAAGCTGTTTCTTCCTCCATTTTTAGTATGATCATATATTTCTATATCTTTTTTCTGTTATTGTGGCAAATTATATTAATAGATTCTTGCACTCCTTGTGTAAATACTAATTGGTCATGGTATGTTTATATTTGTGTGTATACTTCTGTGCCTATGTAAACGTAACGAGATAACCCACACTCTATAGAATCCGAAAGGTAAAATTTGGGATCCTTCTTTAAGAAAAGATTCCAAAATCCCAAATCCAAATATGGTAATATGACTTAGAAGGAATCCTGAGACTCTGTCCTTCTAACTGAAGGACCCTGAGGCTTAAATGTCACTATTTTCATGGTAAATTCGCCTCTGCAGGTGTATGAACAACAAAATTCTGATTGCTAAATATTTAAGATATTATTTATTTTAGAACATGAAATTGCAAATTTGTTTTACTCACATTTTCCTCTGGTTTTAGTATCAAGGTTATACTACCATCATAAAATAAGTCAGACAGTTTTTAATTATTTTTGTTTGTTTCTAGAGCTACTTGAGTAAAATAGAAGTTACCTATGCAGTGAAGTTTTCAGTTTGGAGCTGGTGCTTTCATTAATCCAATGTTCACAATAGGGCTAGACTTCAACAAGGTGCAGAGGAGGAACAGGAGACGGAGGTGAGAGTATTAGGAAGCCCATCGTGTTCTCCACTCCGCTTTAAGAAGTAATAAAACCAAAGTATTTTCTTTTCCTTTGGTAATCTTTTATCTATTTTAAACTGATTCAGGCCTCAGACAGAACAGGCATAGCATTTATCATCATCTTCACTCCTTAAAACCCTCACACTTAAGTTTCTATTAGCATGATCCACACTTCGCATTCTGAATTATAGGAGCCACTCAAACAACCCACACTGAATACAGGAGTTTCCAAACTTCCATGAGCGGCCAGCCACCCAAAAGTTTACTGAGCACCTACAGAGTGTACAGAAACACTCATGGCAGCTATTGATTCACAGACACTGCCCTGCCCTTGGGAAACAAAGTCAAACCTGAGACTTGCCTCTGCCCCTGGTTTTAGAATAGCATCATGATACTTATGACTCAACACCACCCTACAGTCATTGAGTAACAAATTATTCCCCATAGAAGAACAACCAGATAAACATATAATTCCAAAATCAACACCAAAATTATTCCATAAAATACTTTGATAGGATTAGGTCTAGATTGTTTTCTTGACTGCTCTGTTTTCTTATTCAAAGCAATATCTGGAGCATGAATCTTTGTTTCTGGACTCTGTTTGCACATTGCAGTTCTTCGTACATTGCAATTCTTTACAAAGACTTTCTTTACCTAGGTCCTAATTAGCCAACCTTCAGAATAGACAGCAACGGATGACAGTATCTGCCTCTTAAGAGTTTGAAGTCAGCCAGGAAAACGGTGATTGAGTGGACAATGCAAGGCACTGGAGTTGCAAGGTCACACAGACTTAGGGACAGAGTCAGGCTCATGACAAGCCATTGCCTATGCAAGTCACAATTATGAGAGGAAGTAATTAAAATTTCATTGAAGGGCAGAGGTTGCAGTGAGCCGACATGGTGCCACTGCACTCCAGCCTGGGCAACAGAGTGAGACTCCGTCTCAAAACAAAACAAAAAAACAAAACAAAACAAAAAAAGCTCACTGAGGAAACAGTTCTGAAACAAAGTTATGACATGTTCAGGAAGAGGCAAATACATATTTTTAATTCCAAAAAAGAACAAGAAAGTAAGATTGCCGGAAGACTTTTCAGTCCTATGAAGTAAAAGTCTTTATTCTGCATTTGGTTCTATGGAATTTTCCTGTATTCTTAAAATATAATGTTTATATTTGGCATTGAGTGAATTTCTTATTTTTACTACCAAATCATCCCTAAATAAGGATTAGTAATATTCATCTGAAATATAAGTAGTGAGCATTATGCTGATGTAAATTAATTTGATCAGTTTATTATAAAATTAAAATTTTCATCTGTTGCCTTTCTTATAATAATTTTGGTACCCACCAGGCCCAAAGATGTACAGTAGTTTTATCAGGTTGAGTCCAGAATTGAACAAACAAGGAATAGAATGAAAAATATTCACTCATACCGTGACATTTATTGAGTGCTCATTATGTTCTGGGCATGGGAAATATAGATAAAATACGCATGACCCCTGACATCATGGTTTGTATCATATTGAAAGAGGTAAGATGTATTTTAAACAACTATATGAAAATTATAGAGCAAGTGCTATGAAGGTAAGCTACATGGTGATATGAGAGAGGAAAAGAGGGATAGTGGATCCATATTTGGGGAGGATAAGGATTCTTTCAGAAAGTAGCACATTAGCTGAGACTGAGGTTAGAGGTTAGATGTTGGCCAGATAAGATATCACAGGTGAGCGACACACTCCAGGGACAGGAAATATCCTGTGCAAAAACCTTCATTTGGAAGAGAGGAAGCCAGTCTGTGTGAGAGGAGAGAGACTACAGGCACAATGGCGAAAGAAGAAAAAGTCAGATAATTTAGAATCTTTCAGATCTCATTAAAGGAATCAAAGCGTACTCTGTTAAAGGAAACAGTAAGTCACAAATCCAGTGGCCCACATCTTTAGACTGGATTTTTTTATGAGGTTTGATCTCTCGCAGGTTTTTAAAGAACAATTTTAAATATCCATAAAGCAGGAAAATGTTGATCCTTTGTCTATGTTCTTCTCACTCCTCACAAACACTCAGAAAGTAAAATAAATGTCATCTGTAAATAAAAATTATCTAAGATACATTATCAGCCTCTAAAGTGTATCTACTCCATGCAAGCCTGCCCGTGTGTAAAACATCTAATTCTTCCAAGCATTTATTTCTCCACTATATGCCAGATTCACTTACCACCATCGCAGCTAGAGCACGTGATACAAACAACATTGTTAAAAGTGTATGGCACTGAACAAAATGTCAAATTAAAAGTCATTAGATAATACATTAACATAACAAACATTAATCTTATAATCATCCAAATAAATATATAATGGAAACAGTAATGGTATCGAGCATTTCTAACTGGTGTGGGTGACTTTGTGTGGACTGCTTTGCTTGTAATGTTCCAAAGTGTTCAAGAATAAACTGTGCTGAGTTGCAGGCTACAGAGGCTGGTGGTAGGAATAAGAACATTTAAATCAGCCTGGGAAAGAAAGTTTGATGGATTTCAAAACAAAAGCTAAGGCTGCAGAAGGAAGAAATGAAGCTGACATTTAGTGACCAAGCACAGACCAAAGCAAATTTGGTGAAATATCTTTCTTCTCTGACTGACACACTTCAGTGCTGCCATTGCCACATGGGACAGGACCAGGGACAAAAGACAGTGTCCTCTAATGAACCAGTGTCCGAGCAACAGAGTCAAGTACTTGAACAGAACTGACTTGAGAAAGTGTAGGGCTGAATAAACCTAAGAGACATCCTCTATAACAAAACTTCTTCTCAGCTGTTGGCGTGTGAGAAATGTAAGGTGGGAGAAGATTGATATAATTTTCAAATATAAAAAGTAGAAGAACTGGAATAGATGACCAAAATATCTGCTCAAGTATCTCATTTTATAGGTAGGGAAGTTTGCTCTCTAGTTTATTATCTCTCCACCTTCATCCCAAATCCCAATGCCTATTCCCACCTTTCTAATATCATTCATGACACATATCACTTTCCTTTATAAATGAATTCACAGAATAGAAATATTTATGTATCTCTTATGCAAATTTCATTGTAAATAGAGCTAGTTTGGGGTAAAATTATGAGGTCATTTTGGGTGGAGGGGAGGGGGCCTTTAGGAAAACACTCACAATAAGTAGGAGATGATATTCTCATGTGAGAGTTTCCACTAATCGATCTCGCATGACATCATAGATATTGGAACAATATGTCCCAACTCTATGTTAGGTATTGAATGTGCTTTTACCTATCTCCCAGGCAGAATGATTTCTGGCAAGTCCTTACTCTTAACTGGCTCAAGTTTACTCAAATATGAAATAAGGGGTAGAGAATAGATCACTGGTTCGCAGGTATTTGTCATGTTGATATTGGATGTGTTAGTACAGTCATCCATTTCTTTTAAACAAAGAAGAGGTTAGAGAACTCTGCCCTAGTTTACCCCCTTAATTCCTCATGCGGTATGGGGAACAATTCAGAAATCCTAGGGATCCATGTAATATAACCTTAAATCCTGGAGGAGATGATTCCCATGGGCCTGTTCAGCTATCACACTTTATGGTTTGTGATTAATAGTCAGTCTGTAAGGGAAAACCAATACTGAGATCCAAGTTGGAAAGAAAGCTAACATTGTGGGGCACCCACTGTGTGTTCAGATACTATGTTAGTGCTTATATGGATTATCAAATTTAATACTCAGAACCACCTTGTAGAGGAGGTACTGTACTCCCATTTTACCTACAAAATAATTGCAACTCAGAGGGGTCAGTCATCAGGAATTACATGACTCTTAGTGCCATAGGATTTAGAAGCTGCTAAACTAGGATTTGAACCTAGTTCTTGTTAGCTCCAAAAGCTTCTGTTCTTTCTACTATTACGAGTTTCAGTCATGAGTTAAGAGTTTAGGCTTGGTATTAGACATGTCTTATTTGTTTTAGCTACCCAGAGGTTTTAGCTGCTGTTCCAGTGGGGCAGTAAGATTGAGTAGGCCCTCTGATTTCTCTCAATTTGAAATAAGTCTGAAGTGCTGTACTAAGCTCCTGAGTGATCTTAGCTCCTTATGCATATTTGATTCCACTAAATCCCCATTTCCGAATCAGCGGTTTTTCCTATGCTCACAAAGGACACAGAGATATAACACATGCACTGCCACAACGTTCTCTTTTTGAAGAAGAAATTAAGGCATATTTCTTGAGCACCAACTTCATGTCAGATCTTGGGCTTACATATATGTTCCTGCATTTTACCTTTAACAATGCTTCAATGTAGAAATTAATATGTAGTTTATGGACAAAATAAACAGGAATTTAGCTAAGAGGACACAGCTAAGAACAGGTGAAGCTAGGATTTTAAATCCAGGCCTCCTGGCTCTAAGCCTAATCCTTTTTTCATTTTTCCATACTGCCTCCCTAATGGTTCCCTGTCTGAACTAAATCACAATTCAGCTGCTCTTTCATCCTGCCCTTTTAAAGGTTTGTATGCTTAACCGGATTTCAAAATAGTTGCAATAGTTGTCTGGGTTTTCAAAGAAATGTGTATTTCATTCTGACATCTTTACTCTCTCATTACTTTTAAATGCTGTTAAATTAACTGCCAGTTTACTTTGAAATTCTCATATCATGAGATAATGATCACTGGCACAGGGTTCAAACCCAATGACAAAGCAGAAAGATTAATGCATGAATGTTAATTATCCAGCATGCAGGATTCCGAGTCCTCTGTCATGTCACTGGAAAAGATAGCTTTATTTTAATAGACAAACCTCTTTCAGGTGAGCTCCATATTACTCACTGGAAAATCATTACTGGATGATATACAGATGACACAAACCTTGGGATGACTGCCCAGGCCGATTTCCCAAATTCCTGATAATTAGGACAGACTGTGGCTAAAATTGAGTCTATGGCTGAGTAAGGCTTTCTAAATAAGAACCAAGAGCATGAAGCTTTCTGATCTCACATGTGTTCCTCATTCACTCACCACTCATTTATAGTTTCCATCTTTAACCAAATATTTAATTGTGTGCTAAGATGCACAAGCTCTCTGCTCTCAGGAAGCACGCCCTCTAGATGAGAGAACAAACATATATCTGACCATAATTCCGTGTGACATGAATATCCTTAGTAAATTCAAAGGCATTAAAGGTCTCCTGATGATGCAATAGTTCAGGCAACTTGAGAAATAGAAGGGGTGGATAAGACTCCAGTGGTGAAACTGAACTAAGTGTGAAAGAAGAGAATTATTTAGCCTTGCAGAAAAGAAGGGAAAGGATTGTAAAGCAGAGGAAACAACCTATGCAGGAAGGAGCTCAGAAAAACATAACATGATCTGGAAATCATAATGATAATAACATCAGACAACTAGCACATTGGTTTTGAGACAAAAATAATAATAGAAAACAAATCTGAGGTAAGTTGATACTAGATCATGAGGGTGCTTGAGTGCCCTGCTAAGGCTGTACATTTATTATATGGATGTTAGGAAGCTAGCTTTCTTACTGATCAGCTGTCCTTGTTATCACCAGTGGGAGGTAGGCAAAGGTCGTAAGGACTCTGGACAGCTGTTTTCAGCTCACACCAATCACACTGTGCGTGAGCCAGCATCATATACTAGAAAAAAAGACATGATGTTCTCTCCATTTCAATTTTCATTTGCACTATAATGGATGGCCTTTTTGCACACTATCAATAATGCCTGTGCTGGAAGAGCTTTTAATAGGACAAGTATTCATCATTTTAAGGTTACTCTTTTCCCAAAAGCATGAGAGCAATCTGTTGGTAAAATAGAAAAACCTTGTACACGAGGCTGCCCTGCTGCCTTATTTTTCCAGGTAGTGTCCACTGATAGGAAAACTGGCAGCAACTGGGAACAAAAGTAGTAAGAATTTTGCTGAGGATCCCTCCCTTTGATCCGCAAAACAAAAAGAGCTGGGACAAGAGCAGATGACCTGGGCTCTAACTCTAGCTTTCTCACTAAATAATTGTGTCATTTCAGGCAAATGATTTTCACTCCCCAACCTTAAATCTCCTGATCTTTAAAGGAGGATTAGACTATGGATTATAAATTTTCTCCCATAATAGCAAAATCCTATGCTATGTTGATATTAGATTAGATAATATAAGAACAAAAATAGGTTTTTAAAAAAGCATGAGTTGTTCAAAATTTCTAGTATGTTATCCATAACATCACACAGTTCTCATAATTGATTCCAACATACCAGCTGTATTAGTCTGTTTTCATACTGCTATAAAGAACTGCCTGAGACTGGGTAACGTATAAAGAAAAGAGATTTAATTGACTCACAGTTCAGTATGGCTGGGGAGGTCTCAGGAAACACACTCACGGCGGAAAGGGAAGCAAGGCATCTTCTTTCAAGGTGGCAGGAAGGAGAAGAGCCCCTTACAAAACCATCAGATCTTGTGAGAACTCACTCACTATCACGAGAACAGCCTGGGGGAAACAACCCTCATGATTCAATTACCTCCACCTGGTCTCTCCCTTGACCTATGGCCATTACAATTCAAGATGAAATCTGGGTGAGGACACAACGCCTAACTATATCACCAGCTGTGTTCTGATAGTCTTATCACTCATATAGAAAACACCCTTTCGACTCTAACCCACCACTGGTACCATAATGAATTAGAAATCACTCATTTTAATTTAATAGAAGAATTGCAGATGAGCTGTCAGTCCAAACCAAAAGACCATATATATCTGATGCTCACATATTCTTTACTAATAAAGTTTTAAACTCCTATTGCCAGTTAGTACACTGGGTGGTGACTGTGGCATAGAAAGGTTGCTCTCAGCAGGATCACATAATAGTACACTCGTGCAATAATGGCATTTGGATTTAAATGCAATCAATTTTCACTGCATCTGCATTTAGAGACTTCCTTTTCTATGCTAGACCCTGAGGGAAGTCTTGACAGCTACTGGAAATTAACAGAAGACAAGATCTCTCACTCTAGAGGGGCTAGAGTCTAGTTCTAGAGGACAAACACACAAGAGAAAGAGAAAAAATCCAAAGCATTCTATAAGGGTGCCCAATAGTTCAAGATAATAAAAATCATCAAGTGACAAAGTTGTCCAGGAGCACTTCAACTTAAAGTTACCTCCTGTTTTGAAACATTCCATAGCAACAATTGCTCCTTTTCAATAGCATATCTCATTTCTAACACCGCATCACAGTGATTGGTATCTTATCCTTACTTATTTTAAGCACTCTGAAAACAGGAATTGGACATCCACAACCAAGGTGAATTGACTTGAGTATTGAAGGATATGGAAGTAAGAATCACAGAATACTGGTAGTGAATGGTGAGGGGCACAGAAACAAGGAACCCATTTGGGGGCATGTTGAGAGACAAGTGTATGTAGGAAAGGAAAGGCTTTCAGGTAATCGGTCAAGCTTGAGGAGTTTCCTTTCGATCCAGCAGAGCTAGTAAAAGTTATTGAGGAGAGGAGAGATATGTGATAAAAATCTGTGCTTTAGGAAGATTTATCTCACAATCTTGTACATGACGACTGAACAAAGAGAGTAGAGGCAGGAAAATCAACCAGGAGGCTATTACCACAGCCCAGAGTTAGAACTATTGGCTTTGATATGTACCTTTTAATCTTTATTAAGACTGAGTATGGGCAGAGCCTTATTTTGTCTTGTCCTGGGTACTTCTCTAGCCTCATCTTCTATCATTCTTTTTGCTTTCTCCACTCCAGCCTTGCTATATCTTTAACAGATCAAGTACAACTCTCAAAACAAGACCTTTGCTCATCACTTCTGCCTAGAAGTGGAAAGCTATAGAGGAAAGCTATTCTCCTCTAAGGAATTCTCTTCTCCCAAATCACTAACTGGCTACCCCCAATTCACACAGGCATCCTATCAAATACCACTTTTTGAGAGAGTCTCCCTGACCACTTTACCTCTCCACCCTGGCATTCTCTATCTCTCTAAATTGTTTTGTTGTGGTGGGTTTTTTATATATATAGTCTTTGTTGTCTACCCAGGTAGAATGAAAGCTGTATGATAAAAGACATCAGAGACCTTTTTTCTTCTTAGCTGCACTCCTGGGAACAGTGTCTGGCATATAGCTGGTGCTAAAAAATACTTGCTGAATGGATGAACAAATGAATGGCAACTCTAAGAAGTGACATGAGCTAAAAAGCACAGTTTCTCTTTTTCCAGGTTAAAATAGACACTTCCACCTACTTACTTCTATTGAAATGAAACCACCTTTTTAAAATTTTATTCTTATGATCACATTAATGCTAAACTGTCATCTTGCCATGCAGTGTAGAAGTCAAACACTGGACTTCAAGTCACATGTCTTGGTTGTAGATGTGGCTCTCTGCATGTTACATGTTGTGGCTCTCAGCTATTACTTTCCCCATCATCTCCTTCCTTAACTACTGAGCTATCATCATAATTATTGTCTCTGCATTCCCCTTGCCTCCACCAAACCAGTCTCCAAAACAGCTGCCAAACTAGTGTTTTAAAAGTCAGTCCCTGGGTCAGGTGTGATAACTCATGCATATAATCCCAGCACTTTGGGAGGCTGAGGTGGCAGGATCTCTTGAGGCCAGGAGTTTGAGACCAGCCTGAGCAACATAGTGAAACCCTGTCTCTAAAAAATAATTAAATTAAAAATTAGCCAGGTGTGGTGGCACAGACCTGAGGGCCCAGCTACTTGGGAGACTGAGGCTGACAAATATCTTGAGCTCAGAGATCAAAGTTCATAGTAAGCTATAAGGCGCCACTGTACTTCAGAATGAGTGACAGAATGAGACCCTATCTCTAAAATACTAGATAAATAATAAGATTAAAAATAAATAAAAGTCAGTTTCCCCTCTACCTAAAACCTGTTGACCTAAGGGTTGAGCTCACAATGCTTCATATGTCCGCAAGTCTCTATATGCTTTGGCTACTGATTGTTTCTTCAACTTAATTGCATGTCACTCATGTCTTAGCTGCTAAGCCACAAAGGTTTTCTTCAGTATCTTGATGATATAGGGCTTTTTTCCTATGAAGTTTCTTATATTTGTTGGTCCTACTGCCTGGAATGCTTCCCCCATTTCTATCTCCCTTCCCTGCTTTCTCAATTTGGATTTATAAATTTCTGCTCGCTGGCTTAGTCCCATCTTGAATATTTCCTTAGGAAAACTGCCCCAGGTCCTTTAGCTCAACTACACACCACATGTTTTTCTTAAGAACATCATACCTTTTTTCTTAACATCAATTATTTTAAATTAATTTTATCCTATAAAAATAATAAGAGCAGATGGTTATTTCTAAATAATAGTCCTATGTTTCTCTATTATCTATCAGCTTTCTAGTATGAGAAATGAAGAATTCACTCTTTTCCATTGCCATTTTCTCTGCAACTCTTTCATCATCTTAATACAGTTATATTATACTTTTCTGTTACAGAATATGCAGTGTTTATATTCCTATGGCTAGAGTAAAATATTTCAAGCTGAGCATTGTTGGGTACCATGACTAGATTTTCCTTCTTTTTTATTTTTAAAATAATGGTCCCTTGCGGTTTTTACACTTTAAGTTTCTGTGTACTTCTTGTTAATTTTTCCATCACTTTCAATAACCTTTCACTATAATTTTCCATGAACTCAATCCAGACAGAGGCTCTATCAGCTGAGTTTTATTTTTCTTGGAGACATCCCTCAGGTAGACGTTCATTCTTCCATCTGGGCTGGTTGCTCCCCAGGACTGCTGCAGAGCTGTTATCCTAGGTTTTCCTTCTGTTGCTATTCTTGAGTTTCTTTTGTCTGCCTCCTGGGTTTCATTCCCTGTCTCCTGGATTGATTTTTTTGTTGTTGTTCTTTTAGGATTTATTTTATTCATGGAGCACTTTTTCCAGTACATTCCTCAAGTTTAAAAGATAGTACAATGACAGAGAAGACAGTGATGAGAGCCCTCAGCTCTTGAGTCAAGTTCTCTAGACTGGAGTGATCACCCTCTATGCCTGGTTCACAGTTTTCATCTTGAATTCTCTCTGCACTGTCATCCTGAGATGCCTGTTGCAACTCTCCTATATCCAATATCTTTTTCGTTATTGTTTATATCCTGTGTGGAAGTCACACTCCAGTAGTTTCCAGGGAAAAGAGTATTGGAAGATTATTTACTAAAATGTTGGAATATGTCATTATTCTACCAATAAATTTAACTGCTATTTTTATTATTATTTTGGCTAAGTAAAATTTTAAGTGTGAAATCATCATTTTGTTTTGTTATGTAACAATTCTTGTACCTCCACATTCTGAAAGCTTGTAAAACTTTCTCTATGTGCTCACTATTCTAAAATTTTACAGTGCTTTCCCTTCGTGTCGGTACATTTTCCTACATTGTTCTGGGCACTCACTGATCCCTTTCATTCTGGAAATTCCATACTGGAGACTTATTAGAGTTATTATAGTGATCAACTCTATTCCATTTTCTCAGTTATTTCTTCTGAAACGCCTATTATTCAGATAACCTGGAATTTATTTTATATATATCTTTTTGTCCTTCAAATTTCCTCCCATTTTGTTTTTATTTTGCTCTACTTTCTGAGAGACATCTCCAACTTTATCTTCCAACTGTTTCAATTAGATTTTTAATATTTTAAAGCTTCTTTATTGCTCTTGCATCTTTCTATCCATCTATCTATACATGTATATATGTCATGTAATTCTTTTTTTACACAGTTTATTTCTCTGAAGATATTATTAATATATATTATTTAAGTTTAATATATATTTTAAGTTTCTTATTCTCTGAATAGTTTCTAGTTTCTCTAATTTATGCCCACCCCCACCCCCCACCATCTCTCTTTTCTTAATTTGGTCTCTTCTGTGTTAGAGGCTTTCCTCAGTTGTTTCAGATATCAGTAGATTGTGATGTGTCTAAACATAATTCAGAGTGGGCAAATAAAAACTTGATTGGCATCTCTGAAGATGTGGCTGGGGCTTTTCCAGTTTGAGTTTCCTTCAGGATAATGTGATAGGCTTTTGGCGGTGAGCCCTAGAGGTCGGTGAGCAGGGTGCAGTGTTGCATTGGTGAACTCCAATGCCTTATGCCTCTCAGCATTCATGAATGTTTACACTGACTGTGGTTTGGGCTTCTGCTTCATTTAATCAATGAAATATGGTGGCAGTAATACTGTGCCAGTCCTGGTCCTCCCTTTTGAACTCCTGCCTCTTGAAACATCACTTGGAAGTTAGTCTCCATGATGTAAGGCAGCCCAGGCAGTCATGTAGAGAGAGCCAAAGGGAGAAGAACTGAGACCTTTAACTAACAGCCCCAGCTGAAGCTTCACATGATTCCATCCATCCAGTACCCGAGTCGATGCCAAGAGGGGCTAAATAACTTTTCTGTCCACATACAGAATTATGATAAATAATAAGTTGTTACATTAAGCCCCTGAGTTTTTCAGCAGTTTATTAGACAGCACTAGATCCTTGAGTCGATATCATTAGGTTGGTTTCTTTTGTTGTTTTTGTTTGTTTGTTTGTTTGTTTTTTCCTTTGGACTTGTCAGGTTTCTCAGAGAGAAGTATTTCAAACCCCTACCTGGAATTCAAAGTATGGCAGTCTGCATTCTGAGAACTAGCTGGAAAAAAGTTTTGGAGGACCTAAGTTTTCAGTATGTGTATAGTCATGTAACTTCCCTGCTTTTCAGATGAGACCCATGGTCTCAAATGTGCCAGTCAATCCTGGTGAGAATAAATATTGCCAGAAAATAAATATCCATCATGAAATGGGGAGAAGATCTAGATTTCTAACTAGTGCTCAAAAATATTTCACCCAATAAAACATAGTTTGGCTTTCTTCCTTACCCTTTCCCCCTACTTCTAGAAATTCCTGGTATTTCCAGAACCCAAGTCTTTTAGGGGCTTTGCAGTATTAATTGGGTTGTTTCCCAGCTGTATTGCTAGCTCAGAATTTGGCCTTCTTTGGTATAATTGGCCCATTTTAACTGGTTTGTCTGCTTTCCAGGTTCAAAAATACCATCAATGTGTTATGCCTTCTCTCTTGTTTTGCTGTACTTTTTAAAAGTCTCAAGGGCAGATAAAAATCTTTCCAGTAGTGACTGCGTGCGGTGGCTCACACCTGTAATCCCAGCACTTTGGGAGGCCGAGGAGGGTAGATCACCTGAGGTCAGGGGTTCAAGACCAGCCTGGCCAATGTGGTGAAACCCCATCTCTACTAAAAATGCAAAAACTAGTGGGGTGTGGTGGCAGGCACCTGTAATCCCAGCTACCCGGGAGGCTGAGGTAGGAGAATTTTTTGAACCAGGAGACAGAGGTTGCAGTGAGCCAAGATTGCGCCACTGCACTCCCGCCAGGGTGACAAGAGCAAGACTCTGTCTCAAAAATTAAAAGAAAAAAACTTTCCAGTAGTTTTAATGGTGGCTTTTGGAAGATTAGAAATGAGAAATGTGATGTTACTTGTTCAATTTGTTATTCTAACAAGAAATTCTTATCTTTAATGGTAACACCTTGCATAGCTAGTACAATATCCTGTGCTAAAGAATATTAGGAGTTTGACATGGTACAATCCACAGAATTTATATAGCCCCAGAATTGCACGTTATTGTTTGTACGTAAGTATGTGTACATGCATATGTGTGTGTGTGTGTGTGTGTAGTTCTGTGTAATTTTATTATGTATGTAGATTCATGTAACTCTTACCACAATCAACACAAAAAATTGTTCCATCCTCCCAAGAATTCTTCCCTGTGCTACTCCTTTATAGCTATGCCTACCAACCCCTTACCTGTAATCCTTGGCAATAACTAATCTGTTCCCCAATTCTATATTTCCTTACTTTAAAAATGATACATACTTTGGAGGTCAAGGTGGGAGGATTGCTTGAGCCCAGGAGTTCAAGATTAACTTGGGCAACATAGTGAGACCCTGTCTCTACAAAAAAATAAATTTAAATTAGCCAGGAATGGTAGTGCATGCCTGTAGTCCCAGCTACTTGGGGGTCTCAGGTGGGCGGATCACTTGAACCTAGGAGATAGACTGAGACTGCAGTGAGCCATGGTTGTGCACTCCAGCCTGGGCAACAGAGCGAGATCCTGTCTCCAAAAAGAGAAAGAGAGAGAGATACAGAGAGAGACATTGGCTTTTCCTTGTATTTCTTATACTTACTCTTTAACTTATTTTTATAATCTTTTATTATACTTTAAGTTCTGGAATACATGCGCAGAACGTGCAGGTTTGTTACAAAGGTATACACGTGCCATGGTGGTTTGCTGCACCCATCAACCTGTCATCTACATTAGGTATTTCTCCAAATGCTATCCCTCCCCTAGCCCTGCCCCCAACAGGTCCTGGTGTGTGATGTTCCCCTCCCTGTGTTCATGTGTTCTCATTGTTCAACTCCCACTTATGAGTGAGAACATGTGGTGTTTGGTTTTCTGTTCTTGTGTTAGTTGCTGAGAATGACAGTTTCCAGCTTCATCCATGTCCCTGCAAAGGATATGAACTCATCCTTTTTTATGTCTGCATAGTATTCCATGGTGTATGTGGGCCACATTTTCTTTATCCAGTCTATCATTGATGGGCACTTGGGTTGGTTCCAAGTCTTTGCTATTGTGAATAGTGCTGCAATAAACATATATGTGCATGTGTTTTTATAGTAGAATGATTTATAATCCTTTGGGTATATACCCAGTAATGAGATTGCTGGGTCAAATGGTATTTCTGGTTCTAGATCCTTAAGGAATCACCACACTGTCTTCCACAATGTTTGAACTAATTTACACTCCCAACAACAGTGTAAAAGTATTCCTATTTCTCCACATCTTCTCCAGCATCTGTTGTTTCCTGACTTTTTAATGATCGCCATTCCAACTGGCATGAGATGGTATCTCATTGTGGTTTTGATTTACATTTCTCTAATGACCACTTATATATATTCATGGGACACAAGTGCAATTTTGCTATACTGATATTATTGCATTGTGGTGAAGTCAGGTCCTTCATAGAATCTATCAACTGATTATTTTTTTAAAGTCTTGAATCCTCACTAAGCCATAAGCTTTGTGAGGGAGAGATCATATCCATCTTGTGTCCCTGGCACTATTATATTCCTAGCACCAAACATACCAGCTGACACATAGAAGGAAATCAAAATGGTTGGCTAAGTGACTACATAAAGCTCTGGTCCATGATTCTCTTCATTGATTAGGATAATTTTGGCTCCAAGTATCAGGAAAAAAAAAAAAAAAAACTTAAAAACATTTAAACAACACAGGAATGTTTTATCTTTCACATCAGGGAGTCTGGAGGACAGCAATTCTAGCAGCATGCCAACATTATTATCAAGTACAGAGACTCTGGACTACTCTTCATGATCCCAGGACAGGCACGAGAATTCTAACCACTATGTGCAGAGGCTGCAATATCCAACAATAGATACTTCTTCTTATTTATTTCTAAGGAGTACGTCAACCTTTTCCATAAGCTCTTCAGCACACTTCATCTTGCAAGTTGTTGACCAGAATTAAGTTTCCTGCTCATATCTAAACCAGTCACTAGCTGGGGGAATAGGACCATTGTTATCAGCTTACACAAATATAGTTCAGTTGTTTCTGAGACACTGGCTAACCTGCTCTGGAAAACAAGAAGGATAGTTACCTAAACAAATTGGGTTCCTATTAGTAAAGAAAAAGAAATAAATTACTAACAGGAGAGTATCAACTATAAAATGGAGGCAATCTTGCAATAGGATAGGAAAAAAATCATTTCCACTTCTGACTTTTGTGATTATTAACTAAAAGTTTCTGTAGAAGCTGGGCGCTGTGGCTCACACCTGTAATCCTAGCACTTTGGGAGGCCAAGGTGGGTGGATCACGAGGTCAAAAGATGGAGACCAGACTGGCCAGCATAGCGAAACCCCATCTCTACTAAAAATACAAAAATTAGCTGGGCATGGTGGTTGTATCCCCAGCTATTCAGGAAGCTGAGGCAGGAGAATCGCTTGAACCAAGGAGGCAGAGGTTGCAGTCAGCCGAGACAGTGCCACTGCACTATAGCCTGGGCGACAGAGCGAGACTCTGTCTCAAAAAAAAAAAGAAAGTTTTGGTAGAGTTAACTCCTACCAACCTGGGATCTGCATTTGTTCTGAAAATTAAATCCGTCTTTATAAAAACTGCTTACATTTATAATACAGAAAAATAAAGTGAGTACTTTCTTTCCTTTTTTTTTTTTTTTTTTTCCTTTTGAGATAGACTC
>NW_016819104.1:1074917-1083012 GCF_001698545.2 Rhinopithecus bieti
AAAAAAAAGGGAAAAGGGAAAAACCCCCTGTTTTCCTTTTTCCCCCAAAAATCCCCCGGGCCGGTTTTTTTTTTTTTTTTTTTTTTTTTTGTTATTTTACAAAATACAAAAGAGACAAGGTTTCACCACATTGGCCAGGCTAGTCTCGAACTCTTGACCTCATGTCATCCCGCCTGCCTCGGCCTCCCAAAGTGCTGGGACTATAGGCCTGAGCCACCACGCCTGGCCAAAAGTGAATACTTTCAATTTCATTAAGGATATATTTTCCTTCCACTTTTCCCTTAACCTTTCAATACAAGTTCTCATTGCCCTTTCATTGATCATCGTTTACTCTTCTCCTAAAATGGTGTTGCTATAGCCAAAAGAACTAACGAGATATTCATGAAATGAGGGGAGAGTGAATGGATGAAATACTGCTAATAGAAGCTCAACAGAGACATACAAACCAGTGCCAGCAATCCCAGAGGCTTCTGAGACTGCAGATAGTTTTGCATTTCTACTTCTTAGAACTAATTTTCCCAATTTTGAAAAGAACAATCATTAGAGGAGTCTGTTCTTCCCATAATGTTCTTTCAGGACCCTTCATTTCAGTCCAGTTGCATTAATATGGTGCTTAAATTTATTGCTCTGGAGTCTAATATGCATTACTCCTGTCAGCATTAAATTTAATTTACTATGATGGGGCAAAGGGGTTGCTGAAACCAGATTTTAATTCCCAAGCCATTAAAATGTGTTGTCCTTGACAAGCAAGATCTTTATTTTATACCGGTACAATGTGTGTGCCTATATAGAGCTATAGCTCTGCAGAATGTGCCTCTTTGGATGGGCTTTTTCTTTTTCTTTTTTAAAATAAGGCTTAGTCTCTTTATTCTGCATATATGAATGTTCCAGAAAGGCTGGGCTATTGAAGCATTTTGTTCTATGATTTTTTTTCAGATGATGAAATAGGAAATCTAACCCCAGCAAGACTACAGAAATCTGCTGTATTCCTGCTGAGGTCTTCTCACCAGTGGATTATAGCCAAAGACACAATGTTGACATTTTTTGTAAGGGCAGATACTGAAGACAGCAGGGATTTCTTTGTTGCCAAAATGAAAATAGATTTTTTTTAATCTTTAAAAATTTTTAAGATCATTTTGTTGTTACAGTAATACATGCTTGTATTCAATCGGTATGAAATGTTACATATTTTCAGCATTTTGTCATCTCTCCTTTGAAATCTTTTCTATCTTTCTTCTTGTCTCTTACCTCCCCTCTGTATGTTTATGTGTGTGTGTACATGTCAGTTACATGTTTGCATATGTACGTTGTACAAATATACTAACATTTGCTGCATATTTACTAACCTAACCCATTTCCATGCATAGCACATAGTGAGTATTCAGTAAATGTCTGGAGAATGATGGAATTCCCTAATGTATATATGTTATTCTTTCTCGTTTACTAATTCTACCAATCAGATGGACAATGCTATGTGTAAAAACGAACAAATGAAAACAACCACTAATTGAAAAGAAGCTGTGTTAGCTCACCTGAGAGGCAGTTTGTAGGTAGGATGGACTTCAGGGTTGATTTATTGGGAACTCCGTGATGTTTTCAAGGCCCTAGGTTTGTCACGTATCTCCTCCGTCTAGCAGAGGCTTTTTGTTTGTTTGTTTTTGTTTTGAGACGAAGTCTCGGAATCTCGCTCTGCCCGACAGGCTGGAGTGCAGTGGCGCCATCTCGGCTCACTGCAAGCTCCGCCTCCCGGGTTCAGGCCATTCTCCTGCCTCAGCCTCCTGAGTTAGCTGGGGTTACAGGCGCCCGCTACCACGCCCAGCTAAGTTTGTATTTTTTCAGTAGAGATGGGGTTTCACCGTGTTAGCCAGGACAGTCTGGATTTCTTGACCCCGTGATCCGCCCGTCTCGGCCTCCCGAAGTGCTGGGATTACAGGCGTGAGCCACCGCGCCCGGCCTAGCAGAGGCGCTATTCTGAGGGGATTCTCCTACGTCAGTAGCAATTAGAGCGCCATGTTTCCTCATTCACCAGTATTCTTTGGCTTGCTCAAGACGGCAGAAGAACTTGCTCAGAAGTCTGTATTATGCCTCCTCCTGCCACATTGTTAGCCCAAATTAGTTTACATAACTATTCCTCAATCAGTCACTGGCAAGAAGGTGAGAGTTTCATTGGATCCAGCAGGTCAATCTTTAGCTTATTCTGAGAAACAGAACTGTGGGTCTGAGGGGTAAATACTTGAGAAAAAGTTAGTTTCTAATAAGAAGGGAGAATCCTGGGTCTATCACTGACAAAATCCATTACGGTAGTATAAGTATTTAAGGTCTTGAATGGTTTAAAAAATTTTTTTGATTCACTCATTGACTTCAAGATGTATTGAGAAAAATACTTTTCCATTTAATTTTCAGTTACTTACTGTTTCTTTTTATGTGTCTTTGGTTTTAAATGTTTGCTTTATGATCTGTGTTTCTTTTTTGCTGTATTCTGCTTTTCCCCCCTTTTGGTAATTCCAACATTGTGAATTAAAATTAAAGGCTTTCCAATGGCCACCTTTTAATACCTTGTAACTTCAAAATAACAAACCTAAATTTGATTGATGAATTTAACGACTTCAACATCTACTGATATTTTGCCCTAAAATAAAACATTATTATACTTCCAATGTCTTCTCCTTATAGTCTGTCTTTGATACTGATTAGTTGTAGTAATATGATATTGTCAAATTTTATATCATTTGCATTATATACTATAAACCATTTAATATAGATTTGAATTCTAATTTATGTATTTACATGCATTCAGCGATCTCTACTACTTCTTTTATAGTTCAGTTTCGAAATTTCTGTGTTTTCATTTCGTTTCTTCTTTGACTCTCCTGCTCCTCCTCTTCTATCTCTTCCACATCTTTCTCTTTCTCCTACTTCTGATTGGCTAGATATCAATAAAATATTTATCCAATCCATTTAAGTGCACTTTTTCTCTAAGTTCTGAAGTTACAGACATTACTTTTCTATACATTTTTTAAGAACAGTAACTTAGCTGGGTAGGAAACTTATGTATTCACTTTCTTCTCATAATTCTGAAAATATGGTTCTAATGTACTCTGCTGTTGCAGTATTATTGAGGAGAATTGGGAAATCAATGTTTTTTTTCTCTTTTCATGTATTTCTGTTCTGCCTAGATAACAATATTGTTAATTTTTATATGATGAAATTATAGTAATTTCATCAGGGTAATGTTACATGATACTTCTTTTTCTTAAAAAAAAAAATTATACTTTAAGTTCTGGGATACATGTGCAGAACACGCAGGTTTGTTACATAGGTATACACGTGCCATGGTGGTTTCCTGCACCCATCAACCCGTCATCTACATTAGGTATTTCTCCTAATGCTATCCCTCCCTTAGCCCTACCATCCCCTGACAGGCCCTGGTGTGTGATGTTCCCCTCCCTGTGTCCATGTGTTCTCATTGTTCAGCTCCCACTTATGAGTGACAACATGTGGTGGTTGGTTTTCTGTTCCTGTGTTAGTTTGCTGAGAATGATGGTTTCTAGCTTCATCCATGTCCCTGCAAAGGGCATGATACTTCCTTAGCAGTGGTAGATACATTCTTTAGCTGTTTTTCCCTTGTACTCATGCAATGTTCTTTCAATCTATGTATTTATGGCTTTTTTCATTTTAGGAAAATTTCCTTGTATTATATTTCTATTTTTTCTGTTCCACATGAAATGTATGTGTTGCGTTGTTTCCTTTATTTAATAAGAGGATGCTAATTATGTATATAGTGGATGTATTCTTTGTAGCCTCCAAATACTTCTGCTTCTCTCTAATTGCTGTTATCCTTACCCTGTGATTTGAATAATTTTAACAATCCAGTTCACCATGCCCCTGTGTTCTATTCATATCTACTCAAGTTCCTTCTGCATTATTGTGTGGTTGTCATGTACGTACATTTCTGTCTTTTCTGACATTTGTCATCTCACTTTTATTCTCTTTCCATAGGTATATTAACTTTTCTGTGATTGCTTATAATTTTTGAAATGTTTATATTCCTTTAATTGTTTGGGAGCATAAGAGAGTGGTTATCTAAAATATTCTTTTGTAGCCAGGCATAGTGGCTCACCCCTACAATCCTAGCACTTTGCGAGGCCAAGGCAGGAGACTGGTTGAAGCCAAGAGTTCAAGCCCAGCCTGGTCAACATAGTAAGACATCTTCTCTACAAAATAAATAAATAAATAAGTACAATTAGCTGGGTGTGGTAGCATGCACCTCTAGTCTTAGCTACCTGGGAGACAGGCAGAAGGATTGCTTGAGCCTGTAAATTTGAAGTTGCAGTGAGCTGTGATAATGCCATCACACTTAAGCCTGGGCTGAGTGAGGCCCCATCTCTTAAAAAAATTAAATAAAATATCATTTTATTAATTAAATAATTATTTAAAAAATAATTATTTTTAAATGTACTTTTTTCATTTCTCTTTTATGTTTTAGTATTCATCTTTATGATATTATTTAGCTTTTGTTTGTGTGTTTGTTTTCTCCCATCCAAGAACAATCCCAAGCTGGGATTTTTTGTTTTCTGAATGAGAGTAGTTTATTCATGACCTGCCAGTGTTTCTCAAGAGTAGGGGACACTAAGGTGTATCAGGACAGGTTGCCCCTCATTTCTGATTTCTTGTCCTAAAATACTACCCTACCCAAACAAATGCTATCTGTGGTGTGAGCACACTCCCTCTCAGTGTTCAGAGTTCCTTCTTTTGGGGTTATCGTGTCAATCAGGAAAAGGATATTTTAATCATCGTATCAGTCAGGGAGGAGATGAATCAGTGAATTTCTGTAGCTCATGAGAATTGGTTCTTTTTTTTCTCCTTGAGATGGAGTCTCACTTTGTCACCCTGGTTGATGTTCTGTGGCGCCATCTCGGCTTACTGCAAGCTCCGCCTCCTGGGTTCATGCCATTCTCCTGCCTCAGCCTCCCCAGTAGCTGGGACTACAGGCATCCGCCACCATACCTGGTTAATTTTTTTTTTTTTTTTTTTTTTTTTTTGTATTTTAGTAGAGATGGGGTTTCACCGTGTTAGCCAGGATGGTCTCAATCTCCTGACCTCGTGATCCACCTGCCTTGGCCTCCCAAAGTGCTGGGATTACAGGAGTGAGCCACCACGCCTAGCCGCTCATGAGAATTTTTAATGGTACAATGCCTATTTACTTCTGCTCAGTTACCACCATTCAGGAGCTACCAATAGTATGGCCATCTCTCACCTTTTGTATAACAAATCCACCTCTGATAAAACAAAGGTGCCATCCTACAAAACCCCTCCTAAAACCCTGCCTCTCCAGCAGTTTGAAATGTGGTTTTAGCCTTCCAAAAGGTATTTCCCACTTCTGATGATGATCTGAGGTTCATATTATGACTATGAGGAACCAGGCTGCCTCAGTAGAACGTGGTTTCACATATGTCCCGTGGACAAGTTGTCTCATTCTGCTGTGCCTCACAGACGTTATTTCACCTGTAAAATGTGTTCACTAGTAGTATAAGCCTTACTGGGCAGGACAAGGATTAAATACACTAATATGCAGAAAACACTTAGAACAGTGTCTGGCACACTCTTGAAAATTCATGGGCTGCTTGCACCCTACATTATTTCAAGAAGATACTTACCCATTTGACCTCCCAGGAAAGTTTTACTTTCAGAGCTGTATGCATCTTGTTTGAAATCTGGAGAGGTCTGAATACACTTTTGCCATCCTCCTTATTGAAGAGAAAAGTCACTGTATTGCAGGCAGTTTTCATAGCTTAGGACCTCTGGTTTTAGCTGCTTCCTGTTATCACTGCTAATAAACTTTTATTCCTTAATGTATTTTCTATCATGTATTTAGTATGCTTTCATGAAGACCAGTAGATAAATGTCTTTTCTATCCTTGAAAAAAATTCTATTTTATTCTTATTCTAGAAATATGTGTATTTCCTTTTAAAAAGGAAGTCAAAATATACTGCAGTAAATCAAAACAGATTACTAGAAATACCACCAATCAGAATTAGCTCCCATCCACAGTTTAGTGAACATCTGTTCAAGCATTTATGTGTACATACATGTGCGTGCACACACACACACGCACACACACCTATTGATCTGAAGACTCTTCTGTGTCCCCTTTCTTCCTTCCACAATATGTTACAAAGTTCTTTCTATGTAAAGAAATGCACAATTTTAAGTTGATTCATATTATTCCATTAGATAAAAATAATATCTTGATAGACATTCATTTGCTTCCAGGTTTTATGAGACTTTTTTTCTATAACGAATAATGTTTTAATGAGCATACTTGTCCAGTGATCTTTTTCATGGTACAGTTCAAATTGTGGAATGAGACAGCAGGTCTGTGCCTCTCTCCATTTAGCCTGTTCTTTGAAATCACACCTTTTGTCCAAGACACTGATAATTCTCGCTCTCTCTCTCCCTAAGAGAGAAGTCATATGCTTTAAAAAAAAATGCTATCCAGTCAAGGCAAAGATGGACTGTGACTTAAACCTGGAAGGAAATATGTTTTCTCCTTTCCCCCCCTTTTTTTTTTCAGAGGAATTCTGAAATATTAAAGGGATAGATGTAGGGTGCTAAGAGAACAGTTATACTCTCTGTTCCCTAAACTGGTATCACCACCAGAGGAAGTTCTAAATATGAAATCGACTTGTTTGGCTAAAGCCTTACTTTGTTCTGTAACATCCAAGCTTGAGGACTGTCAAGAATAGTGAGTCTGATCACTTGTTAAAAGCCCAGAGAAAAGACAGGACTATTGAAATCAGCTAGAAGAGAGAGAAAGGAAACTCTCAGAGGTCTGGTACAGAAATCAAAACTAAAAAAAAAAAGAAGTTTAAATGTCTATGCTTTATTTTGTATTTATATAAAATTCTATTTCTAGACAGTTTGGAAAATTAATGTGCTAGCCTGCAGTGTCTGTATTAATGACTCTTAACTACATACCAGTGAATCATCTTACATGCTCTATCACATAAATTCTTCACAAAACTCCATTTATACGTTGCATATTCTTTTAGGTACAAATTCAGTAATATTTTTCCTCTTTTCTTTCATTTTTCTCATGCAGAAATATTCACTTTTCCTGGTAGATATTTATCAAACAGACTGTACCATGTTGCAGAGAAAGATTACTCTGCTACCATTTCTCTGCATGTTCAACTGATAGCCCTGAAAGAGTAACTGTGGGTATAAAATGCTTAGAGACATCCTGTATCTACCAAAAAAAAAAAAATTAATTACCCATATGTGATGGTCTGCACCCATAGTCCCAGCCACTCAGGTCAGGAAGGCTGAAGTGACAGGATTGCATGAGCCTAGGAGTTCAAGGCTACAGAGAGCTGTGATTGCACCACTGCACTCCAACGTGAGCAACAGATCGAGACCCTGTGTCTAAAATATAATAATGATAACAATAATGTTCAGGAAAAGTGCTAAGACAAATATGGTAGTGGATTTATCAACTAATATCATGATTCTTCCCTGTTGATGGACATTATTGTAATCTTTGAAGTATTTTGGCTGATTCCAGTGACACTGTAAGATTCTCTTTTTTTCCCAAATCTTTATCAAGAAAAATAGATGTTAAATTATCAAAATAAAGTAAGGCAGATTCATTCAGATTCAACTTGTAATCAGATTTGCTATAACACTTGTTGTGAAAACATGAATTTGTTCCAATGTAATTGATGTATTAGGAAATAATTTAAGCAAACTGAAAATGTTATATTTGCTTATGCATGATTTTATATGGGACAAATATTAAGTGAAGGCAGAAAACTCCACCCGGTTGAACCTAGCCAAGGAAAAATACACAAAACACATACACACAGATCTCAAATATCTACACCTGCTTCAGTTCATCTTGTGTTATGAGCCATATCCATCCGCATCTGGTCTCACAACTTTCCGTCTTATTTCAGATAACACTTCTTCCACCACTTCACAATAACTCACGAGCTGCAGCTCTTCTAATGTCCATTTCTGTGGGCAAACTCAGATCTTCTTTAAGGAAAGTACCCTAATTATTATTATTATTATTATTATTATTATTTTTTTTTTT
>NW_016819104.1:1083420-1085523 GCF_001698545.2 Rhinopithecus bieti
CGCCACCACGCCCGGCTAGTTTTTTGTATTTTTTAGTAGAGACGGGGTTTCACCATGTTAGCCAGGATGGTCTTGATCTCCTGACCTCGTGATCCACCCGCCTCGGCCTCCCAAAGTGCTGGGATTACAGGCTTGAGCCACCGCGCCTGGCCAGTACCCTAATTATTGTAGCATTTATGCGTTTCTTAACAATTTAACATATGAACAATGATGCTACGACTTTTATTAGTTTCCTAGCTTTTGTTTTCTTGTATCACCTATGAAGTTTTTGGGTGTTGTGCCTCGATTCCATTTTTTCCGCAAGCCCTATGGTTTTTATTATGTGATTTTGTGTATCGTGGTCATTTAAGAAATGCCTATGTCTTATGACAGCAGAACTAACTATACGTAGTCTCACTATGACTACCATTGGTGATATTGCTTATGGTGGTGTCTGCAAGATTTCTTCACTGTAAAATTACTCATTTTCCCTTTCCATACTCTAGTCATAAGAAGAGAGTTGCCATCCTGGCTAATACGGTGAAACCCCATCTCTACCAAAAATACAAAAAATTAGCCAGGCATGCTGGCGGGTGCCTGTAGTCCCAGCTACTTGGGAGGCTGAGGCAGGAGAATGGCGTGAACCTGGGAGACGGAGCTTGCAGTGAGCCAAGATCACCCCACTGCACTCTAGCCTGGGCGACAGAGGGAGACCCCATCTCAAAAAAAAAAAAAAAGAAGAAGAGAGTCACCAGTCTAGCCCACCTTTAAAGGTAGGAAAATTAGCATTCCCTATTAAAAAAAAAAAAAAGACTATAAATTATCTGTCAGAATATATTAAAACCATCACAGGAATTAATATTTTGGGGCATGTATTAGGCTGTTCCTTGCATTGCTATAAAGAAACACCTTAGACTGGGTAATTTACAAGAGGTTTAATTGGCTCATAGTTCCACAGTTTGTAGAGGAGGCATAGCACCAGCATCTGCTTCTGGGGAGGCCTTAGGAAATTTTTGCTTAAGAAGGCAAAGCAGGAGCTTGCATGTCACATGGCAAATGCAGGAGCAAGACAGAGAGTGGGAGGGAGTGCCACACTTTACAACAACCAGATCTTGTGAGAACTCACTATCTAAGTGAAAATTCACTATCTAAACTCAATAAGGACAACATCAATCCATGAGGGATCCTCCCACATGACCCAAACTCCTCCCTCCAACATTAGGGATTACAGTGCAATGTCAGATTTTGTGGGGACATAAACTCAAACTATATCAGGGAGATATTTTGAGGCTATGCAAATATCTCTTTTTTCCTTAAAGCTTTGTACACTCATTTTAGCATGTATCAACAGATCTAACATGCAGCAATTATTACTGTAGTTCTAATGGTGATTTCTATTTCTCTCATTCCTTACACATTTATTAATTGGAATTATCCTGTACAGAAGATTTGTCACTTCTTTCCCAGTAGCTTATTCATTTAATCATTTATTTATAAAAGTAAGGACTCATGGATATATATTTACAATGTAACAGGAAAGGTACATCGCCTCCGTGATTTTCTTCCCCCCAATCCAAAATCATGAGATAACATGAAAGAAACTCAAACTGAGGGACATTCAGTAAAATATCTGACCATTACTCCAAAAGTGTCAAGATCATGAAAGGCAAGGAAAGACCAAGAGACATTACAAATATAAGACTGAACAGACATGAAAACAAAATGCAATGTGGTATCCTCAGTTGAATCCTGAGACAGAAAAGAACATAAGCATAACAACTAGGAAGATCCAAATAAAGTTTGTACTTTAATTAATAGCATTGTATCAGTGTTAATTTCTTAGTTGCCGTAAATGCATCATTGTTATATAAGATAGTAACATGAGGGAAACTGGGTAAATGGTATGTGAGGATTCTATGTACTGTCTTTTCCACTTTTCTGTAAATGTAAAATTTTTTTTTTTTTTTGTATTATACTTTAAGTTCTAGGGTACATGTGCATAACGTGCAGGTTTGTTACATATGTATACTTATGCCATGTTGGTGTGCTGCACCCATCAACTCGTCAGCACCCATCAATTCATCATTTATATCATGTATAACTCCCCAATGCAATCCCTCCCTC
>NW_016819104.1:1088491-1105824 GCF_001698545.2 Rhinopithecus bieti
AGGCGATGCCTCGCCCTGCTTCAGCTCTCGCTGGTCAGGCTGCAGCAGCTGACCAGCACCGATTGTCCGGCACTCCCTAGTGAGATGACCCCAGTACCTCAGTTGAAAATGCAGAAATCACCGGTCTTCTGTGTCGCTCGCGCTGGGAGTTGGAGACTGGAGCTGTTCCTATTCGGCCATCTTGCTCCGCCCCTCTGTAAAATTATTTTGAAGTAAAAGACTTTGAAGAAACATAGGAATGGGCCGGGTACAGTGGCTCACGCCTGTAATCTCAACACTTTGAGAGGCCATCGTGGGCAGATCACGAGATCAGGAGATGGAGACCATCCTGGCAAACATGGTGAAACCCCGTTTCTACTAAAAATACAAAAATTAGCTGGGCGTGGTGGATCATGCCTGTAATACCACTTACTCAGGAGGCTGAGGCAGGAGAATCGCTTGAACCAGGGAGTTGGAGGTTGCAGTGAGCTGAGATCATGCCACTGTACTCCAGCCTGGCGACAGAGTGAGACTCTGCCTAAAAAAAAAAAAAAAAAAGGAAAAGAAAAGAAATATAGGAATTTAAAATGGGAATGACAATTTTCCCTTCACAGAGTTTTTTGAAAGGCAAATAAGTTAACATGTAAAGCTCTTAGAAAATTGCCTTTGCCATGGTAAGCACTACGTAATAATTTATTATTATTATTTTGTTGCATACCTAATACAGGTAAAGAGCTTTATATACATCATTTTCTTTATTCTTTGAAGCAATCCTTGAGGTTTTTCTTTTCTCCTATTCTAGAACTAGAAGCTTAGAGAACTTAAGACATTGAAGGTTCCGAAGGCTGATGGCTAGTAAGAGGAGAAGCTAGGTTTTAAATGTGATCTTCTCTGAATCTAAAGAAAGCCTTCTTTCTCCACACACATGCTGTCTTCCTGGAGAATGTGTGAGGCTGTTATGTATTATGGATCAGTTTGTAAAACTTTTCACACTGCTCTAAATAGTTTTGGGAGTCTGATGGAGAAGGAATTTTTAAGCAGTGAGTAAAATTCATATAGTATTGCTTTATGTGTAGGGGATAACGGCAGATTGAGTGATTGCATATATTTGTACTTCCGTAACATTCTTAGATGTGAGCTCCTTAGTTGTCTTTGTATTTAATGGTAAAATAAATGCAAAAGCATTTTATATAAGACACTCAACTAAACAGAACTTGGGAACCAGTTTTTTTGTGTGTTTGTTTTTGTTTGTGTTTTGTTTTGTTTTGTTTGAGACAGGGTCTTGCTCTGTCACCCAGGACAGAGTGCAGTGGCGTGCTCTTGGCTCACTGCAACCTCTGACTCCTGGGTTCAAGCAATTCTTGTGCCTCAGCCTCCCAAGTAGCTGGAATTACAGGCATGCACCAACACACCTGGCTAATTTTTGTATTTTTAGCAGAGAAGGGGTTTTTCCATGTTGGTCAGGCTGGTCTCGAACTCCTGACCTCAAGTGTTCCATCTGCCTCAGCCTCCTAAAGTGCTGGGGTTACAGGTATGAGCCACTACACCTGACTGGGAACCAGTTCTTAACAAAAGCATAGCTAAATGACCTCTAGTAATATCTCAGATCTACAGTGAATTCATTTGATCATCATTATCCTTATCCCCAATGACCTTGTAAAGTATTAAGGAAAAATCTGGAGATTTTTATTACAGTAACCACTGCATTATAGAATTCACACTTTTATGTTTCTGAAATCATGATGCTTGTTACAGTCAATATGCATATTTCAGAGTTTCCTTTTTCCCTAAAATTATCTGTTATTTTTCAAAATAACAACAAGAATGAATATCAATGACCCCACCAAGTTTGAGGAAAAAATAGTTTGTATTATCATAATTCTTCTTTCTATCATCATCCTTCGTTTCTATCAAAGCTGAATATAAACGATAACTTCACCATCCTATCCTTCTCACATTTTGAAAACTCCTAAAGTCCCCATAGCAATCTTCTTTTTCTCCTTCATCCACCAAGTGGTCAGGGTAAAAGCTTCGTCTGTAACTACAATAGGTGATAGACTTTGATGTCACAATTTCAGTGTCAGGAGAATGGCTCTCCATCCCAAGACCTAACTCTCCCACCTACAGGCTGCTACCTGGAGTTGCATATTTAGAGATTTGAAGTAGCCTGCTGTGGTTCAAGAGCGCAAGCCTGAGTAGGGGGAACTGAGCTTTAAATGCCCGTTGCTCCTCTTACCAGCCATATGGCATCAAGCAAGTTACTTAACTACTTGGAATCTCAATATCCTCATCCACAAAATGAAGATATTTATAAACATCTCTTATAGTTGTTACTAGGACTAAATAAGATAACAAATATGGAATGATTGGTGCAGTGCCTGATATATTGTGAGCACTATGCAACTGTTAATGCCATTTAATTTAGTTGGATGCAATTGAAATGAGCATGTGTATACATACAAAAACATAATTTAAATATGTTGGAAGTTAGCTTTGGAAACAAATTTTGTAACAAAGCTCAAAATTATTTGAACTCTACAACTAAAGAGGAACAAAACAAAAAAGTTCAAATTATGAATATTGATCCTTGGTGACTTTTGGTATACCTGAATCAATGTGTGTCTTTATTATTCAATTGCATGAGTTATTCAGAATATATTGATAGAATAGACTTGAAATAAATACAGATGTCCAATGAACAATTTCTTTTTTTTTTTTTTTTTTTTTTGAGACGGAGTCTCGCTCTGTCGCCCGGGCTGGAGTACAGTGGCCGGATCTCAGCTCACTGCAAGCTCCACCTCCTGGGTTTACACCATTCTCCTGCCTCAGCCTCCCGAGTAGCTGGGACTACAGGCGCCCACCACTTCGCCCGGCTAGTTGTTTTGTAGTTTTTAGTAGAGACGGGGTTTCACCATGTTAGCCAGGATGGTCTCGATCTCCTGACTTCGTGATCCGCCCGTCTCGGCCTCCCAAAGTGCTGGGATTACAGGCTTGAGCCACCGCACCCGGCCAGAACAATTTCTTGAGGATTTCAAAAAAACTGCTTTAATCAGAGGAAAATCCTTTCTCTTAGAATTAAAATCCCAACACAGAGAGGACTACTGACAAGGAGGGAATTTTATTATTTGAAATAAACAATAATGGTATTTACTGTTGCTGTTGGATTTAATAGTAAAAATAATATAGTTACATTTATTCAGAGCCAGGCAGTGTTCTAAGTTATTTGGAATAGTAATTCATTTAATTAATCATATTAACTCTAAGTGACAGATATTACCCCCATTTTAAAGTTGAAAAAAATGAGGAATAGACAGGTTAATAACTTGCCCAAGTTAGAAAGTAGGGTAGAAAAAGTCAAAACCTGGCAGTCCAATTCCAGGGTCCACATCTCAACTATTAGGCTATAAGGAGAAATTGTTAGGTCCTAAATATGTGCAGGAAATGTCCCTTGATAGTTCTGTCCATGATATAGTATATTATATTGTAATATTGAAACAGCAGAACTAAAAGATCATGTCTCAGCAACATGTGTTTTTGAGTGCAAAACTGAAAAAGATTAAGAGACTGAAAATTTCTCCTTGAGACCACAAGAAAGAAGAGAGATCAAGAAGGATTTAATGTCACTAACAGAGAATTAAATTGTATGATGGGGTGGGTAATGTGTAAAAGAGATCTATTGACTCAGTGGTCACTATAGTCATAAATGAATGTCTGAATCCCCATTGATTCACTTTTCCTGGTGGCTGATAGAAATGCACAAACACATACACACACATCCTGGTTAGAGATGGCTAGTCTCTTGGTCAATTTTGCAAATTCCTGAATTGCCATTAATAGTGGCATAATCAGTTACTTCCTTGTCTACTGATAGCTGACAAGTGGTGAAACCAAATTTTGAACCCATTTGTGTCTGTCTTCAAAGATATTTTTAGGAACCACTATGTTTTATGAGTTAATTGATTCCCAATCCTAGATCCTCTGAGTAACCGACCCTTTCTAGAAGCTTTAAGTAGACAAAGAAGCAGCTTATGCATTTTATTAAATAGGATAATAAATGCAATAGATATCTTTAATAAGATGAATAATAAGGATGTTTTTAATAAGATAAATAAAATGCAATAGAAGTCATGTATTTTATCTCTTTCCTCCGACTTTTAGTTCCTTTTCTGTAAATTGGAATAATAATATCTATTTCTCAAGTTTATTATCAGGATTAAATATGAAAATCTTTATAAAGCACTTAGTATCTAACATGTAGACAGTGTATTAAAATATGTAGTATTAGTACTGTTTTGTTCCCACTACCATTAGACAGTATTGACATGTATTTGTTTGAAACATGACTTCTTTTCAACTAGCTGGTCACTGCTTTATTTCATAAATAATAGTAACCTGGAACTACCAAATTAAACATTTCTTAAACTTAATCCCCAGGAATTACTCTTGACTTCTCAAAAGAAGCCTTATCTTGACTATTGTATTTACACTGATTTAAAAAAAAAAAAAAAAAAAAAAAAAAAGCTCTAAACATCCACTGAGACTGTGGCAGAATGCATACTGTCTTGAACATCATTGGAATTTGTTTGATAGTATTTGGAAGTCATGGTGTAGTTGTGGTACAAATATGAAAGGTGGGCAAACTATAATGCATCCTACGGGGGTGAATTAGAAATGGTGACATTAGGCCAGGCGCGGTGGTGCCCTCCATGGCCTGTAATTTCAAGCAACTTTGGGAGGGTCCGAAGGGGCCAGATCCAACCTGAGTGTCAAGGAGTTCAAAGACCAGCCCTGGCAACCCATGGTGGAAACCCCTGTTCTCTACCTAAAAATTAAAAAAAAAAAAAAAAAAAATTATATTATATATATATATATATTAGCCAGGTGTGGTGGCACACACCTATAAGCTACTCAAAAAACTGAGGCACGAGAATTGCTTGAACCCAGGAGGCAGAGGTTGCAGTGAGACAACATTGCACTATTGCACTACATCCTGGGCAACAGAGTGAGACTCTGTCTTAGAAAAAAAAAAAAAAAACAGAAATGGCAACATTGGTGTTTGCCCATGATTTTAAATATACAGAGATAGAGAAATACGTGTGTGTAAGTTGCTTATTTATGTATTCTTTACCTCTATCCACTGACAGGGCCTGGGAAAAATGATAATTCAATAGCAATGAGTACTCTTAATTCAAGATTGTGGTGTCTTCTCTAAATGGAACAAGAACACCTTGAACAATAGATGATTCCAGCACTGGCATAGAGTAAGTACATGATAAACACAGAATATTGTGTTGTACCAGAAACTCAGGGAAGTGTTTAAGAAGTAATGGGAACATGTCAAAAGGACATGAAGGCCAGATAGAAGGTTCTCCAGCTGGCCTAAGAGAGGATGATGTGAGAATGAATAATGATAGTAATGGATTATATCCAGTTTAATAAAATATGAAATTATAAGTCCATAAATAGTTAATAAGTTGAAGGTCTGATGAAGAACAAGATATTTACATAATTTCAAAGTGTTTCCCTTAAACTGCTTAGTAATTATAAATTGGAAAAGAGTAAGTTTACATTGGAGCAGCCCAGAAGATACTACCTTAATTAACTGATCTAATTTAACATTAACAGTAATAGGACAAACAAAAATTGAACACTACTTTAAAGGGTGCAATGAAAGGAACAAGCCTGCCAAAAATGTGTGAAGTAAATCTAACCATTTGAAACACTGGACAAACCCAAATTAAGGGATATTCTACGAAATAATCTACCTGTAATCTTCAAAAGTGTCAGGGTTACAATAATTAAGGAAAGAGTAAGAAAAACTGTTCCAGACTGGAGACTAAAGAGACATGACAATTGAATGCAGTGCCTCATTCTGAACAGGATTCCTCTACCATATAGAACATAGTGGAGATACTTGCCAAATGTGAATGAGGTCTGAGGGTTGGATATAATATAATAATATAATAATGCAATTTTCTGATTCTGATGGTTGGGTTGAGACCCTGTAAGAGAATGACCTTGTTTGCACAAAATGCCTCCCAAAGTATTTAAGAAAAATGGGACATCAAGTTGGCAGCCTATTCTATATTCATTCAGAGAGAATAAAATTCTTTGTACTGTACTTCCAGGTTTTCTGTATATTTATAATTATTACAATACTTAAAAAACCAAAAAGTGATTTTTTAAGTCAATAACATGCTTTTTAAAATAAATAAATTAAAAGAATGGCTGTCTGTGGTTGTTAATTTCATGTATCAACCTGATTAGGTCATGGTACTCATATATTCAGTCAAACATTATCCTAGATATGTCTGTGAAGGCATGTTTTAGATAAGATTAGCATTAAGTCAGTAAAGTTTAAGTTAAGCAGATGACCCTATACTGTAGTTGGGCTTTGTCCAATCTGTTAAGGGCTTTAATAGAGAAAAGACTGACCTACCCAGATGAGGCAGGGAGAATTCTGCCAGTAGACTGCCATCAAACTCAAACTGCAACTCTCTCTCTCTCCCTCCTCCATTCTCTCTTTCTCTCTCTCTCTCTATACTCTCTGTACATATATATATATAATATATATACACATATGTAATATATAGAGAATATATATGAAAATATATTATTCATATATGTATAAAAATTACATGTGTTATATATAAATTATGTGTATATGTGTGTGTATATCTGTATACACACTACCTTAACAAAGTGATCTAATTTATCATTAATAGTAATAGAACAAACAAATCAATATATTTTGTTGATTCTGTTTCCCTAATGAACCTCACTAATACATCTGACATATACTGCAGTTCTTTTCTGAAATCATATTATTACACGAGAATTCACACTTCATATTGAATGAACTTTAAAATATGCAAGACAAGATAGAAAATTGAAATTTTAACATGAATTAGCTCATTGATTAAATATTGACTCCAATTTTGTAAAATGTTCTAAGATCCAAACCACACACATTTATGTTTTAACATCCAGTTTTAGGATGCCAGTTTGTCTCCTCTGCTCTGTGGCTATCATTCTGAAAGCTTTCCAAGCCTTGGGTGCACCATAGCTGAAGAGTTGGGGAAAAAAGCCTTTGGCCAGGGTTCAGGCATGACACAACTGCTTCACTCTGAGCAGTTCTGTTTTGTATGTTTTCTGTATTAGTTTTCTACATAAGATTTCCTTTGACAGAAGAGGTTCAATGCTGAATTTTTAAGAGGTTAGAAAATTACTGCTCTAAAGAACCAGAATTAAACTATTTTAAAATGGCAAAACATCATCACAGAGATGCTCTAAATCATTCTCTCGCTCAGCATCCACCCTCGCAAGTACCACTTTTCATTCTGTCACCATGAAATGTGAGAGTCCCACAGCAGGGCCATCTCCTATCACATAAAGAGAACTTTGTCAAAGCTTTCAGAACCTCTTCTCCTGGGAAGGCTAGAGTCTTGTTGTTTGTATGTGCTGAGATCAAATGAAAATCAAAAATCGTGTATAGTGACTGGGAATCTCAATTGTGCAATGGTGTCTAGGTGATCTATCTTTTTCTCTTGATTCCTTCTCCATAATCCCAGTCATGTACCTCACCGGTTACTACTTAGATCCTTTCCATATTCTTAACTTGTTGGAGGGGCAATAAACATGATTTTAAACTATCAGGGTCTAAGAAGTCTTCTTGGTTATAGGGAGGCTTTGGGACATGGATCTAGGGAACGTGAGCACGGCAGTATGGCGGTCTCAGGATCCTAAAGGAGGTCAGTACTGAGACATTACATCAAGAGGACAATCCAAAGATCAAGGCAGCCTCATAAATTTG
This sequence comes from Rhinopithecus bieti, assembly GCF_001698545.2. Taxonomy (NCBI): domain Eukaryota; kingdom Metazoa; phylum Chordata; class Mammalia; order Primates; family Cercopithecidae; genus Rhinopithecus; species Rhinopithecus bieti. The sequence goes on from NW_016819104.1 coordinate 1,096,284, forward strand.
GGAGTCAAGTATCCTGATTAGTGTGTCTTATGAGTGATTTGCCACTTGTGTCAGGATACTGGAAAACATGCTAAGAACATGGAATGCAGAATCTAGCAGTCAGGTGGTAGTTAAGGTGGGCATTAGAATGCCGATCAAGTATTTGGAGGTTATGTTGGGAACCCCGACTCTGGAAAACTGGAAATCGACTCTAGAAAATATGACAGTCTATGGACATGGAGAGGTAAAGATCCAGTCGACAGGACTGACCTGACCCAGGAGGTGGGGAATGTGACTGGGTGGGAGCCATGTGTGTATTCATGACTTATTCAACTATGCAGTCTGGTCAGGTTGTCAGTAATAGATTCTGGTAAATCATGAGGGAATGGAAAAGCATATGGAATTCAACAGGTAATGATTTTGCCATCAAATCTCTAGAAAGATCAAAGAATTGAAAATGTGACTCTATTCAAGTCCTTACCAAACAGCTCAGTCTGAGCCATCAAGGCTGACAATCTTAATTGACCTTCCAACTCAGTGGAGAAAAAGGGTAGAAAACAAAACAGGAGCTAAGTGAGTAGCCTCTGACAACTACTTTTTCCTATAGCATTAGATGTGCAACTAGCTATTAATACTTTTTAGAGCAAGTCTCATTTCTCCAGAGGGATGGGAAACTCTTCAGCAAGCAGAGACCATTGCCTTTTTCATTATTAGTGCCTATCACTGCAACCCACAACTAGGAGCCTTCTACTTAATCTTTACTCCCTCCCAAGCAGCAGCATGATCCTGTTACTGTTCTAGTTAAAGATATTTAATGGCTCTCAATCAGTGCACATCTCAGTTTCTCATCCTGGCCTCAGCTCTCCCCTCCCCTTGTATCCTACACTTGAGCCATGCAAACTACTTTTAGTTTCCCACGTTCAACAGGCCAGCAATAATTATTTTACTTCACAAGCTCAGATACACAAGAAATATCCTTCTTCTTTGTACTCTTTACATTAAAATAAATCTAACTTTGCACCCATGTTGCCAGCTTGAAGGCAAATTCACTCAGTCATTGTGGGCTCTCGTTCCACCCAACTCCTTCTCCTACAGTTCTTTAAAATGTTATGTTAAGCAGAGCATTCAGAGAGACTCCTCTGATGTCCTCCATACTGGTCACTTCTAGTCTCTGTTGATGTGCCCATTGTCCAAGCCAAGGAGGTTTGCAGACTTCCAACTTCCCTGTAGGTTGATTGATTGCTTGATTTACTAGAATTAGAAAAAATTTGTTGTGGGGGGTGGGGTACAAAAAATAAATAAGACATAAATGAATTCCTCAATAAGTTACGCTTCTTTACTCTCAGTATTCTATTAGGGCAATACTCTCCTTTCTTTCTGGTAATTTTTTTCTCTCCTTCAGAGACCAGCTCAAATATCTCCTTTTCAGTGAAACCATCCTAGTTTTTTCTCCCTACTTGAATGCATAGCTCCCTCTTCTGGGCCCTCAGCACTTGATACCAACCTTTACTATAGCACTTACCCAGCTGTCTTGTGTTTTTATTGATCACATCTCTATTTTGCCCTACACATTGTTCATTTCCCAAAGGTAGAAATTATGTATTGTTTTTATATCCTAGGTCTCTACTAGAATCCATGGAAAGTGATGAATGTCCAGTAATGAATAAATGCAGTTAAAATAAATTTCTCTATGCTTATTGATTTTATTTCTTTCTTTCTTTTTTTTTTTTTTTTTTTTGAGATGGAGCCTCGCTCTGTTGCCCAGGCTGGAGTGCAGTGGCACGATCTCTGCTCCTGCAACCTCTGCCTCCTGGGTTCAAGTGATTCTCCTGCCTCAGACTCCTGAGTAGCTGAGACTACAGGCATGCACCACCACACCCAGCTAATTTTTGTATTTTTAGTAGAGAAGGGATTTCACCATGTTAGTCAGGATGGTCTCGATCTCCTGACCTCGTGATCCACCTGCCTCGGCCTCCCACAGTGCTGGGATTACAGGTGTGAGCCACCACACCCGGGCTGATTTTATTTCATATGATCATAAGTGTGTGTGTGTGTGTGTGTGTGCACGCGCGTGTGTGTGTGTCTGTGTGTTTGGGGCAACCACATACAATATACAATCTAAATAAATAGTTTTGATTTGTTTTATTTCCAATCTAGGTTAGAGTAGAACCACTATCTAAGAGATAGTCATGAAATACCCGGAAGGACCAGCTCCAACCCAGAGGCAAGCAGCTTCTTCCAAAAGGGCAGAGCAACTTTCATATAGAAGACACAATTCCTTTCTCATGAAGAACATTTTAATTAATGCTTCCTACCAGGCAACCATCTTCAGTTGGATTGCTCAAAAGGAGACCCTGAGATAAGGATCTGTATGCAAGCAATTTATAAAATAAGTTTGAGGGAAAACTAGTAAGTGAGTAAGGAAAGCAAAAAAGCAAAAGGAAGCAAGAGTGCAATTTCAGGCAAAGCTTCCAGAGCTAAAACTCAACCTGATCCAACAGAGAGACCCTGGAAGTACCGAAGTATAAATTATACCTCAGCACTATCACAACCTAAGCAAAGAGCTGGGCTTTTAAACCTCCTCACCCATAGGTATTTATTTGGCTAAGGATCACCCCTACAAATGAGTGGGGTGAGGTATAAATTCCCAGGCACTGCCCACTTTTTATACTTGAGGGGCAAAGTGGTTCCAGTAGCCTAAGGGTGGCCTCCAAGGTGGAGCCACTGTATAGGTCATTGACGGCAAAAGCCACTGAAGCCAAGAGAGGCACCTGAAACAGTAGGAAAGATCTGTTTTGGGAATAAACATTGAGTGTTCAATCAAGGAGTCTCACTGCCTTTGAGCCACAGTGCTGGACCTCTTTACACAGGCTCTGAGAGAGAGTTTACAGAGACATTGATCCCATATCAGCAATCATCCTCTGCCCACAACAGATTTGTGTCAGTGTCATACAAACACAATCATCAAATATCCTAAAGTGGTTATTATTCTTAGACATCAGGTTTTGTACAAAGTCAGAACACATGGTACATTGCTTAAGACATATTTGATAGTGGACAGACAGAGATAGAAATCCAAGAGAAAAAAAAAATCCTCAACATTGTGTTTCTATTTTGCTCATACTTTAAATGGGGAATAATAACATCATTTTGAACTATCATAAGGATTAAAGATATGTAATAATGATCCATGAAAAATACTTGGTAAAACATATGTACTTATTACATGATGGCCCACTGATGGTCTGGTTTTGTTTTGTTTGGTTTGGTTTCTGCTTCATCCGCTACAGAAGCAGCATTTAGTGCAGTGATTGTCAGTCTTTTATTAAACAAATGAGTAAAGGAACAAATGAATTAAATGATTAACACTACAGACATTCGCCTATCTTCCAAATACTTAATAAGCACAGATCAATGTACTAGAGAGGATTCAGAATTATATTAAACAGCCCACACTTTGAGGGGCTTATGGTCTAATAAGATGAAATGTTTGGTATTTAGTACAATCACATGATCAAGGAAGAAGTGTCAAATGTGTTAAGAAATTATTATAGAACCAATGAAAGACATGAGAAGACCAGGATAGAGGCTGGAGATGAGAGATGGCTCAATGGAAAATAAAGGACATTTTAACTGGACATGAGGAAGAAGTTGCATAGCCTTCAATATTCAACAATATTTGAGCTGTTGTTCTGTGACAGCAGTACAAAAATAGACATAACTCCTGTTCTTATGGAGCTTTCATCTCAAACAGAGGGCTAGTGACAAAGACGGGATGAACAGATAAGCTACTGACAAATACATACTAATCAAGTGGCAATAACTGCTATGGAGAAAAATAAAATAGAGAAAGGAATGGAAGAGGAGACGGCATTTCTGATACACGAACAGGCCAAGGAGAGAGCAAGTCTTGCAGATATCTAGGAGAAAAGCATTTAAAGAAGAGGGAGCAATAACACTGAAGACCTGGGAAGAGGAGCAGGTTGTTAGATTTGAGGATTAACAAAGAGGCTAGGGTGGCTGGAATTGAATGGTAGAAGATGTGGTCAGAAGGATGTTGAGGAGATCATGAGGTTGAAGAAATGGAGAAAATGCATTTTAGGTTAAAAAAAAAAAAAAAGTCACAAAGCACCAAAGCACGGCCGCCTGCATTAAATGTAGGACATGAGCAGGAATATCAAGCCAATCTGTCATGTTATACTGCCACCAGCAAGGGCAGTAGGCCCACTTCACGCCATTTAAAATCTCTTGTAGGAGTAAGGGGTTGTATAGGAGAGTCTGGCTTCTCTTCACTAACTTCACTCACTGACAGGCTGTTCTTTCCTAAATCTTTCCTGTCATCTGCATCTTCAGGAAGACTAGCATCCCTGGGCTTGTGACCCAAGTAGGTGGGTATCTTAGATAAGAAAACACATCTAATGGTGACATTACATTGGCAGTACTGCCTTTATCTTCACCACTTAATGCTGTGTCAGATCTGCATTTTCAGAGAAAAAGAGTTGGTAGGGAACATATTGGCCCATGTTATTTTTGGTGGTTCCATTATTCATCATCCCTTAGCTTGCCTCTGCTGACGTGTGTGGCAGCTAAATGGTAGTTTTGAGGGGGTCTTTGTGATGCTCAGGAATGACTTAAAAGCAATGAGGGGACCATGAACTTGGCTATTAGGCTAGACTTATTGCCAGCATATGGTATCCAAAGGTACCCAAGTCCCTTTATGATAGCTGGAAGAATTTTGTGTCAGGACACACTGGATTTTATTGGCACAAATGAATTATGCTAACTGTGCCAGGGGTTTCTGAGTTATGGAGATGGACTGGCTGGCCCCACAATTACTTCCTATATATCCCACTTTGGGAGATGTGAATACTTGTACCCAATAATCACTTTCAAGGGAATATGTTCTCTTGTTCATGAAAAGGACCATCTGATAGCATGATAAAGACCTTATAATCTCCCCTGTCATGCCCAACTTGATTTCTGAGGTCTAATGTTGTTTTCAAATCAGAGAGCAAGACATCAAACAAGATAGTTAGGGTAAGAAAAAGGCTCTAGATACCTAGCCCTAGAAATCAGTAAAAGGGAAATAGCCATTAGCACTAACATGTTACATTGGTATAGGGCTTTGTCATTTACTGTGTGTGTGTGTGTGTGTGTGTGTGTGTGTGTGTGTGTGTGTGTCTGTGTGTTTAACATTAGCTTTATTCCTCTGATTATCACAGTCACTCATCGGGATACGTGTCGGCCAGAAAGCACTACCATTTTAAAGATAAAAAGCAAACAAATATATAAAGCATCAAACAAAAAGAAAATCTGAGGTCTAGTGGTACCATGAGTATTTCACCAAAGGTGAAAACTGGCAAAACCAAGTTCTGTCACTTTAATACCGACCACGAAATGTGCTAGAGAGATTGTCTAGTAATGGCCTGCTCTGCTTATCGGTAAACATATTGAGACACAGAGATGCACCATCTAGTTCCCTTCAGGGAAAAATATGTTTGCCTGCTGTGGGGAGTCCAGTCAACAGACAGCTTCCACCTGTGAGCACCTCAATGCTCTGCCTTACCTGCAGAAAGCCGTCCTGCCAAGATGCTATTCTTGCTGGGCCAACCCAGCATATCATGACTGAGTGAATCAAAAGTATAAATGTCAACTCTAGAACTCCTCATTGGGTTTGTTTTTGTCAAGCCCACATTACAGTTTGACTTTTCCCTCTACCAAACCCCACCTTTTCTTTCACAGGTGTTAATCCATAATAATAAGCATTTGCACCCAAAATTCTAGTGGCTGTTTCCTTTGAACCCAACCTATAGTGGTCATTACGATGAGTAACCCCCTAAAATGGCGGTAAGATGGGATTTTGGAGGCAAATTGCTCACACCTGGTGGATAATGAGCCCCCCACCCTCCCCATTGCTGGTAGCAGGTAAAGCACAGACAACCTCCAGCACAAAGGGATGGTCCAATTTTTAAGATTTTCACCAGCGCTAAATTGAAATGGTGCATTGGTGGAAGAGTATAATTAGCTGTCATTTAAAAGACATTAAGAAATTAGGAGCTCTAAAAATAACAGTATTGAATACTATTGTGAAACTATTGTGAAGCATGATTGATGTGCTCCAGAAATATAACAAAGTGATTATGGCCAATAACAAGCAATTGAAAGTCAGGGGCAAATGCCAGTGGGTCTCTTTGTTTTCATGCAATTAAGCTCTAATCTTCAGTGGGAGTATGGATAAATCTAAGTTAAGACTTGATAAGGCCAGTGTCTGAATTTCAAAGAAAGTTGAACACAATTAAATCAGATCTGTTAAGCCAAGGTCAGGACCTAGATCAGAAAAACCTAAATGAAAATATCTGGGCGGAAGCCTCCAAAAATTGTAACTGCCCAGACTCTTCTGAGCCTTCTGTGTTTGCAGAAGTGCTTCAGCTTTCCCCAATAAGAGTGGGCACTACATCCCTCCAAGTGGGAAGAAAATGCCAGGCATCTCTCTCACAAGGGAACAGATGCATTCCTCTGGACTTTTCCTCTACCCTGTAGGCCTGTACCTAAAGGTTGAATCATAGCATAACCAAACTGGAAACATGCTGGGTCTAATATGGCAGGAAAGAGACTATATGCCTAATGAGCTGCACAACCTGCCTTGCAAGTGCTTATGGAACAGGATCCTTAGGATACTTAAACAAAGGTGCTAAGAACATGCAATTTGATAAGAGAGACTTCATTGATTTTGAAGCATTCTCCTGATATAAAGAATCTGACAGCTGGCAAGGATCCCAAGAAATAGTGCAACATGCATAAACATTTTAAAAATTCTTGGACACAGGATATGTGTTGACACTGAGACTCTGAGACCTAAAACAGCATCATGGCCACAAAATTAAAGTGAAGACAGATAGGACTTGGGTAATAAATGGAGTGCTAGACAGTATCAAGTTTATAGTGGTCATTTCACCAGTTCATGTATGTAAAATTGAAATTAGTATCATTGAAAACTAGCATACTCCCCACAGTGGAATCATGGTCTGTGGGAAAAAAACTATCATGTGGAGGTCTAGTGGAAACCTTGAAACATGCCCATCCCAAGGCAAAATAGTGAACTCAAAGCAATATAGCATCCTGGCAAGCAGAGAATGGCAAAGATTGGTGCCACCATTAAAGATGTGAAGGAGGCAGAGACAGAGGTAGTTGTCCCCATCATGTCTCCATTTGATTCTCTAGTGTGGACGCTGTAGAAACCAGATGCAATCTCAATGATGATTACAGACTACTGCAAGCTCAATCAATTAGTATCTCCAATCACCGTGACAATGCCAGCTGTGGTATCTTTGTTACAGAAAACACAGTTTTCTTGTTTGTTGGTTGCTGGACACAGGAGCTCAAAATGTCCAGGTAGTAGCTATCGGTTATAATTAAATGGGACTCTTTTTAACAAGCATGTTCACATACCCTGTGAAAGAGGCAGGAAGATTTTATTATTTCACCCATTTGTAAACTAAGACAAGATGCTAAAATTAAGTCTTCTAATTACACATTCATACTTTTCCCCTCAGTTCCTGAAGCACACAAATTAAACACAATAGGTACTATACCTGCCTACAAAGTCACAAAACACAAAAAAGACCAACAAATATTCTTAATATCATGCTAAATACCCACACTTTTATGCAAATCATAGCAGTATTTTAGATGAAATTTTATTTTTTGACAATATTTAATAATTTTGCTTAAAATAATATGGTTAGACTAATATTTGGTAATGAGATGCATTTTGAAGTTTTCATTTTGAAGATTTTAAAGTTTTCATTTAATAAGTCCTTCAGGCTATAGTAATAAGTTATTTGCAAACTTGCAAGTAAATCATTTCTGCCAGCAATTAATGGAGAATAAATAAATACAATCCATTTTTCTGTATTTACACTTTATATTTTTTCATTAAACATGAAAGTATTAGTTGCTTAGATTTTTCAGTGCTAAAAAATGTTAACATTAGATTCTACAGTTTATACTACTTTGAATTTAAAATTTCTCCTATTAAAGAAGTAGAGAGAATATAGTCTAAAAATAGACCCAAGACAAAAGGGGCATTTAGTATACCCCATCTTTTATTAACAATGACATTTCAAATTACTAGAGGAAAAGATAGATTATTTGGCATATGGTGTCAAAGCAAATAGCCACTTAGAAAAACATAAAGCTGGATAATGCTTCTTAGAGAAGAACAAGATAAACCAAAAATTTAAATGTGAAACGTGTCTATTTTTATAATCGAAAGTTTTACTTTACGTGTTTAGAAAATATTAACTTCATTCTGTGACATTGTCCTAAGTGCTGATACTGACATAATGAACAAAAGAAATTTGAGTTTACTAATTTAACATCTAGTAGGAAAGGGAGCAATTAAAAATAACTACACAGGTATTTGTGCAATGATAGATAAACCAATGAGTGAGAATACCAGCTGCAGAAAAAAGACACAAGAAAATAAATAGCAAACATTGTATCAGAACTAAATGAAATAGAAACCAAAATAAAAATAAAAGTAATCAACAAAACAAGAAGTTGGCTGTTTGAAAAGATAAACAAAATTGAAAACCACTAGCTAAAATAACAAGACCCAAGTTAACAAAATCAAAAATAAAAATGGAGACATTGTAACTTACACCACAGAAATACAAAATATCATCAGAGACTCTCATGAATAACTACACACTAACAAAGGAGAAACCTAGAGGAAACAGAAAAGTTCCTGGAGACATGCAGCTTCTCATGATTGAAGCAGGAAGAAATGGAAAACCTGAACAGAACAATAATGAGTAGCAAGACTGAATCAGTAATAAAAAATCTCACAACACACACACACACACACACACACACACACACACACACACACACACAAAGTCCAGGACCAGATGGATTCACAGCTAAATTCTACAAAACATACAAAAAAGAATTGGCACCAATCCTCCTTAAACACTTTCAAAAATGGAGGAGAGAATCCTTCCTAACTTTTCTTTAAAGCCAGTATCATCCTAACACCAAATTATCACCCTAATACCAGGCAAGGACAAAACAAGAAAAGAAAAGTACAGACAAATATCCCTGATGAACATATATACAAAAATCCTCAAAAAAAATTAGCAAACCAAATCCAACACTACATAAAAAGATAATATAACAAAATTGAGTGGGTTTTGTCCCAAGGATGCAAGGATGGTTCAACCTATATAAATCAATAAATGTGATTCACCATTTAAACAGAATTAAAAATTAAAAACCATATGATCATCTCAACAGAGGCAGAAACCACATGATGATCTCAATAGATACAGAAAAAGCATTTGATAAAATTCAGCATCCTTTCATGAAACCCTCAACAAAGTATGTATAGAAGCAACATACCTCAAAACAATAAAAGTCATATATAATAAACCCCCAGCCAACATCATACTGAACAGGGGAAAGCTGAAAGCATTCCCTCCAAGATCTGGAACAACAGAAAGATATCTACTCACCCCACTCATTCAACATAGTCCTGGAAGTCCTAGTAAGAGCAATCAGG
>NW_016819104.1:1107548-1170664 GCF_001698545.2 Rhinopithecus bieti
TACAATCCATTTTCTGTATTTACACTTTATATTTTTTCATTAAACATGAAAGTATTAGTTGCTTAGATTTTCAGTGCTAAAAAATGTTAACATTAGATTCTACAGTTTATACTACTTTGAATTTAAAATTTCTCCTATTAAAGAAGTAGAGAGAATATAGTCTAAAATAGACCCAAGACAAAAGGGGCATTTAGTATACCCCATCTTTTATTAACAATGACATTTCAAATTACTAGAGGAAAAGATAGATTATTTGGCATATGGTGTCAAAGCAAATAGCCACTTAGAAAACATAAAGCTGGATAATGCTTCTTAGAGAAGAACAAGATAAACCAAAATTTAAATGTGAAACGTGTCTATTTTATAATCGAAAGTTTTACTTTACGTGTTTAGAAAATATTAACTTCATTCTGTGACATTGTCCTAAGTGCTGATACTGACATAATGAACAAAAGAAATTTGAGTTTACTAATTTAACATCTAGTAGGAAAGGGAGCAATTAAAATAACTACACAGGTATTTGTGCAATGATAGATAAACCAATGAGTGAGAATACCAGCTGCAGAAAAAAGACACAAGAAAATAAATAGCAAACATTGTATCAGAACTAAATGAAATAGAAACCAAAATAAAATAAAAGTAATCAACAAAACAAGAAGTTGGCTGTTTGAAAAGATAAACAAAATTGAAAACCACTAGCTAAAATAACAAGACCCAAGTTAACAAAATCAAAATAAAATGGAGACATTGTAACTTACACCACAGAAATACAAAATATCATCAGAGACTCTCATGAATAACTACACACTAACAAAGGAGAAACCTAGAGGAAACAGAAAAGTTCCTGGAGACATGCAGCTTCTCATGATTGAAGCAGGAAGAAATGGAAAACCTGAACAGAACAATAATGAGTAGCAAGACTGAATCAGTAATAAAAAATCTCACAACACACACACACACACACACACACACACACACACACACACACACACAAAGTCCAGGACCAGATGGATTCACAGCTAAATTCTACAAAACATACAAAAAAGAATTGGCACCAATCCTCCTTAAACACTTTCAAAATGGAGGAGAGAATCCTTCCTAACTTTTCTTTAAAGCCAGTATCATCCTAACACCAAATTATCACCCTAATACCAGGCAAGGACAAAACAAGAAAAGAAAAGTACAGACAAATATCCCTGATGAACATATATACAAAATCCTCAAAAAAAATTAGCAAACCAAATCCAACACTACATAAAAGATAATATAACAAAATTGAGTGGGTTTTGTCCCAAGGATGCAAGGATGGTTCAACCTATATAAATCAATAAATGTGATTCACCATTTAAACAGAATTAAAATTAAAACCATATGATCATCTCAACAGAGGCAGAAACCACATGATGATCTCAATAGATACAGAAAAGCATTTGATAAAATTCAGCATCCTTTCATGAAACCCTCAACAAAGTATGTATAGAAGCAACATACCTCAAAACAATAAAAGTCATATATAATAAACCCCAGCCAACATCATACTGAACAGGGGAAAGCTGAAAGCATTCCCTCCAAGATCTGGAACAACAGAAAGATATCTACTCACCCCACTCATTCAACATAGTCCTGGAAGTCCTAGTAAGAGCAATCAGGCAAGAGAAAAAAAAAAAAAAAAAAGGTATCCAAACTGAAAGAGAAGTCAAATCGTCCCTCATTGCTGATTATATGATCTAATACCTAGAACACCCTAAAGAATTATCCAAAAATCTCCTGGATTTGATAAATAAATTCAGTAAAGTTTCAGGATACAATATTAATGTACAAAAGTTAGTAGCATTGTTATACACCAATAACCATCAAGCTGAGAACTAAATCAAGAAGTCAATCCCATTTACGATAGCTACAGAAAATACCTAGGAATAAACTCAACCAAAGAGGTGAACAATCTCTACAAGAAAAAACAAACAAACAAACAAACAAACAAAACCACTGGTGAAAGAAATTATAGGAAACACAAACAAATGGGAAAACAACCTATGCTCATGGATTGGAATAATTAATGTTATTAAAATGACCATACCTCCCAAAGGAATCTACAGATTCAATGCAATTTCCATCAAAATGCCAATGACCTTTTTTCACAGAATTAGCAATTACAATGCAAATATTCATATGGAACCAATAAAAGAGCCTAAATAGCAAAAGCAATCCTATGAAAAAGAGTAAATCTGAAGGCATCGCATTACCTGAATTCTAATTATACTTCAAAACTATAGTAACCAAAATATCGTGGTACTGGTATAAAAATAGACACACAGATGCATGGAACGGAATAGAGAACCCAGAAATAAAGGCACATATTTATTGACTACATGGATCTGATCTTTGATAAAGTCGACAAAAACATACACTGAGGAAAGACCTATTCAATAAACGGTGCTGGGAAAATTGGATTGTCATATGCAGAAAAATGAAACTGAATTCCTATCTCTCACCTTATGCAAAAGTAACTCAAGATAGATTAAAGATTTAAATGTAAAACCTGAAATTATAAAAATATTAGAAGAAAACCTATACAAACTGGTATGATTAGGCTTTGTAACCACACCCAAATCTCATCTTGGATTGAAATCCCCATAATCCCATAATCCCTACATGTGTCAAGGGAGAGACCAGGTAGAGGTAATTGAATCATGGGGGTGGTTTCCCCCATGATGTTCTCATGATAGTGAGTGAGTTCTCAGGATATGTGATGGTTTTATAAGGGATTTTTCCTCCTTTGCTCAGCACTTCTTCCTACCACCCTGTGAAGAAGGTGCCTTGCTTCCCTTTCACCTTCTGCCATAATTGTAAATTTCCTGAGGCCTCCTCACCCATGCTGAACTTTGAATCAATTAAACCTCTTCCCTTTATAAATTACCCAATGTCAGGCAGTTCTTTGTAGCAGTATGAAAACAGAGTAATACACAAATTATAGATATTACACAATATTTATCTATAATATTACACAATATTTATCTATAATACACAATATTATAGATATTGACCTAGGCAAATGATTCATGACTAAGACTTCAAAAGCAAATGCAATAAAAAATAGACAAATGGGACTTAATTAAAGTAAAGATTGTGCACAGCAAAAGAAATAATCAACAGAGTCAATAGACAAAGTACAGAATGAGAGAAAATATTTGCAAACTATGCATCCTTCAAAGAACTAATATCCAGAACCTGCAAGAAACTCAAGCAACTCAACAACAACAACAATAAAGAAACAACCCTATTTAAAAGTAGGCAAAGGGCAGAAACAGATATTTCTTAAAATAATACATACAAATGGCCAACAAGCATATAAAAAATGCTCAACGTCACTAATTCAGAGAAATGAAAATTAAAATGGCAATGTGCTATCACCATTTTAATTACACCAGTTAGAGTGTCTATTTTAAAAAGTCAAAAAGTAAGAGTTGTTGGTGAAGATATGGAGAAAAGGGAATGCTCTTAGGCTGTGGATGGGAATTTAAATTGGTACAACATCTCTGACAAACAGAATGGAGATTTCTCAAAGAACTAAACATGAAATTAACATTCAACCCAGCAATCTCACTACCGGGTATCTACACAAAGGAAAAGAAATAATTAAGAAATCATTATATCAGAAAGATAGTTGCATTTGTGTGTTTATCACAGCACTATTCACAATAGCAAAACTATGGAATCTTACTCCATTAAGGGATGACTCGACACATATCACAAAACGTGAATGAATCGATATACCAGGGTATGTATACCTAACCCATATTTAAAAAACACTTCTAGATATTGACCTAGGCAAAGAATTAGAAGAAAACCTAAAAAAGCTCTTTTAGATATTGACTTTTTTTTTTTACAACGGTGTGTATATACCTACAAAATGTCATTTTCTAGAAGAGTTCTTTTAGGTACGTATGTATACACATACATCGTATATTATTTATATTTATATATTTATGAAAATATATATTATGACATTATATGATATATTATATATCATATGGCATCATATATAATATGTATTATTATTATATAATTATATATAAATATATTATTGTTATTATATACATCTATATCTTATATGGGCATATAATATATAACATACACATATATACAATTTATATATTACATATACATATTATATATACATGTATAGTATTGTTGTGATTACGTTATAATTATATATACACATATAAAACCTACATATGTAATATTTATTTATGTGGCATATATAATGTATATTTAACGTATACACTATAATATATCCTTATTATGGTTATATATTTTAAATATATATATTTTTTTTTGAGACAGAGTCTTCGCTCTGTGCCCAGGCTGGAGTGCAGTGGCCGGATCTCAGCTCACTGCAAAGCTCCACCCTCCTGGGTTTACGCCATTCTCCTGCCTCAGACTCCCGAGTAGCTGGGACTACAGGCGCCCGCCACCTCGCCCGGCTAAGTTTTTTTTTTTTTTTTTTTTTTTTTATTTTAGTAGGACGGGTTTTTCACCATGTTAGCCAGGATGGGCTTGACTCTTGACCTCGTGATCCGCCCGTTCGCCTCCCAAGTGCTGGGATTACAGGCTTGAGCCACCGCGCCTGGCCTATATATATTTTATATACTTGCTTAATATATAAAATACATATTATAGGTGTATATATATTTTATGTAGTATTCCATGGTATATATATATTTTAGACATATATATATCACATGATATGATATGGAGCACGTCTTCTTACCACCCTGTGAAGAGGCTGCCCTGCTTCCCTTTCACCTTCTGCCATAATTGTAAGTTTCCTGAGGCCTCCCCACCCATGCTGAACTGTGAATCAATTGAACCTCGTATATCATATGATATATATGTCTAAAATATATATACACCATGGAATACTATTCATCCATAGAAAAAAATAAAATCATGTATTTTGCAGCAACATAGGTGGAACTGGAGGCCATTATCTTAAGTGAAACTATTCAGAAACAGTCAAATACCACTGGTTTTCACTTATAACTGAGAGTTAAATAATGTGTATACATGGAGATAGACAGTGGAATAATAGACACTGGAGACTTGGAAGGGTAAGAGAGTGTGGGGTGGTGAGGAATGAGAAATTACTTAATGGGTACAATGTACACTATTCAGGTGTTGGTTACATTAAAAGCTCAGACTTCACCACTACACAATATAGCCATGTAACAAAACTGCACTTATAGCCACTAAATTTTTACAAATAAAATAAATTAATTAATAAAACAATAATTAAAATTAGCAACTTTGGCTGGGCAAAAGACACAGTTCAGAGAATGAGAAGACAAGCCACAGACTAAAAGAAAATATTTGTAAATCCTATTTCTTACAAATAACTTGTATTCTGAATAAAGGACTCTCAAAACTGAAAAATAAAAAATAAAAAAGCCCAAGTTTAAAAATAGGCAAATTTTATCAATAGAAACTTTACCCAAATATATACACAGGTAGCAAACAATATATGAAAAGATTCTCAAATAATATAGGACAAAATGCTCAATAGTATTAGTCATTAGAGAAAATTAAGTTAAAACATCAGTGACATACCACTGACACCACTTACAATGACTAAAAAAAAAAATGGCAATACCTAGGCAAGGGTACTGGAACTCTCATGCATTACTGGTAGAAATGTAAATTGGTACAGCCTTCTGAAAAAAACATTTGGCAGTTTCTTATAAAGTTAAATACACTCACCAGGTGATCCAGCTAATAAACATGTGAGTATTTGTCCAAAAGAAATGAAAACTTACATTCACACAAAACGTGCACACAAAGGTTTATATTATAGCAGCTCTATTACCAATAGCAAAGGTTGGAAACAATACCCATGTCCTTCCACTGGTAAATGCATGACCAAATTATGATACAAAGAAGTAGTACTTATTCACTGAAAAATCAAATTTTGTTGATTTACAAAACAACACGAATGAATCTCAAATGCATTTTGATAAGTAAAAGAAGCTAAACCAAAAATGCTACATATTGTATGATTCCATTTATATGTCAAATCAGTAAGAAAAAGATAAACATAACATTTATTTTATTTTTTTTTTTCCTTAGAAAGAAACATTTACTGGGGACTTAAGAATAGAAGCCATATCTGTGTCTTGGGCAGCAGCAAGACAAGATGGTGGATTTTCACACCATCACCCCCTCAGACCAGAGATATAGACTGTATGGGAGGGACACAGGTGCTTCAGAGGGAATGGGTATGAATTTGCTCTAAGGGCAAGATTTATGGTAAGTATGTGCTCTTACACAAGGAATAACAGATAATCTGGAAATCTTAGAGGTATTCCCAGAGCTGGGGTTAATCCAAAGCCAATCTGTTGGATTAGCATCCAAGATGGAGTCCCTTTGGCTTCCACACTCCACCTCCACCCACACTCCAATTTGGTTCTTTCAATCGCACATGCCCTCCTCTTCTGTGATGGTCCCTGAGCCTTTAGGAGGGGTGCCTGATATGGTAGAGGTTAAACAGCAGTGCACTGGCAATGGAAAACCTATCAGGCCAGTGAAATTCCAAATGCAGTAGATTTACAGGCTGTTGAATCATCTCTAGTCTTCAAAATATCATGACTTTGGTTTTCACAGAGGTAAGACAATGAGAGTCACATAACATGAACAATTTGAATAGCAGAAAAATAATATACACAACGATTACAACCAAAAGAAAATTTGTATGACAGAACAACAACAACAAAGAACCTATTCCATTAAGGAACCAACTGAAATTACCATGAAGAAAATTAAAACCTGGTTCTTTTTTAAAGACTACCTGTAGCCAAGAAATAATTCAGGGTTAGCCCAAATTGTGGGCAAATAATCAAAACTCAAAACAATGGGCAGAGCTAGATTCTAAATTTTTCTCCCTTCAGGTTCCCCATTTCTACCAAGAATAAATCACATAGGACCGATTTATTTGCAAAATAAATTTTAGTCTCATTATAATTTGCCTGATTTTTGCATCAAGTATAGCAGGAATAGTAGTCAGCCATATAGGCTCCTTTTAAGGGGGCTTTATTAGAACTTTTAGAAGGAATTCGAGATTTGACTTTTTAAATGTCTTGAGGCCAGAAGCCAAGCCAAGTATCCACCATTACACTGTGCTTATAACACCCGTACAAATTCCTCTCTTCTCAATGTCCCCAAATATCTTGAAGCTCCAGGGCCTGTTAGAAAGTGATAATCTTTACTTACCACATATGTCAGGAATCTTGAAGGGAACCGTTGAGATGATGTACCAGGCCAGTCTTTCCAAGGGGCTTTTTATCAGCTCTATAAAGTCAACCTCAAGTTCTCCACACAATCTGGTCATATCTGAAAATATGTCATTTCAGTCAAAGCCTTGGTAAAATAACCAATGTCTCCAATTGCACCCTGTAACAAAGGAAAACATATTCTGACTGAGCTTGTGCGAATAACTATATTGATATAAAATAAGAAGACTCACAAATAGTTTCCAAATTTTGGAACTTAGGTAAAGAGAAAGGTAAATTTTGCTCACAAAAATATACTTAACTTAATTTTTGTAAGATATAAATAGCTCAAAATAAAAGTTTTGTCTTGACTCATCTTCAATCAGAATAGCAGTCTTCCAGATAGAATGTAGTTTGTTCACCTTGGCACTGCCATTTACAAGCCACTCAACTCTTTGTCAGTCAGGTGAGACCTATTTATTGGGCACTACAGGATCTGACAGCTCTTCACAGTTCCAGAATCAGTCCTAGGGAAAAAAGAGGCTTCCTGCCCATAAGTATCACCTCCTTGCATTCCCCAGGTAGCCAAATCCATTATAAACTATTTCCATTTTATCATGGGACTCTTTTGGGCACCCCATTCCATTAGGGTAGCTTCAGTTAACATCACATAGCAAGGCAGTAAATACTTCTGAAGTAGAAATTCTCTTGTCCAAAGTCTCAGTATTTGTCCCTGTGAGGTGCTCACAGGCTTTTGCCATAAGCCCCTGTAAATGCTCCATAAAGGTCTACCAAGTGGAGAATTCGTCCTTACCAGCACTCCATCTTCCACTCTATACTATGTGGGCCAGGCAATCTTACCAGTTCCCATTTAGCATGTCCACTTAACATTGTAATATTGCTCAAAGGGTGGATTTACATGTGTTCTGTTTTATAGTACTGTTATAGGAGTTATTAATAAATTATTTTAGGCAGATAGGAAAAGGGGTTTTTGTAATATTTTTTTCCTTTAAAGCAGTTCTAGAAACATTTCTCATCTAGCAGAAAAGCCCTGACTCTTAGAGCCCCACCAGCACGCTTTAATATGCAAATGCTGGCCATTAGAAACTGGGTCTACCCAAACATGGCCATTCCCCTCATCTTCTTCTTGTCCCCATATGTGCCTGGCAGCATGGCTGCCACCATGTATCCCCACGTGTGTAGAACATCATGGCGTCCTGCACTTGCATATTCAAAGGCTAGGGTTGTAGCAGGACAAGTCCGCAGACAAAACCCCTTAGACACCGAGTTAAAGAAGGAAGGGCTTTATTTGGCCAGGAGCTTCGGCAAGACTCACATCTCCAACAACCGAGCTCCGCAAGTGAGCAATTCCCGTCCCTTTTAAGGGCTTACAACTCTAAGAGGGTCCACGTGAGAGGGTCATGATCGATTGAGCAAGGAGGGGGTACACGACTGGGAGCTGCATGCACCGGTAATCAGAACAGAACAGAACAGAACAGAACAGAACAGAACAGAACAGGACACGGATTTTCACAATGCTTTTCCACACAGTGTCTGGAATCTGTAGATAACATAACCAGTTAGGTCCGGGGTTGATCTTTAACCAGGCCCAGGGTGTAGCACTGGGCTGTCTGCCTGTGGATTTCGTTTCTGCCTTTTAGTTTTTACTTCTTTCCTTGGAGGCAGAAATTGGGCATAAGACAATATGAGGGATGGTCTCCTCCCTTAGGGTGGGAGGGCCAGTTTTCCTGCAGGCTACTTGAATGACATACTTGGTCAAACCAATCCGTGGGCCCTATGCAAATCAGACACCACCTCCTCCAGTCTCCTTATATAACTGGCTATTTTCCACCACACTGGGGGTTCCCTCTTTCGGCTTGGAGCCCCCCTCCCTCTGTCTCTGTACAGGGGGAGGCTCTTCCTTCTTTCTTGCATATTAAATTCTCCACTCCTTAAAACCACTCCACATGTGTCTTGTGTCATTTTATTCACACCAGCAGGAGACCAAGGACTCTGGTGTTCCTCCAGTCATCAGAGCCAAATCAGTAGTAGGTAGGAGAAATACTCCCAAATCAGATACAATATTCGTTTTCATGAAACATTTAGGTAAAGGCGTACAAACTATGTTACATAAAGTGTCATAACAATTGTTAAAAAGAAAACTAGGTAAAGGGCATACATGTATGAGGGAATGTCAGTGCCCATAAATATATGAAAAATTGGTCAACCATATTAAATATCAGAAAATACAAACCAAAAGAGAAAAAGGTTGTAATTTGTGTTTATCAGATTGGAAAGGTATTTTAAAAGACTTAAAATGTCCAATGTTGATTACAAAACAGTGTGGAGAAATGGACAGTCTGTGCTGCTAATAAGAGCGTACCACTTTTCTGGTGGGCAGTGTAGCAATATGTAGCAACATCTTAAACTGCAAACCTATAGACCTAAAAATGACACTGCCCCAGGAAAAAAAAAAAAAGTATCTTAAGGAGATGATCACATAGGTTTGCAAAAATATAAACACCTATGTAATCAATACAGTATTATCCATAATGGTGAAAATTCAACAGAAAACAAATATGCACCAATTGGAAACTGTTTAAAGATTTTATTGTATTAAATACATAGCAACAATGGACTATCAGTCATTTCCAGCACTAATACTTCCTAGTTCTGAATTCCAGTAACCTGATTTACATTTGACATTCAATTTTGAAAGCATTACAGGGCCGAGGAGGTACCCATCACTGCACTAAGTGCTCAGGTTACCAAGATGAATAAGGCACAAACCAAAACTTCCAAGATCTCATGATTTAATGGAGCCAGACTCATAAATTAACAACTTAAAAAGCCATAAGTGCATATGATAAAGCAATTTATAAGTTTCTAAGGGAATACAAAGGAGGAACACTTAATTCAGACTCTAATTAAAAGTCATACTTGCCAGAGTTGATACATTTCCTATTTTCCACTAATAATTTGCTCAACATAACACAGTAGCAAGTTTATGTGCCAGCATTTGAGCATGTGTCTGCCTGAGGGTAGATCCTTCAGAGTTTTCTGTTACTTCTCCTATGGTTGAGATCAGGGCTATCCACAGAGAAGCTTAAATTCTTGGGGCTATAATAAAGAGTGAGGTCTTTGACCAGCACAACGTACTGGCACAGAGCCTTTGAAACGTACATTGAATATAGATTCTCAATGGATGCTTGTTGGTTTGGTGAATTTCTAAAATCTTTCAAAAGAGGTTTGCTGTAAGATATGCCAAAGCGAAGTGTCGAGCCTTTCTCCAGTATTGGCAAAAATAAACTTCCCTTGATGGGTATATATCAGATTTAGCTATAGAACAATAAAAATTGAAGGTGAAACGTTTTAAGCCTAATTACCTCTTTGTTATTATAAATATTGGGCCACACAGGTAACTAGTTTGCTCTCTGGAAAATCTGAACCCCCAAAGACTGTCCGGAGAAAGTTTTGTATGAATCATACTAATTTATCACTGGCTGCCATACCTAATAAGAACTTTAAATTTGTATCTCACTCTCTCTAGAAAAAAATAAAAAATAAAAAAATGAAAGTAAAAAATTAATAATGAAACTACTTATAGTAGTCAGTTTAAGGATAAATCACTAATTAGACTTTTAGGAAGGAGGGAAGGGAAGAAGCAATTAAAGTATTTTTTCTTCTGTAGAACAATGCATAGGTAATAGCCTATTGTGTGCATGAATTGCAGCCGAGCTGCAAAAATGCTGTATAATTTTAACATTCAACTGGCTTTTCTTAATCAATCTCATTGATGTTCTTTCCAAGGATAAAGAATGGAAGCTTGACTTCTTTAACTTAAAGAAAATATAAGGTCTCATTCTGAGTTTCTCTGTGTCTTTGTTATGATGCTTTAATGCCACCAGTATAATTGATTCTCTCTTTCTCCTCAAGTCAAAGGCTCATTTTTGATTCTAGCATGATAGCATCTGCTTCTCTGAAGCTGTGATGAATGAGGTATATGTACTTCTCTAACTCTTCACTTTTATGTCCAAAAGATGTGCTGCAAGAAGAGAATTGCTGGTTGTCAGAATTAGAGGTGCATCTTTCTACACTGGTGAAATATTTCCTGACCATTTCTGGCACAAATAGAGAACAAGCAAAACAGTCATCATAAAACCCTGAGGGAGAAGGCAAAAATCCCTTGCAGGCTTGCCTAGAAAAATCTATATCAGAATCTAAGAAATGCATCAATTGCAATGGTATAGAGATAAGCATTTTTAAGCAATTTTGTTCAAGTGCCTGTTAGCCACCCAACTTTCAAAGAATCTTTGAAACTTTGAATTCTCACTATAGCTAAAAAATGTATTAGGCACATTGCATATATTATTATTAATTGTTACAATATCCTAGAAAATCACTCCATTAATTTCCTTTCCAAATGAGAACAATGGACTCCCACAGTTTAATTAGCAGTTAGTTCCAAGGTCACAAAGCTTGTAGATATTTAAACTGAGATTTGAACCGAGGTCCATCTGTCTTCAAAGTCCAAGCTCAACCAAACTATCTAATGGACAAAAATGTGGGTGAACCCAAAATATATTCTTTAACACTTAGCTGGGTCTTGAAAACAAAACTATTGTGAACCTCTCTATTCCACTGCCTCTCACACCAATGAAAAAATGCTGTTTTCCTCCTCTCCTCAAGAAAAAAGGCTGGGCACCCAGTTGCTCATGTCTGTAATCCCACCTCTTTGGGAGGCAAAGGCAGGTGGACTGCTTGAGCTCAGGAGTTCAAGACAAGCCTGGGCAACATGGTGAAACACTATCTCTACAAAAAAATAAAAAATTAGTGGCACTTGCCTATAGCCCCAGCTACTTGGGGGGCTGAGGTGGGAGGATGGCTTGAGCTCAGGAGGCAGAGATTGCAGTGAGTCGAGATTGCCTCCATTGCACTCCAGCCTGGGTGACCGAAGCAAAACCCTGCCTCAAAAAAAAAAAAGAAAAGAAAAAAGAAAGAAAGACCATAAATAATTATTTTAGTATTTTGCTGAACTCTAATGGGATATAAATCACGTAAACACTGTGACACTTAATTTGACCTGGTTTTAAAAGATTTTTTAATAGACTTGGCACGTTGTTAAGGTTATTTTTACCTATTTGCTAATATAATTTAGATTCATTGCTAGCAAGAAAATGATAAGATGACCAGTGGTAAAAATGCATGCTTCCTTATTATTCAAAATAGTGGCTTTCACATCTAACTCTCCACTAAGACAATACTTTATACTTCTAATACTTTGCGTTGATGTTGCATGTTATCAAAAATTAGTTTTCTTTATCTCTCTGTCTCTCCTTGAGTTTGTCAATTTTTTTTAAACTTTATCTCATTATGGGCCTACCAAGTACCAAGAAATGTTCATATTTTCTCATTTCATCTCCAATAAGAAAGAACTGTTATGTCTATTTCTACTGCATGTTTAAGATCACATAGACAATATGAGAAGAGCCTAAGATTTAACTCCAAATGTTTCTGACTTAAAAGCCAATGAATTTTCAATAGTACGGTGATGAATCTCTATTATCCTTTCTTGGTCTCATTCCCTTTATTTCTCTGTATAACCCCGTTTAATTGAATATTATTATATTGTTCCTCTGGCCAAAGAAATAACTGTACCTGTATTTCTTACATTTCTATTTCTTTTCACCTCTGTATTCTATATTCTACCTGCACTAAACAACCCTCAGGACCAACTCTCCATGTCTAAAGGTATAGTATTCATTCATTCATTCATTCATTGATTCAATTGATCAACCATTATTCACTTCATTAACAATTCAACAAATATTTGTGAACCATCTATTATGCACCAGGCCCCTTGATGAAAATCACAAATATAAAGAATAAGGTAACATATCCCTTCTATAAAATACTTCATGGTCAACCAAGCTAAACATGCTGTGATGAAAAATGTAACCAGCTCTAAATATACAAAGCTAAGGAAACATAAAGGCAGGGAATTCCGTCTTATAGATAAAGGGAAGTTTATCTATATTTTTTTTCTAAAAGTGAAAACCATAATTGTATATATTATTTGAATTCTGAAGTTTTAAAAATCTAACTTATGCACATTTTCTTATGAGAGTACATATTATTTATAATATTATTTTAATACCTATGTAATAATTAATGTGTAAGCTTATGGTTTATTTTTCAAATTCTATTATTGTTGATTGTATTGTTTCCCTTTTTATTAAACTAATAATGTTGCAATAATTTATCCACACTTTTTCTTCTACTTGTAAGATAGATACCTAGAAGTGGTATTGAAGAAGAAATTCAGGTACCTTCAATACATTTTGCCAAAGTGCTTTTCAGAAGCATTTCAAGCACACATGCCCAGTAGAAGTCTACAGAGTAGCCACCTCACAGCACTCACCCTAGTATTAATACAAAATTTAAAATTTCTATTTAATACATTAAAACAATACTTTATTGTTACATGTACTTGCATTAATTTAATTACTAGCAAAGTTAAAAATATTCCCATATAGCTATTGGTTATTTAAATTTCTTTAGCTTACTTTTGTTCAATGAATCATTAATGTTTCTTACACTGATCTATCAAAATATCTTAATGAAATGTTAATTTTGTTAGGATTATTTTATTATTTGGCATTGTATATTACATATTATAGAGTATTTTTCATTAAATCAAATATTCGCACAATACTGGTTAAAAGACTACTGGCTCCAGGTGATAGACAGAGCACACAATATTTTTCTCCTTCTCTTGTGAGTTCCCACTAAAATGATGATACAGAAGTAAAAGGGAAAATAAAATCAGAACAAAAAGAACACAAGGGGAGTATTAGCAGAGTAGAGACTTCAGCAGATTTTTAGATATCGAAAAGAGATGGAGGCATATTGATAATGGAAACAAAATGGAGGAAACCAAAGCTGAGAAAAGCAAGAGAGAAGTTAAGCAGAAGATGAATCTCATCTTTCTAGGAGACCTTCAGGAAGGATCCTGAGGAAGAGCTGAATGATGGAAGTGAAGCGGAAGGCTAAGTCTGTTCATGGAACACACCTGATAGCCACCCCTAGTCCCTGCTCCATGCCTGTCTACAGTAAAAGACAGTCTGATGCTGACGTACAGGCAAACAAACAAAAACAGAAATAAACCTACTTAAAGAAATTCAGTGTGTTAATTGAGGGACCTAGAGATGCCTAGCTCTGGGTGGAGGAGTGAGCCTCGAGAAGGGGTCTTATAAGCCAGAGTAAAGTGCACATCACTGGTTGGGGATGTAGGGTCAACACCAAAACAGCCAGTCCCCACCTACTTGCCCTAAAGCCAGCCCCAATAGACTGAGCAAGCACAGGGTGGGGTTGTTTTGTTTTTTTTTTTTTGACATTCAAAAGTTTTTATTTTTATGTAGTGCAACCTATTAATAATCTTTGTGTTGGAGTTGCTTCCATTGGCTTTTATTGTTAAAAAATTATATTATAAAATTAATTATATTAATACACATACAGACAATAAATCATCAAATAGCTCTACAAGGCGTTTACAACCACCAAGAGAAGTCCGTTACCATCACCACCCCGTCTACATTCCCTGATTTCCAGGAGCAAAACCACTTTCGACACTTTGAGCTGATCCTTTCGGTATTTACTCCCACATTTCTAAATAATCTGCTTATATTACTATTCATTGACTTCCATTTTTAAGGATTATCTATTGATTTTTCTCCCGTAGAAAGAACAAACTAAGCTTTACTTTGCAGTCTCCCCATTCATCCTTCCAATATCTTATTTTAATTTAATCAATATTTACGTTATTTTATGTAAATATTATTGACAGCAAAGGAGTAGTTTAACTTTCCTGATCAACTTTTTATTTTCCCTGACATTGTAATTATCTTGTTTTTATGTATTTGTTTGGGTGGAATTTTGGGAGGGGAAGGAAGCAGGGTGTAGCTTTCTATGTACTAGTCTCTAATTCATCTCCATATTCTTTCCCAGTGGTGCAAAATCCTCTCAAGACATTAAAAAATACTAAGTGTTCTATCACATTCATCTTGTAGGAGGAGTTTTCCATGGAGATGTGTACACTTTAGGTCTACTTTAAGTGGGGTCTCCCTCAATTCAGTTATTCCCTTGAGCTTTCTCTAATGTTGGCAATCTTTCTCTTGTGTTGGATCCATGGTTTACAAGATTCCATTTCTTCCTCTTTCATGCTTCGCTACTGTATTTTGGCAGAGCATGTCTTTCAGTAGCTCCCTTAAAAATAGTGCATCTCTCGGAGTATGTACATTTAAGCAGAAGGAGGCAATTTTTTGTGTGTGTATACCTTGCATGTCTACAAATGCCTTTATTCTGCCCTCACATTTCATTGATAATGTAACTGAGTATAGAATTTTAAGATGAAAATTATTTTCACTCAAAAGTGTAAAGGCACCTCCACAATAGCTTCCAGTTTCCAGTGTCTTTGTTGAGAAACACTTTGCCATTCAGACTCTTGGTCCTTTACATGTACCTGCTTTATTCCCTCTGGAAGGTTTTAGGATGTCCTTTTTCTCTAATGTGTCCTGAAATTTCTCAGCATGGGTGATATGGGTTGACTTTCATCCATTTTGCTGGGCACTCAGTGGGCCCTCCAAATCAGGAAACCTGAGTCCCTCATGAACCTTTTCATTCTGGAATTACTTCATATTATGTCCCTATATACATTTTCTCTTTCGTCTTTTTCTGAAACTCTTCTCTGCCATTGTACTTCTTAGACAATTCCTTCAACATTCTCTTTTTTCTCTTCTATTTTTCATCTCTCTGACATTTGTCAATACTTCTGTTAAATTCTGCTTTACTGAAATTGTAGTTTTCATTTCCTAAGCCTCTATTTTGTCCTTTAAATATCTTACTTTTCTCCTGTTTTGACTTTTGAAAATATCTCTTGGAATTATCTGTTTTTTCAAGGTTTCATTAATGTCTGTTGTGTTGGTCTTGATCTTTCATGTTTTCTCATAATTCAGAAAGAACTAAAACAGAAAGAACTAAAAAATTGGATTATGAACGCCCGTGTAAAAAGAGCCCAGAACCTGTTTGTAGCAGTAGAAGATCTCACTGAAGCCAGATACTTTGGATGCCTCCCCACACCCAACCCCCTCCCACGCCACGCACCACCCTCCCACCTGCCGCCTGCCACACACACAGCACAAATACGAGTGTTAAGTATTTAGTCATTTTTCCTGGACTGGTCACATTCACCAGAAAGGTGTTTAATGATCTCTCTGGCCTAAAGGGCCCAACAAATGGATTCTAAAGCCTTCCAAGAGGGGCGCACCCAAAAAAAAGAAGGCTGAGGATCTCAATAGTCAGTGAATAAACATATATTTATTTCCTTCTTTTAGTACTAGCATTCTTAACTGAACCTGGAGGTTCCTACTGTTATCTTCTCCCTAGTATCCTCCAATTTTCTTCTACCACCATAGGAAAAGGCAGTCATTCATGTGGGTGAAGTTGGGGAGAGAATCTAGGAGTCTACATAGGCTTTTTTTTTTTTTTTTTTGAGATGGAGTCTCACTCTGTCGCTCAGGCTGGAGTGCAGTGGCACAATCTCAGCTTACTGTAACCTCCACCTCCTAGGTTCAAGTGATTCTCCTGCCTCAGCCTCCCGAGTAGCTAGGATTATAGGCATGTGCCACCATGTCCAGCTAATTTTTATATTTTTTAGTAGAGATGGGGCTTCACCATGTTGGCCAGGCTAGTCTCGAACTCCTGACCTCAAGTGAGGGTGGCTGCCTCGGCCTCCCAAAGTGCTGGGATTACAGGTGTGAGCCACTATGCCCTGCCAGGCTATCAATCACTCGCTCTCTTTTAAGCTCCGTAATCACCCACTACTTGACCATCCTCATGTACCTACTGCCACTCGTTCCTGAGCCTTTGATAAGCCTACAGTATATATTAGCTTGCTTATGTTTTTCCCACTGGCAGCTTAGGATCACATTTCTCAGGTTTGGTAATAAGTGAGGTACCAGTCTCTCATCTGCTTACCTATTTCCACAATATTTCACATGGTCTTTTACCTTGTGAGCATGTATTAGGCTATTCTTTCACTCCTATAAAGAAATACCTGAGAGTGTGTAATTGACAAAGAAAAAGGGTTTAATTGGCTCACAGTTCCACAGGCTGTACAGGAAACATGATGCTGGCATCAGCTCAGCTTCTGGGGAGGCCTTGGGAAACTGACAATCATGGCGAAGACAAAGCGGGAGCAGACACCTCACATGGCTGGAGAGAGAGAGAGTGCTGGGGGTGGTAACAGGCACTTTTAAAAAACAGATCTGATGAGAACTCCCTCACTATCATGAGACCAGCACTAAGAGGATTGTACTAAACCATTCGTGAGCAACACTTCCATGACCCAATCACCTCCCACCAGGTCTTACTGTTGACATTGGGGATTACAAGTCAACATGAGATTTGGGTGGGGACACAGATCCAAACCATATCAGGGCATATGCCATTAGCTGGTATTCTTATTACATTTTTTAAACTCCAGTTTCATGAGGGATCATTACTAAAATGTATAGTTATTTGTCCTCTGTAATAAAAAATGTCTATTGATTCTACACATTAATTTGTTAAATTAATGTATAGAATCTACAGACTTATTCTCATTTTCTCTATATGTAGTACCTGAACTCTTTCACTAATGATGAGTTTATCAATTCGTTTTTTTCATATTTCTAGACTTAGAATTTGCAAAAAAGTTTGACATATATTTACTTCATATGTTTATATTTATATATACAATGTATATGTGTAAATATACAAGAAAATATATAAATATCATTTATAAAATACATATTTATGTATTATATATATAGAATACTTCATGTATTATTGCATTTACAAGAAATTCCAGCAAAAGGTTGTATAACAATGATTTTAGTTGTTACCATTTTTTCATTGCAGTTTCTAATGTTTTACCATTAAGCATTTCCTTTTCCATTAGTTGTGGTAACCCTGTATTTTTTTATTACCTTAATATAATTCATTGCATCTTAGGAAAGTATCAATGCTATATATTTATAGAAGAGATAAGCAACTTTCATATGTTACATTAAATGCATATGTATTTTTAAATGATTTACAACTTATATATATATATATTTGTTCAGGACATTATTTTCAGAGCTAACCCGCTAAAATAAAAAAATCTTCCATCTAAGATTTATAAGAAATATTTATTGAATTTCATTTTACTAAATGCACAACAATTCATTAACCATTAATTCCCCAACACTATTGCAGTCCTACTATATGGCAGGCAGCTTGTTAAGCACTGGGCAAGATAAACAAAGTTCTTGTACCCATGACATCAATATCCTAATTACCTTGAAATAAAGGTGTCCAGATATCCAAATTTGGTAGTCAGGAAAGATCTCTCAGAGTATGTACATTTAAGCAGAGGTTTAGGGCTTAAGTAATATGGTGAATGGTGGTGTCATTTAATACAATGGGGAATACTGGAAAGGTAAAGTTTTGGGGGCTGTGAGGGAAGAATTCCAGTGTTTTATTTTGGTATATTAAGTATGAGATATCTATTAGGCAACCTGGTGGAAATGGCAAGTAGTCAGTCTGATATAGGAACCAGGAGCTCAGAGGAGATGCCAGAACTATGGATACAATTTTATAATTTTTCAGGATCAATTATATTTAAAAGTATGAGCCTGGATGATATCATCAAGAGAGTGAGTGTCATGAGACTGGAGGAGAGGAATTAGGACAGCACCCTGAGAAGCTTCAAGAAGCTAAAGGGTAGGAAAGCAACCTGCCAAAGAGTCGGAAAAGAAACATCCCGTGAAACAGGAGGAAAAACAAGAGTGAAAAATAATGAACACAACACAAGCAGCATTTTCAGAGGAAGAAGTGATCAGCTCGGTCAGAGGCTTCTGAGATAACTGGTAAGAAGGGCCAGAAAATTGAGCATCGATTTGGCAAGGATATTACTGACCTTGAAAAGTATGATTTCAAAAGGGTGGTGGGCACACAATCAACCCCTGGTATGTATGTGTATGTGTTTGTCTAGCAAACATTAAGTTGCTGCTTAGGTTCTCACACAGACTAAGTGGAAAGTTGGATTTCACCAGGTTTGGAATTTTCCCAGGCAAGTGCAACAAAAGAGAAAAAGATAGAGAGAGAAAGAGAGGTGACTGTAGGAATATGTAATGATGCACCATAAAATATATCATGAGTAAGGAAAGAAGAAAATGGTTGATATTGAGAAAATAACAGAGTCCATGGAAGAAACAGCTCCATGATATTTAAGAATGATCCTATTAGTAGTAATGAAATATATAGCTGAAAGGATACAATTTGTGATGAGAGAATTAGATGCCTGAGGTCAACAGCTCAGAGGCGGTTCAAAAATAGTGATGAAAATTCAAGTAAGTAGTCACTGATGAAGACAGATGAGATGGGGTGAAGGCAAATATTGAGAGACAGACTGTAAAAGACCTGAGAGGACAAGGTTGATGCATCATCCTGATGGTTGATGAAATACTAATATTTTACTGTTAATCATTTGTTTCCCCACTAGTTGTTGGTAACATACTTTTAAAAATTATCTTGTTCTATACTGTGACGAAGGATGGTCACAGAGGCAGGAATTTTAAAAAGCAAAAAGTAAAAACAGTGAGTCAGATGCCCATTAACAACACATGAAGGCAAGTAATTGGCAACCCCTTTACAGCAACCAGAAAAGATAGCAGACTGTAGAAACTGACATTAATACACACTTGGGTGAGTTACGAAGTCGACAAAATATACATTTTAGAAGCAGCAATGGACATCAAAGAAGACATCTACTCCCAAGTTACAGGGTACTCCTTGAGTTTGTGAAGTAAAGGTTAGAAGGAAGAGAGAAAGAAAATCAGTTTGATATTGCTCACATGCGGAGTTTGTGGTGAAAAGTGATGAGAGGAAATGGGAAAGGTATCCGAGATAATAGACAACATTTTATACCAGGGTAATTAACTTAAAATATGTCCTATGAGTAATGAAGAGTCATGGAAGATATCCAAGTTTGTATAATTATTTTCCTTACAACTATAAAGCCGTTTTAATGGAAGGGTCAAACACAAAAAGACCACTGCAAAGCAGCATCCTGAGTTGTCAAATGAGACAATTCAGACACTAACTTATGAGATGATTGCTTAACATTCATTCATTCTTCACAAACCTCTTGAGTGCTTGCTTCATGAAAAAAATGGTGTTGGGTACTGACACATATGAACAAATCACAAATGGGCTTGTCACAGGATTTTAGCATCAAGTACAATAAAATTGAGGTGAAACATGTTTTAATTGGTTGGCATCTAACAAGAATAATTGAAAATGTGAATATATTCTATTGTATGTGAACTCAACATGATATATATGCTAGATATATATGACCCCTATATATTCAGTATGATTTAACAGTCATCTACTCCACCTATCTCAATTTAAGGACAAGGAACTGAGACCCAGAGAAGTTAACATGAATTCTCAGA
This sequence comes from Rhinopithecus bieti, assembly GCF_001698545.2. Lineage (NCBI taxonomy): Eukaryota > Metazoa > Chordata > Mammalia > Primates > Cercopithecidae > Rhinopithecus > Rhinopithecus bieti. Next base: position 1,128,352 of record NW_016819104.1, read on the forward strand.
AATCACCCAGGTGTTCTTACGCCCATAACTGTTAGGCCCATCACGTTTCCATTCAGGCTTGCACAGCTGTAAAGGAAATCACTTCACAGAAACTTTCCTCAAACTTGGGTGAATACCCTGGGCAACAGAAGCCGAGGGAATCAGGCAGATGGAGAACATGTTAAGAATGTATTGACTTGTTAGAGCGCAGAAGTTCACAGGTGAATTGTCAAGTAGTAATTGTCTGGAATCTGGAGCACTGCACGTAGGTCCATGGTCCCTTGGAGAGAACTCAGCAGCCTTTCCACTCATTAGACAATGACTCTACATTCTGTGGGGGTTTTTTCTTAGCTATTTGCAATGTAGAAAAATTATTCGACACAGAGATGCCTTCAAAGACAGACTGTTGGGAAGCACTTGCAGATGTGGAAAAGCTGAAAACCATTCTTAGTTTCTTGTTCGCTGAAGGTGTTCTGCATGCCATGTTAATCAGCAAAATCACTCATTTGCCTCCTTCTATCTAAATCACTATTTCTTCTATGTTTATTAGAATTTTGAAGGCAAGCTTAAAGACAGAAAAAATACAAAATCTCAAAATTTAAAAAGAATTTATTGTCAACAGTCCCTTTTTTTTAATATTGCAAAACTAAAGAGGGTACCTGGTATAACAGAAAGAAGGGACTTTGGCATCAACCATACCAATATTTAAATTTAGGTCTCTTACCAAAAGTTTGGAACAAGTAGCTGAACTTTTAAAGTAAATAGAAAGTTTTACTTTCCTCTTATGTAAAATAGGGAAGAATAACTCTGTCTTGGGCTTATTCTGTCAACTAAAAATAATATTAATATATATTCAATGAGATGGTAGAAGCAATAATAATTAGAGAACACTGAACCTGCGTACTATACCTGAGTGAAAAAGAAACCACAGTGTATAAGTAGAAATACCACAGGAAGTGTGCAGTGACTTTTACATGGAAAATAATCAACATTAACAGTAATAGTCATATTGACATCTTGCGCCTCCTAAAAGGGCACACTGAGAAGGATACAATACCACTTTTGTCATATTCTTACCAAAAATCTACAACCTGAATATAATCATAACGAAATACTAGACAAACTTCAAATGAGGACAGTCTACCAAATAACTGACCAAATCCTCTTTACAAGTGTCAAGGATAAGAAAGATAAAGAAAGGCTACAGACAAAATATAAAGAAAGGTCAGTTATATATAACTGACCAAATCCTCTTTACAAGTGTCAAGGATAAGAAAGATAAAGAAAGGCTACAGACAAAATATAAAGAAAAGCGACCCATCTCAGACTAACGGAGACATAAGGAGACATGACAACTAAATGCAGCATATGATCCTGTATTGATCCTGGCCAGAGAAAGGACGTTAGTGGCACAATTGCTAAAAGAGTAGTAAGATATGTAGATGAGAATAGTAGTACTGCATCAATGTAAATTTCCTGATTCTCATAATTGTACTGTGGTTATGTAAAATGTTAGCCTTTGGGAAGTCTTGGTGTGGTTATGTAAAATGTTAACCTTTGGGATGTCTTGGTGAGGAGTACAAGGGAATGTCTTGCTTGGACTATTTTGGGATGTATAATGGAAATCAAAAATTGTTTCAAAATAAAAAGTTAAAATGTAAAAGCACTTTAAAACTTGAGTGTTAAAAAAAAGCAAAACACTGGGAAAAAATAAAATCACATTTCTTAAGAGTATTCTAAAATTCAGACAAGCCTTTCAAATCAGTGCTGTTTTGCCCCTGGGCTCCAATTAAAAATCATTGTGGAGAATTTTAACAAGTTTTAAATTAAATAATTAGATGGTTAGAAAATAAGTAGTCCAGGGCTTTCCAACTCAAAATAATATTTACTGAGTATCTACTGCATGCAAATAATAAAGCTACATAATATGGGCGATACAAAATGAAGAAGATACAGTTTCTTTTCTCAGTCAGCTTTCAGTCCAGTGAACCAGGAGGACTTAAAATGACATGATAAAATAAGCAACTATAAATTAAATTGTGAGCAAATAACCACAGATAAACAAGAATAAAGAAATGTCATTATTCGGTGACACTGATAAATGTATCATTCTGATTTACTGGATTGGTTCAAAAGAAGGGGAAATTCCCTGTGGCAGATTGTCGCTCCATCTACCTGGCAACTCCAGCCCACAGCCTTGGGTCATGGGAGTGTTGTGAAAAGCAGCACAGTATAGCACCACCAGAGTTGGAAGAGCAGAAACAACTGACGTATAGATTCAGATGCCTAAGTTCAGATCATGACTCTGTCGTTTATCAGCTGTGTGCCTTTGGACATGTTACTTGACCTCTCCTTGCCCCAATTCTTCATTTCAAAAATGAAGATCGTTAACATATAGAATGGTTAAATCAACCCAATGAATTCCTATATGCAAAAGACTGGCATATAATAAATGCTGTGTAAATATTATTATTCTGCATTCCTTTCTTTCTCTTATCCAGCCCCACCGAACCCACACACATAATCTTTCCAGAAGTTCTTTTGCTATTCCTCAATAAACATTCCCTTAATCAGTCTCCTTTCCTCTATTTCCACTAACTTTTTCAAGTCGGTGCCATCTCTTGCTTGCAGGGCTATAATTGTGTCCCTAACTGGTCTCTCTGCCTCCACTTTTGCCACCTTCCAATCCATCCTCCACACAACAACAAGAGCATCTTCCTAACATAAAACAGATGCCACACCTCCACTTAAACAACCAGAACCTTCCTATTGCACTTAGAATAAATTCTAATTTTCTTACCATGGCCTGAAGGTCCTCTGTGATCTGGAGAGTGCCTCCTCTCTGAACTGATAATGCCTTCTTCCTCGTTCACTATACTCCAGCACAGGGGCCCCTCCCTGTTATCTGCACACTCATTCCACATCACATCCATCTGCCCTCAGCCTGTGCTCTGCTTCCATGTCTTCAGATACCTGTCTCCTTATTACCATTTGTTACACATACTATTGGTTATCTCGGCAGCAATATACTCCATTTCGTTCTTCTGTTAGAATTCAATTTTGTTCAGGTTTGTATCCCTCCTTCACATGATCCATAGGATGACTCTAGTACAATCTTAATTTATGCCTATTACTTAAGTATAAATAACAGCATTCCCTTTCACTTTCAAAAGTGTCCTGATTGGTACCAAAAATTATATGGTCCCTCTCTCCATGGGCAAGTCCTAATTAGCAAGCTGAAGATCAGCAAACTGTGGCCTGAGAGTCAAACTGAATGTGTGTTTTTTATAAATACAATTTTATTGGACATAGACACACTCATTCATGAGCATATCGTCTATGGCTACTTTTGCATTACAACAACAAAATTAAGTGATTACAACAGAAGCCTTATGAGCCACAACCCTGAAAACATTTACTCTCTTGCTCTTTACAGAAAAAGTGTGCTGCTCCCTGTTCTAAGCCAATCAAGGTTATTCATTCCCCTGTCCTGCCAGTGATTGGTGCAGGAAGGGGTAGAAAACCCAATCCTGGCCAAGAATATGTGAAAGGACATCCCCCGGGGAAGAACCTGTGAAAAAGTTCTTAGCCGGTGAACGAGACACACGGGGAGAGCTGGTATTCTTTTTCATCCAGATGATCTGGATATATGGATTTACTGTCTGGAATGCTACAGTCTTCTTTAGCCAACCTGAGGATGAAACCAACAAGCAGATATCAGAGCCAAGAGATTTTCAGGAAAGTGGAACTGGATCCCTGAAGTATTAAGCCTGGAAGCTATCATATCTATGTTTATCTTCTCATAGGAGAAGAAAATCTGATTATTGTTTAAGCTACTTGAATGTTAGTGGTTAAAGCTAAAATCATTTCACCTGATGGAAGGTCATCAACCCATGCTGGGATTTTAGTAGTGGGCTAGTCAACAAGGGAAGGAGAGTAGGAATGGACTTAATTGGGGCAGGAAATTGATCAAGCTGTACGATAAGAGTCTTGAAGGCATTGACCAAAAATCTAATGAGAGAGTGCAGAGAGAGTTTTATGTATTTGGACAATATCAATGTCCAAGACAGTCTTATGTAGTGTTTAAAGAAGGGTTAACGGGGACTTAGACAGCGATCCACTCATCCAGGTGGTTACAGTTTCTCATTATCTAATGCAGTCTATCTTTCTAGAGTGGGACAGACTATGACAGCAGTTGGGAGTCCAGAGGATAGAAACCTCTCCTGGCCCAGGAGGAGAGGATCTAAAAGAGCTCAGCAAGCAGCCAGTGCTCCAGTTAAACAGGCTGAGGTTTTGAGCAGGGGTCCAGAACAAATATATGGACTAAATATGAATTATAATGGCTGCTCAGGGGTGATAAGCTCATGTATTCTTCATTGCCAAGAATGAAGGCAAGGGCCTTGCTAGATCTCAGCTGTAAATCTGCATATTTTTTTCTGAGGACCCCAAGTTTTAAATGTTGGCAATTCATTTGGATGTTCAAACAGTATTATGCTAATTAACCATGTGAGAGGCAAGAAAAATCTTTTTGGGTCTGAACAAAATAAACATGGTAGTGGTTAGGCTACAGCTGAATGAAATGTGGAAGCCCAACTAACTCTGCAGTTAGTCAAACTCTGAACCTGGGGAAGCAAGAAAACACCTGGACTCGACTCACCTATAAACAGAGATGAGGCTCCAGACACTCTCTTTATCCTGGTCAGGACTCATTCAGGAATGGGTCAGCCCTGAACCTGTAGCTCAAGTCTCAGTAAATCCACTTGCTGCAGGCAAAGGAAACTGAGTTTGGTTCAAAGAGAGGGTTTGTGTATTGGAAGAATAAGAGAGAAAGCTAAAGACTAAAGACAATATAGATCCACTTGGTTGCAGAGGACCATTATTCAAGGAATGAGGCTCATAAGGAGAAAGAGATCTCTTTGCCATATTTGGAAGTTCGATGAATGTGCCAGGACCTGGTTTACCTCATAGAAATGTTTGCACACAAATGAGTAAATACACCTATCTTATTAGCAGGCAGCCTGAGACCAAAATGAGCTGGAAAAAAAATTTACATTGCAAATGTTATAACAGTTCAAATTCTCATTTTTTAACGTAGATGCGTTGAGCTAGCCCTAGAGCTATGAGGATCAACATTAGGAATGTTTAGAAACAATGCGTCTGCAAAAATGAGAGTTGCAAGTTGATACTCATCTTCCTAAATACCTACATTTATTCTCAAAGCTGTCAAGGAATTATTCAGGAACCACTGTCTCTCCCTACTTGCCCTCCATCTGCCTCATATCAACTTGTTTCTCTAAGAAGAAACAGTGACAATGTTTGAACAGAAAACTGTCTTTGAAACTTGGCCACGTATCTACTAAAGCACAAGAAGAGGAAATGTGTATTCAACCTGTCGTATGTACAGACAAGAGCCTGAAAATGCACAGCATCGGCACAATCGCCCAGCAGAGCCAGTCTCCACTCAGCCTTGGGAGGTAACATAATCTGCTAATGAGAGACCATGGAAAACACTCTGACTAACACTCTGACTACAAACCACTTAGGCCTTTGCTGATTGATTTCAAGCCCACAGAAAAAGACCTAGAGCACTGATTCATTTGTAAGAATAATTATGCTATGAAAGCCGAACCTGCCGTACAAGAAATTAAAGGTCTAGCACCAGGTACATTCATATCTCAGGATTTTAAACTATAGCTGGATGCTTTAACTTAGTTGTACCAGTTCTCTCAATCTAATTTGTTTCCAGAAAACAGTAATTTTTCTTTATCAACATCATCATCACCTACCAAATCATAATAGCAGTTAATAAATATGCAGCATTCACAACATGCTAGACATTTTGCTAAATATTTTATATAATGTATCTCAATGAATACAACAACCTTATAGGGGAGATACTATTTTCATTCCCCACTTAACAGATGGGAAGAAAAATAAGGCTCAGAATTACTAAGCACTTGAACAAGTTCCCATGGCTAATCATTGATAACACCGGGATTTAAACCCTTTTTTTCTCTGAGGCCAGAAACTGCACTCTTAGCCAATATACTGTAAATAATGTGCCTCTTCCACTTGAAGATTACGATGCAATTTCCTAAGAGGCATATTTAGATAATAGGGTTACTTAGGCCCGCAATGATGGCTCACGCCTGTAATCCCAGCACTTTGGGAGGCTGAAACAGGTGGATCACTTGAGCCCAGGAGTTCACAACCAGCCTGGGCAACATGATGAGACCCCCATCTCTACAAAAAAATACCAAAAAATTAGCCAGGTGTAATGGAGAGCACCTATAGTCCCAGCTACTTGGGAGGCTGAGCTGCAAGGATTGCTTGAGCCCAGGAAGTCAAGGCTGCAGTGAGCCGAGATCACAGCACTGCCCCCCACTCTTGGTGACAGAATGATACCCTGTCTAAAAAAAAAAAAAAAAAAAAAAAAAAAGATAGTAGATAATAGGGTTATTCAAGTGTTTAATTTATTATATGTAACATTCTATCTATTCTGTTATTCAGATTAATCAAAGTGTGCAAAAATATAGGCAGTTTATGAGAATTGCATGTCAGGATCCTGCCTTTGTCACCAGTTTATATATTGAGACAACCTCTACCTCATCTAGCCCATCAATTACTCTGTTCTCTTTCCTGTCTCTGCATCTCAATTTCTGTTTTTTTTTTTTTTTTAATCACCATTGGCTTTTGACACAGTTTTAGACTTCCCTCTCCAACTCAATGCTACAGTTGACATTTTGACATGCCTAAAGGTTTTGTCCCTTTTTGTCAAATGACACTTGTACCCTCTTTCTCCCAATTGTAGCCCCCAAATGACTCAAACTACCTGGACCTACCCTACCCAGCCTTCCCCCTAGGAAACAGGAAACTGACTATGACCGGTTATGGAATTTCAACTGATTTTACTATAATTTCATACCTTTTTTTTTCTTGCTTCAGTGACTGGCAATAATATATGGAGATCCCACACAGCAAATGTCAAAACCTAAGAGACTCTGCCAGCATTTCAGGCCATTTTCAGTCTACAGCTAGGGCAGGCAAAACAGGGAGCCAATTACAATAAGCCAATTATAGGCCCCTGACCAAGGGCTGAGTTTGACTCAGGTTTATGACAGTGTGAAGTAAGAGGTTTAATGAGAAGTAAGAAAAACAGTTTGCTTTCTATTTTCTGGCTTTCCCTGACTGGAGACCTATTGCCTGATTCCATGTGTTCAGCCATTGTAAGGCAGGGCCTGTAATGGGCTGGTTGCCATTCCCCAGGGAAGCACAATTGAGCTGGGTCTGGCATCTGTTTGCAGCTAATAAGGTCAGATTGTGAATGCCGAATCCCAAATAGAATAATAATATATGGTCACTCAGAGTGACAGAATTAAATTCCCATAAGTCACACCAATAAATACTACTAATACAGCGTCAGCACCCTCTGGTCTAATAATATATCTGATTCCTTAAACATAGTGAAAAGTAATACACGGCAATGAATGTTTTGGTTCATATTCCTAGTTATTTACCATACCCAGGGCCCTTGGAGGCTCTGTCCAAAGCCGTATACAGAAATTGGAGCCCCTGCCTGATAAAGTTAATATGTCTATTTGCTTCATTAAAGTAATCTAATTTGGCTTTTTTTAAAAATCCTGATTAACAATATTTCTAATTGATCTTCCCTGCTGTGTTAGTCCCTAGTGGCATTTTTTCTTTATATAAATATATGCACAAAGCAGTCTGTGTTCACAATACTGTAGCTCTTGGTTCATTTAAGCATTCTCTTGTATGTTTCTGCTCTTGGCATATGCTGATACCTCTTCCTGAGACTCCTCCTTCTTTTCTGGCCCTATCAGACTCTCATTCGTACTTCAGTAACCAGTGTGAATGTCACTCATTTGGGAATTCTTCCCCAGATCCTCATGTAAACCTCATCATTTCATGTAGTGAAGACTTCTAGGCATAACCACAGTCATACTGAAAATGACTATTCTGTTTTTTACTTTATGGACAAATCTATCCAAAGTCACATGAGACTATAGTTTTCTTCGACTTTCATCAGTCTTTGATTTCATACATAGAAACCAAAGAACTTAGTATGTGCTGTTTATTACCGACTAGTAATGTTTATTACTGTTTCTTCAAAATCTGTACTCTAATAACTGCCAAAACTAGAATTGATCCATCGATAGAAGATGGCATTTTTAATACTCTACAAAGACATAGTTTAAACTCCCTTCCCTATTTCAAAGTTTATATTTGTGTTAAAGTGAATTGAGCCCTGTATCTTCTCACCATACTGAACTAAAAGGTTAAATATTCTTCTATGTATTGAGCTAATATCCACAGGACAAATATTTCTGGTGTAATACCCATCACTATTGATATACAGGCACACCATTACTTTAAAAAGTAAAGCATTGCCTTTGCAGAATCTCTCTAACATTTAATGAGTCTGTATTGATTAGTAGAATCCTATGCTTGGTATCACCAAGGAGAATGCTGATACTAGACAGGGAGGTCCTCTTAGGCAAGTTTCAGTGTGAAGGGAAACTTCACATTCGCATCACAGCCTGTCTGAGATGATCAGACAACTTCACATTAGGTTGAAAGATACAAATTCAAAGTACAAATGTATGTTGACAATAAGATCTTAACTTCTTGGTACATGAAATGCTCACATTGCCAGTCTGGCCAGGAGTCAGAATGTGGGGGGTGCTTCACTTAAGCTCCGGGAAAGCCCAAGTAACTGGACTGTTTTGATATTCCAGATTTCATTTTTGGACAAGGTTATATTCATATCAATAATATTAATATCTCTTAACTAAATTTTTTAAGATTATGACCTCTGTCTCACTATCTATTGCTGCGTAACAAACTCTACTAAGACTTCAAGACACAGCGTTCCCTATGTAAATCAGCCAAAACCCAACTCAGTGTAAATAGAAAAACAAAACTTAAGCTTAACCCATCAGAAACTGCCAACCAGTCTCTAACTAGGGACTTTGCCCTGGAATGATCCAAATAAAGCTACCGCTCCACTTTAACCATGCAAATATTTTCTTTGCCTTGTTTCTGAGTTCACCCTATAAAAGCTTCCCCTTATGCCCTTTGGCAGAGCCCCCAAACTCTCTTTAGTCTGCCTAATTCATAATATGTTACTTACTCAAATATACTCCTTAAAATTTTAATGTATCTCAGTTTATCTTTTAACAGCACCGTGACTTCTATTGCATTTTATCAGCCAAAGGAAATGAAAAGTTTAGTTTATATTCAAGGACTCCTACATTGAAGAGGAGTTGTAAAGTTATACTGCAAAAGTCATGGATGCATGGATGCTTCAACAATAGTATTTTTACAGTTGATCACAACCTCTACCTCTTTTTTGACACTTATTTTTCTTTTGATGTAATATCATTGTTTAAGCTATGGTTGAGTTTCTGCCAGCCTGTTGTCTTAAGAGGCATTCTGGCCCTTATTATTATTATAAACTTTGAGGATACCTTGTATGTACAGTCATTCATTGCTCAGGCATATATTTTTATGGCCATATATATTATCATGACTCACTGTCATGAATTCTTTGCTCCACTCAGGATTTTTGTGGTCACAGTTAATGAATGGTACAGAGTGCAGCAGAGCAAGGGAACTTTTTCCAAAAAGTTGGAAAGAGAATTGAATAAAAGTGAATTAATAGCTCATATTCAATACCTTAGCATTGTATATATGTAACTACTGAAATGACAGGTCATAAGGGTGACTGCCGTTTCCTGCTAAATTCCTTGCTAAAACTATTCTAGCCTTGGTCTATTATTTGTTTCTTTGGAATATTTTGTAGGGGATTTTGAATGACAACATGCAGTGACTTCAACCACAGTTTCAAGACAGATGCAAAACAGAATCCATGAAACTATAGTTCAGCCAAGTGCTGAAGCATATCTGAAAATTATTTCTCATGAAAATCCTGGTTTGATGGTAGGTCCCTCTGTGCACTGACTCATGGCTTCTCATTCAGGGAAGTACGTATTTTACTTTTCATGCCTTTTCTATTTTCTGTTTTCAAGTTAGTGAGTCTTTCATTAGTCAGCAGTTTAGGATATGCTTCACCTAGAATCTCAATAAACCATTATAAATTTGAAAAATCTGTAATCTAGTGCTTGTCAACAATCTGGGACATTTAAAATTCAGGTTGCAAGAATCCACACTACAATACCACTGGTCTGTAGTTTGCGAATAAACACTTCTTGTTGCATTAGCCTACACTGCATATCAGTACAAAGTACTGAAGAGAGAAAACTCCATGGAAAACACTTCAGAATCAAAGTACAACAATGTAGGATTTTCGGTAACTGGGCAAGAGTAGGAATCAAGCTACATGTCCAAAGTTTTTGTTTGAATAGGTAATTGGGAGTCAGTATATATAAGCACAAAATCTTTGATTCAAATAGATCAAGGTTAAGCTGACCTTGTTGGGAGGATTATAAGAATAATACACAAGTGGAAGAAAGGAGGTACAGCTCATCAAATGTTTTGTCTGATTAGCCAGTTCTAATAATAGTGCAACAGAGAGCACCAGGCTGGAGGAAGTGAAGCGAGGGAATCTAAAGGCATTTCTTTTGAAAACTACAGTTTTTCTTCAGGAAAGAAAAGCACTATATATTGTATCCCTATGGTGGAAATATATAAATATATTGAGCACTAGGCTGTGGTTTCAAGGGAGCTGCTGATGAATTTACCCTAGCCAGATGGTTTAAGCGAAAAGAGATGCTGTGCTAGCCTCAAAGATAGTGGAAAGCTCCAAGACCCAAGTCATGGACAGACTGTAGGGTCACTGAAGAAGTAGAGTCAGGCGTTTTGGCCATAAATGATTCAACTCAGAAGAAATGAAGGCAGTGCCCTCCATCTACATTCACACTCTGCATCACCGTATTTGCATAGCACTTTAAATGACATTTTCTGCAGCATTTTCACAACTTGCAGTTTATTTTATCCACACACCTTCCCTTGGAGACAGTTCAGAGCAAGTTTCATAAAATTCACAGTATTTTTAAAGAGAAGACATGAAAACAATAAGAGGTAAAATGATTTGCCCAATGTCACCTAAATAATCAGGGACAAATTCAGAAATAGGACAACCATAGGTCTCTGCTTCTCAAAGTCATTATTCCTTTAGGACACCAGTACATATGACAAGCAGATTTAGTAACAGCCCCCAAGGTGAATTCCAAAGTCTTCTTACATGCAGCTGCTCCTACATTATCACTGTCCATCCTCTCCTTCTCTGCATTTGATCTGTGGTGAGCCTCCAACCACTTCCCTTCTCCCCATCCCTCCCTGAGAACAGTTAGTTAACTGACTTGGGGAGATGGGAGACGAACTTTCCTTTAGCATCTCCTTATTCTGTTTTATTAACTCAGTCTAATTCTAAAATTAGATTAGATGGATAATTGAAAAGCAAAGAGGAACAATCAATATTAGATGTGGTCATTTGCTACAATTCCTGGTTATGTGGAGCCTGCGTTCATCAGTGGGTGATGGTCACAGGCAAAGACAGCCCGGTGGGGTAAACACAAGCCTTGGAATCAGCTGGGCCCCATTTCAATCTGGAAAACACTCACTTGTTTATTCCCTGATCATAGACAATTTAACCTCTCTGATCCTCAATTTCTTCAACTACAAAATAGATATAATAAGTCTCATTTCACAAGACTTGGGGGAATATTAAATAATATATAATACCTCCAAAAAATCTATTAATCTTTTCTTTCTTCATAAAAAAGTCACTTGCCAAACAATATACAGGATTATACACACAGCTAATTCAAACAGAATAAGGGTAAAAAAATTGTCTGAAATACTTAACATAGTGTCTTAGTCATTTCAGGCTGTTAAAGTACCATAAACTTTGTGGCTTATAAGCAACATACATTTATTTCTCACACTTAGGGAGTCTGGAAGTCTGAGAACAGGGTGCCATCATGGTCGGGTGCTGGTGAGGGCCCTTTCCAAGGTTGTATACTACCATTTTCTTATTGTACCCTCACATGGCAGAAAAGATAGAGCGAGCTCTCTGGGATCCCTTTTATAAGAGCATTAATTCCATTTATGACAGTTCCACCTCATGACCTAAATACCTTTCAAAAGGCTCAGCTTTTAAATACTATCACATTGGAGGCTAGAAATTCAAAATACGGATTTTGAAAAGACACAAATATTTGGTCCATAAGACAGAGTTGTATCATTTTTAATTATTTAAATATATTCATAAACGTAATGGCTAAATGTTTCCCAACTAGAATCTAGAATATGGATAATTTGTTTTGTTAAACAAAATACTGTGTAATTTGAACATTGCATGTCAATATTAATGAAGTTATGATAGGATTAAGTGGAACAGACATTTCTTTTTAAGTTTATATACTAATTAAATTTCTATGATGGTTTGATGTGTCAACTTAGCTAGACTATAGTCCTTGGTTTTTTAATCAAATGCTAATCTCATGAAGATATTTTGTAGATGTGATAAAAGTCCACAATCAGTTCACTTTAAGTAAAGGAAAGGATTATCCTAGTTAACCTAGGTGTACTTGATTCAATCAGTTGTAAGAACTTAAAAGCAGATCTGAGACTAACCAAAGAAAGAAGAAATTCTGCCTCTGGACTGCAGCTTTAGCTTGTGTCTGAGAATTCCAGTCTGTGCTTCTTGATGGCCTGTCATATGGAGTTTGGATTTTCTTAGGCAGATATACATATGTTTATATGTATATCTGGGTGGATCTATGTGTATGTATAGTAAAATATATATCTTACTAATCATACTTCTTTGGTTGAGCTTGATATACCTTCTTTTTTCCATAACAAAGTATATGCTTTTATTAATTTTGTGTAAAAACATTGTGTGTGTATATATATATATATATAGATATGCATACACGCATATGTCTGTGTGTATATATATGTGACTCTGTGTGTGTCGTTCAACTACATGACTCTGCTCTTCTGTAGGTCTAAAAAGATCCTCATGAAAAATATACCAGATTTTCCTGTACCTCTATGTGCTAGAGGGTCTCAGCCTGCTTTATCTAACAAATACTGTGAAATGGAAACACTTAATGAGTCTAGTGATTAACCAGGTCCTGGCCCGCAATCCCCTCACAGCATAACAAACTGGGAATCTCTAAGAATTGTATGTCTTTCTAATAGTACTAGAAACTCCCACCAGCTTTGTGGAAGTGTGCAGCTTGTCTTTGTTCAATTCTCCCCACCTTGCATATTGTCAGATCTGTTTCATCCCCATTCATATCAAGCCTTCGACAGGGCTTAGAGGCAGCATTTAGGAGAAATTAAGAATTGAAGAGTCCAAATAACCATTTCTTTGTCAACGCAAAGATTTAGAAAAACAAACTCCCAACTAATAGGTTGTGATTCAATTCATTCTCAGACAGACATAATCAATACCACCAGATTTGAGGATATCATCTTTCTTGCATCCCCCCAGTCTTACAGACTCCCCGCCTCCCCGCCCCCGCCCCGGAATTATCTCCAGCCTAATACTGCAGTGAAGCTGCAAGTCTGCTTTGAATTGAACCAAAATATTCCTCCTGCTCAGACAAAGCCAGGAAACTTTGCTTTGTACACTTTTCAGCTGATGTGCAGCTTCCTATTGTGTGAGTAAGCCGGCCACCATCCATCTTCCTTTGGAAGGTTGTGACGCTGCTCCACAGCTCCTAATGAACTGGCAAGGTCAATTAAGCACTGCATAGACTATCCGTAGCCAACTAACCCACTGAAGAACAGATAGAACACATTAATACTGTGTCTTTTATATGGAGATTACCAGGAAAAGGGGCTTTTGTGTTATTTTCTAGCTCGGAGGGAAGTGGTTACCCAAATTCACCAGACCAACGTCTCTTTTTCCCTTAGGGACTTCTTGGCCAACTAGATCCAGCTAACATTTACAGAATGTCTAATATACACCGGGTGCTAAACTAGGCAGTTTCGTATGTGTAATGTCATTCAGTTATCACAGTAATGACTGGACATAAGGATCACTGTGATGAAAATATTGGCACTCATAAACTTGACAAATCATGCAGCTAAAACAATGGCAAGGCTGGAAGCCACATACAGATTTCTTAACACCAAGTCTGATGTTCTTTTCACAGTTATAGCTTTCATAGAGAGAGCACTTGCATTTATGAGATGGCTAACTTCATGGGATAGATACTTTTTAAGGTAGCTTCCCTAAAATGTCTTCTGTGGAAGCCATTCCTCTTCTTTCTTCTGAGTGCTTCCTTTCTCCCACCTCCACTTGAAATCTTTCCATGAATTCTAGAAACAGAGGAGGGGAAAGTAAGCCTCACCATAGTTGGCTGAAATTGAGACAAAGTAACTTTGGAGGCTGTTAATGGCTAGGTCCTACCACAATTGTTCAATCTCCCAGAAGAAAGATGAGACAAAAGCGTGAAAAAGCATAGGAGCAGCAAGAGAAATGATCATGTTTGATTCTTCTAGGAGCTCTGACCCCTCTCCTCAGTCTGTTGCTGGTGTCAGCCAACTTTTGAATACTTCCCCCAAATACCACTGAATCATCATCTTTTATTTAAAGTAGACAGGCAGTTTTTGTTCCTTGGAATCGAAAGAGCTCTGATACAATAGAGAAGTCACACAACACAAGTTTGTCATTGGAAGCTAACAGGGAACTGTGCTTGGGTTTATATCAACGTCCTTCTTGAAGCACTACTTTGGGGTGACAAGGTGAACTGTACTTATAAGGCAAAGGGAGTATGGGTGGAATTGAGATCAATTTAGGTATTAGCTAAGGCCACTGGTGAAACTGTCAAGGGCTAGGCAGAGAAGAATTGAAGAATTTATACCTTCAGGGAATGCCACATTTGTAACATAAGAGGAACAAGTTGTGCAAAGAAAAAGAAAGAAGAGTCAGGGTTAAAGAATTAGAAAAAAAAAAAAAAAAAAAAAAACAGGATAGTGCTGAGTCACAGAAATTAATGAGAACATTTCCGGAGGGAAACAAATGTTCAACAGCACCTAACGCAGACAACATGGTGAAGTGCCTCAGTTGACAGGAGGGGACTTAGTTATGACCCATGAGCAAACTTTTTCGTAAAAGACCTAGGAAGACAAGTCAGATTGCAGTGAGTTACAAAATAAGTACATGTGTGATAGGGAAGTCTGTGTACTAAGAGTACATTACTGCTTTTAAGAACTTTGGTCATAAATGAAATGAAAAGGAGGCAGTAGCTTGAGGGTGTAGCAAACTGAAACTATTTATTTAGCACATGGGAAATGTGAATGTCCTATTAGTCAAGGAGAAAGCACACTTATTTCCCTACAATATCAGTCTATAAACCCATGGCAGAAATTGATAACTGTCCCACAATATCCATTCTCTCCTTCTTCCTTTAAATAGTAAGTTCCTTCCACAGCTGGATATTACACATCCCAGCCACCCTTACACAGCATCCCGTATACTAATTCTCAACAATGGAGTAGAAATCACATGGGCTGCTTTCACACTCCTCTTATGTAAAAATCCCCTGCCCTTTCCCCATAATCTGGAAATCATATTTGCTGGTGAACCAACTCAACCAGAACTCTAAGGAGTGGTAGAGAAACAAGAGAGAAGGAATTTGGGCTTCTCACTTGTTTGTGAGAAGTTAAGCTTCTCACAAGTTAGCTTAACTAAGGAGTTAAGCTACCCACTGGTTCCCCTTCTAACAGCCCTTAGACCTCTGGGTTGTTATAAAAGAGAGAGAGAAACAAAATAGTAATAAAACCCCATTATGCTTGAGTAAACTATATGCCAGGGTCTATATTTCAGAAGTTTAGCCCATGACTCAACATATACCTGTAGCAATGATAAAAGGTAATTATCCTAGACAATTTTAACGAGATGCAATTATCCTAGGTTATTTTAATAAGAGTCTGTCTTAGTGACCACTGAAAATGACTGCCTACATGGAAACAGTTAGGAAGATGTGTTTAGCAGGTTTAGATCAAGCACTAAAAAAAAAAAAGTGGCTACTTCTAGATATGAAATAAATCAGATTTGGGACATCCTCCTTCAGATAAAGACGGCAATTAACTTCAGACAAATGGAAGATTAATAAAACTACAGAAGTGCTTTATAAATGAGCAATTGGAAGAATCTTTGCTAAGAATGGCAAAAGATTCCATTTTGATGCTGTTTATGACAGTTTGGTCTTGCAAATGACAGAACTAAACTCCAGTAAGTTCAGGTAAAAGGAGATCTTTTGGTTCATACACACATAGAAAGGTCAAGGATAAGAAGGCAGCCAAGATAAAGGGAAGGAGAATCGCTTGAACCCAGGAGGCAGAGGTTACAGTGAGCCAAGATCTTGCCACTGCACTCCAGCCTGGGCAACAGAGGGAGAGAGAGGGAGAGTCTGTCTCAAAAAAAAAAAAAAAAAAAAAAAGGAGGGGAGCTTGAATCACCTCTCTCTCTCTCTCTCTCGCTCTCTCTCTCTCTCTCTCTCGTCACTCACTCACTCGCTTTCATTGCAGGCCAGTTTCTGTATTTTACAGCAGACTTCTCCACAAGTTGGAGAACTTGAACATGGACAAATTCTTAACCTCTCATAGCTCAACTTCACCTCCCAAGAGTGGCTGGGACTTGCTCTATGCTCCCAAATTCAAAAGGAGCCCACAGACTGGCCTAGCTTGGCTGAGGTCCCCAACTTTGGGTCCACTAATTTATGGCAGAGAACAGGATATCTAAGAAAGTGGTAACTCACATTTAATTATTTATTCAACAAGTTACGTTTGAAACAGAGAACATCACTTGTTCCAGAAGACTGACTAGAGCATTTTGGAAAGTTTGATGTTTATTCTGCTTCTTGGAACTCATATTATTAAGAAACATTTTTTTTTATTATCTTATAGATAAAGTTTAGGCTCCTTAAAGGAAGCGTGCTTGGCTGGGGATAACTAATAGGACAATTCTATGCCCTCCTCATCTTTTCTTTGTTTTCTTGAACAAGGACATAAAATAAATTTGTGAAAATCAGGCCTTATTTAATTCAAGTGTTTGATCATAGGATATGAGTGTGAACTTTCTATTAGGAAATAATCAAATCCCAGCCTAATGAATACAGGACATAAATGAGTTGAAATCTCTGGAAACAATGGCCAAAGGAATCACGAGGTGGCAGAGAGAAAGGCAATTGTAGGTGATTCTGAGAGGTAAAAGCCTCACCCAACACTAGACTTTGCAGGGTCCTGAAAACAGAAGGATATTATCAACCACAAAGCTCACTACTAGAGCTTTGTGCAAGATTGTGCACCAGAGCCTGAATCAGGTTATTTTATGCCATGATAAGGAGAGGATTCCCCTTCATAACCCCAGGATGAGATCAGGGTCTGGGGCCATCTGTCTCCTTCTTATTTGGTACAGTAGAAGAATTCAAATGGATCTCCCATTGCCATAAAACAACCTAGGTCTGAAGCCAAATCAAGACTCCAGATCCCAGTTTCCCCCATCTCCTCTACCCCAGAGGGAGTGGATATTCTGCCAAACACTCGCCTGCAGAGTTAAATAAGATAAGAAGCTGGAATCTTTTTGAATGCAGACCATAAAACATAATTGGAGAATCTCCACAGACAGTATAAAATATTGTATCCTGTCTCACACAGATGGGATTATTTAGCCTTCACACAACCTTCAAATAATGCGTTGTGCTCCTTTTAATCAATCCATAATTCAAAGAGGACATCGTGTAGCCTCCAGAGGTTTTTCACTATGACAATAGATGTGGGCAGGCTATGGCGAGATATGTTTTATTATGAAAGTCAAAGTCGGCTTGGGCTATAATTTTATAAATCTCATTAGTGATTATAGTTTCTTATTTCCAGGTATGATAAAATACCAGTTTTACTTTGTAAATGTATCTCAGCCAGGAGGAGGTATCCCAGGGCCTCTCTACCAGGCACCAGGAACAAAGGGTGTGGGAGACTGTGCCAGTGCTGATAATGCTGTCCTTTGCTTACAAGCAGCACAGAATGAAAGGTCAGAGAGCAGAGGAGTCTCTCTCTGAGTCCCCCAGGAAGAGAAAGGCAAGGAGTTTTGTGAATGCCAAAATAAATGACCTTCCTCTGCTTCTCATGCTATGAGGCCTGTGTAAGGCCCAGTGACATATAAATTAGGAATACAAATTTCTTGCAATCACCAACTGCACACGTGCTGGCAGAGGCTGAACTGCAGACTCTTAGAGAGCTTAAGCTGCAGCTGGAGAAACCCCTAGTGGAAGATGGTAAATCTTCCACCATCAATCAGTCAACTAAGCATTTGTGCCCATGTGGCCATGGATCTTAGCTGTGATGAGGTAAGAGGCGATTAATACTCATTTGGAAACAATTTTCAAGCATCTATTTCAGGCAAGGCTACAGGCTAGATGTTGAGGAGACAGCGGTGAAAAGATATCTTTCGCATGCTCAGATGAGAGGAAAAGTCAGCTGTGATGGGGTGGATAAGAAAAGTCTGCATAGAAGGTAAGATCTTTGATTTTGTTCTCAAGTATGAGATAAGATTCCCCAGATGGACAAGGACAGAAAAATCAATGGGAATAGCCAATATGCCAGTGTAATAAAAGAACAGGAAATATGAAGTTGAATTGGTAGAAAGGGAGATTGAAGACTTACACAGGGATCAAATCCTAGAAAGCTATGCTAAGGACTTTAGAGTTTTCTGTTTTGTTTTGTTTTGTTTTTCCTATAGGCAACGAAGAGACATGGAGGCATTTTAAGCAAGAAAATGGTAAGAACATGTCAGAGGCATTTAAACCAGAGCAACTCCATCTTGAATAGGAGCTCGGTAAAATAAGGCTGAGACCTGCTGGGCTGCATTTCCAGGAGGTTTGGCATTCTTAGTCACAGGATGAGAGAGGCGCTCAATACAAGATACAAGTCACAAAGACCTTGCTTATAAAAGAGGATGTAATAAATAAACCAACCAAAACCCACCAAAAGCAAGATGGTGCTGAAAGTGACCTCTGGTCGTCCTTGCTGCTCATTATACACTAATTATAATGCATGAGCATGCTAAAAGACACCCCCACCAGTGCCATGACAGTTTACAAATACCATGGCAACATCAGGAAGTTACCCTATATGGTCTAAAAAGGGGAGGAAACCTCAGTTCTGAGAATTGCCCACCCTTTTCCAGGAAAACTCATGAACAATCCACCCCTTGTTTAGCATATAATCAAGAAATAACTATACATATACTCAGTGGAGCAGTGAATGCCACTGCTCTTCCTATGGAGTAGCCATTCTCTTATTCCTTCACTTTCTTAAAAAACTTGCTTTCACTTTATGGGTTTGCTTCAAGTTCTTTCTTATATGAGATCCAAGAACCCTCTCTTGGGGTCTAGATTGGGACCCCTTTCTGGTAACAAAACATATTTGTGCTTTTGGAGTATCATCCAGTGACAGCACAGTAAAGGATAATAAGTCTAAACAAATGGGAGAGTAATTCTGGCACACAGTAGGCTCAGTAAATATTTGCTAAATAAGTGAATGACACAGACCAGACACGATCAAACATGTGCATTTTTTTAAAAGATGGCTCTCCTTTATCTTGCCTTTTCCATGTAAAAGGCATGTAACTGATTACTAACATCAGACTATGCATAAATGAGCCAGAATTCACAAAGTTTTAGCAAAGAACTTTTGCTACATCAGTCCATGGCAAGCAAGAAAACAATATTGAGAGTGTGAGTGAAGCAGTCGATCACGGTGGTAATGAGTTTCATCAATGACTGGAGATGGAATTTTATGAAGTTGCATGTCAATAGCAGGAACAATTTAACTTAGAATGTCAATGGTTTCACTACCTTTTTAAAATGATGTGCTGAAATAATTTAGGTACATTTCAGCAGTAATACTACAGGTTAAGAGTCAGGAGAAAGCAAAAGTACTGCATATTTATCCTCCTCCATATTTTATTGTGAAAACTATGGCATGAGAGATCTTGAAAGAAGATTTCATCTTCATCCCTTGTCATTCTAATTTTTGTGTTTGTTTAGAATTTTGGTTGTATTGTTTAATTGCTATAACCATAAGAGACATAGTCTTATCCCTTAAGCATCACCATTCTGGCCTATTTGTCTGTATGAGATAAAATACCAGCTGCTTATATACTTTTCATGGATGTGAGTAAGAAAGCAAGATTACATTCTTTTTGAACTTGGAAAACAACTGTCCCAAGGTTTTGAGCAGGCCGATTAACCCACACAGTTGTTTTGCTGTTTATGGCTACATCTTTTATTCTGATAATCAGGCAAAATTTCATAATCCAGCATTTTCCTTTAACCTGCTGCTTTAGAGGGCTGCACGGGCTATCATGCCACCAAATTAAGAAGAGGCACTAGGAAAAATATATCAGCTCTTCAACTCCAGAATCCCAACCCTATGATAATACAGAGTCTGGATTCAGTAAACATTCTCCTTACCAGGACAAATATTAAACCCTGAAATTAAACATGTCTCTCTGGGCCTCTGTTGCCTTGTTTACAGAGACCACTCAGATAATCTCCAAGGATCTTTTTACTTGTAACGTTTTCAGGTTTATAAGAGAAGATACAACTTCAAATGCAACAGAGATAATTAAGGGTCAAAACCTTAAATGGTTAATGGAAATAAAAAAGACTCAAAACCCAGTGCTATTAGCTTTTAAATACCAAGTATCTCACATTCTCTTAAATCACTGGTAAGATCACAAGACTTCAGCATAAAACTCTTTAAAATATCCTAGATCATAACCGATCCACCCCACACAAACACTTGAAATACACTGCCTTTTAAAATGTGAGTTGTTAAATCTTCTTCGGCATTTTGTTTATTTTTAGTACAGTAAATTTACCATGGCTACATGTTATCTATAAGACCTGCTAGGGCTTTCTCCTCTCAAGCACATTGTACAGTGTATCTTTTGTTCCAGACACTACCCAGTGTGCATGTCATAATATCTTTTCAATAAAATATGTGAACTTGTGCAGAGGGAGTCATGGGGGGCAAGAAATTGGAAACTCAAGTCACACACTGTGTGAGCCACAGGGAATCAGGCCTTATGTGTTTTAAATGAAATCCTTTCATCTTTGGAGACGCCTCTGCGGCTCTCTACTTAACTGAACAGGTCTGTTTCCAGGACGTTTTACTCATCATCAGACCTCCTCATACTCCTGCAGGGTGACAATGTCGTAATCACAGAGCCAGAGACTTCTCATTGTTTCTAATATAATTGGTTGCTTTCACTCATTTCCTCATTCTTCTTTATTTTTTTTTCTTAATTTCACAGACACCCAGCAGAACTAATGTAAGTGCCCTCACTGCAATCTCTTCTCCAAAAAGAGAAAGGGGTAGGGGTGGGGTCATAAATTTGTTCTGCTTGAGTGTCCCTGTTTTTCTCAGCAGAACAATTGGACTTTTTTTTTTTTTCTGGTGTCTCTCACCAGACCATTTTAGCTTTCCTAAAATAAAAGTGAGGATTTTAAACCCCACTCATCTCTCAGCTCCTGTCTCACTCTCACTCATATGCTAAGGTTTGTAAGGGTCACACGTCTGTATTCCTCAGCACTTTCTTTCCTTTCTTTCTTCTCTAGCTCCTTGTTTCTCATTTGATTCACCAACAGGACATTACCTCTAGTCTCAACTGTTTCTCTAGACCCCAACTAATGGAAACCTAATCGCATTGTCTTTCTTCTCTCCATACTTCCTCAGATTCCTGGTTCTGAGGGCTGGAGGATCTGGAAGTGGGTTTCTGTGTACCTGCTCTGTTCTGGCGACATGGACAAAATATATCTTCTGTTTTGTACTCACCTTCCATGTAGTTTGTTCAGAAGAAAGTAGAGACAGCTGGGAAGTGATCCACATGCCAGATGATACCTAAAAAAAAACTAGTAGGATTTTGAGAAACAATTCCAAAAGAAGAGCTTTTAGCTCAGATCCTCAATACATGAAAACCTGAATACCTAGATATCTGAATACCTGAATACTTGATACTCTGTTATCTGAATATCCGGATTCTGAAGAGTGGCAAAATATGCCACCCCCAAATATGCCACTTTAGCATAAAGATTATTTTGAGCTGAAAGTAACTGAGAAGAAGTGGACACAAAAAAAGCTCTCTGCCCTCCCCTTATTTGCCCAAAAGCAGGACCTAAATTTACAAAGGAACCCCTCTCCTCTCTACTTGCGAAGGACAAACTTTTAGGACCTTTTCAGCACCAGCATAGCAAGCTGTACTGACTAGCCTTTATCACTATTTATTTGCTTTCCCACAATTTGCTGTCCCTAGGAACTCCAAGACCTTTTTCTTTGTCTTGTCAGCTCTCTAAAAATTTGCTCTTGTTTGTGAAAGAAGCTATATTAGCTGAAGTTATAAGCTACCTCTTTGAGATTTACTCATTCCCTAGGTATCTCCCTTGTATATAGGAGATATAAATGTTAACGAACTCCTGTTTGTTTTCTCTCTTCTCAATTTGTCTTTTTTTTTTTTTGAAACAGAGTCTCACTTAGTGGACCAGGCAAAAGTGCAGTGGTGCAATTTCGGAACCCTCCACCTCCTGGGTTCAAGCGATTCTCCTGCCTCAGCCTCCTGAGTAGTTGGAACTACAGGCACATGCCACCATGCCCAGCTAATTTTTATATTTTTAGTAGAGACAGGGTTTCCTCATGTTGGCCAGGCTGGTCTCAAACTCCTGACCTCAGGCGATTTGCCCGCCTCGGCCTCCCAAAGTGCTGGGTTTACAGCCGTAAGCCTCCACGCCCGGCCTTCAATCCATCTTTTATTACAGGGGTCCCAGGTAAAACTCAGAAGGGTAGAGGGAAATTTTTTTCTCCCCTACAACTCTTCCAAGAATATCTGATAAAGTTCCCTGCCACTAGGTTTACGCCTTTCCAAACCTTCATCACGATCTGCCAGAGTCATCTCTCTGAATGTGAAATCTGATGCATCACAGGGCTATTCATATCTTCCATAAGCCCCTAAGCCTCCAGGATAAGGTCTTGGTCTTTAGCAGGGCACACAAAGCCCTCCAAGACCTCGCCCTTCTGACTCCTACAGCCCTATCACTTTCCTCTCAGCTCCTTCTCCCACCTCAACATGAATCCTGTGCTCTATTCACATTCAGTAAACTGCAGATCACTGGACTGCATCCTGCTCAAACATCTCCCTCTGCTCAAACTGTCATTCTTGTCTTCATCCACACACAGAATACCTCTTGAATTTTTAAAACTAAGCTCATACTATAAATCCTGTTCCTCACAATTATCTTCAGGGAAAATTGAAAACCGTATATATAGAGTCACAAATTTATTTTACACACACATTTCTCAGTACATGAGCAACACTTCTGAGATATTTTTTTTTCAAAGTTGTCTTTTCCCAGCAAGACTGTAAGTCCTTTAAGGGCAAGGGCATGCCTGTCTTCTTCATTACTGACTCCCCAAGGTCTAGCACAGTGCCTGGTACATAATAGATGCTCAGTAGCTCAGTAAATGTTAAATGGATGAATGGTTGCAGTACATTGTTGCTCAGGCTGGAGTGGTGCAGTGGTGCAATCTCGGCTCACTGCAACCTTCACCTCCTGGGTTCAAGCGACTCTCATGCCTCGGTCTCCCAAGTAGCTGGGATTATAGGCATGTGCCACCACATTCAGCTAAACACACACACACACACACACACACACACACACACACACAGACAAACACACATATATGTACTTGTAGTAGTGATGGGGTTTTACCATGTTGGCCAGGCCGGTCTCGAACTCCTGGCCTCAAGTGACCAGCCCACCTCAGCCTCTCAAAGTGCTGGGATTACAGGCATGAGCCAATTCACATGACCATTTTCTTAAAATTAGTATGGGTTACAATGGTTATTCATTCTCTTTAAAAATCTTCCTCTGAGCACCTGAACTAAAACTTAAACTGGAATCAGTTTATACTTTCTCCCCGACTGATTCTGACCTGCACTTTTCACCCAAATCAGGAAAGGAATCTTCTGCTAATTTTGATCATTTTATCCTAAGGACCACAGGACCCCAGGGGGAACACCAGGTCAACTGTGACATTTAGTATGGTATATTTTTAATTATGCAAATATCCATCTGTTCAGAAACCATTTGGGGGCTCGTTTAATATGTATAATTTAGGATAAAGGGGATAAAACTAGAAAAAGTGCATCTCGTTTTGGCTCCATAGAAATCTGAGTGCTACCTGATTCATTTGAAGCTATGAAGGGGCTCTGTTTTAATAGCGCATCTTTTCTCTTTGGTCAGAATTCTAAATCTTTTAATTGCAGTTTGAACACCTGTAGCCAAATTTTAAATGTCTTTCTCATTTAAATTCCAAACATTAAAATTCCAAACATCTTGATTATGTAAATGGTAAAAGGAAAGGACAGAGTTTTCTTTAAGATTTTTTTCCCCACTCCCTCCCACTGCTCCCAATTGTGGTTCTTCTTTAAGCCCCAGCAAGGTGGCTAGGTTTCCTGGATTACCCCGAAGTTCATTTTGGAATAGAACAGGAAGGCTAAATCCCAGCAATGTGTTTTTAAGAGACAAAAACAGTAAAAAATAGCCACCATTTGTTCAGCACCTATTATTTGCCAGCCACCACAAGGGCCCTTGAAGCAAATCTGTCATATATATTCAATCTTCATAACAGCCTACAGTTTAGTATTATCAAATCCATTTCTCAAGTTAGGAAACTGAGGCTAAGGTACAGAAGCAACCTGTCCCAGGTTAGATATCAAGTGACAAGGCTAGGGTTTAGAATAGAAGAGCCTGAGTCTGCGTGATCTCTTTACCACACCACTTCCTTCCAAATGCCTGTTTCTGCCAGGACACATGGGTAGAAAATTTTTAAATAATTAAAATTGACAAAGGAGATTGATAAAATGGACAGAGACACAGAGGAGTATGCTTTAAAAAGAAGACAATATACAGAATGAATAACCATTGTAATCCATACTAATTTTAAGAAAATGGTCATGTGAATTGGCTCATGCCTGTAATCCCAGCACTTTGAGAGGCTGAGGTGGGCTGGTCACTTGAGGCCAGGAGTTCAAGACCGGCCTGGCCAACATGGTGAAACCCCATCACTACTACAAGTACGTGTGTGTGTGTGTGTGTGTGTGTGTAGCTGGATGTGGTGGCACATGCCTATAATCCCAGCTACTTGGGAGGCTGAGGCATGAGAGTCACTTGAACCCAGAAGGTGAAGGTTGCAGTGAGCCGAGATTGCACCACCACACCACTCCAGCTTGAGCAACAAGAATGAGATGAGACAAAAAAAAACAAAAGGCCTGGCATACATGCCAGGTTGAGGTGAGGAGGGGACACTATCACAAAGATTCATCTACTGAAGGTCTTAAGGAGCTTGCCTTTCAGTTTGAGACCCACTTCTGTGTTTCCCCCTTACTCTGGCTTCCTGTGAGACCTACTTCAGCCCTGCTCCACCTGATTCCTACATGGAATGGTCTTCATCATAGTTTCATAACATGACCCTGCTCTTGGATATTTCTGATCTTTTTTCTAGTACTTCATTTATGTCCCCTAGATTCAAATGTTTGAATCTATTCCTCCATTCCTTGCCAATCTGCCTGTAAGAACTGGCAATGTCTATACCTGAGTATTCTTTGTCCTGATCTGTATCCTTTATTTTTTTAGCCTCGTTATTACATTTGTGCATCAATGGTCCAAATACTTTGCCTTGCCAGCTTGAAGTATCATGGTGTGCTGGAAAGAATCTGCAACGGAGCAATTTTAGGAGTCCTGTCAGGATATGTAAGCTCTTTGGGTGTCATTTTTTCATCTATGAATTGTGAAGAGTAAAAAGCTACGGTCCAGATGTACATAAGATTAATGAAAATAATACATGTGAGAATGCCGTGACACAAAGCAAGCACTCTGTGAATCTTATTTGCTCAGCACATATTGATGCTGTGTCTCTCTGAATGCTTGGAATATACTGATGAACATAACAAAGTTGAGTCAGATAGCAAACAACAGATAAATTAACAAAGTTTACACTATGCGATAAGTGATTTGTGCCATGTTTTAAAAAAGCAGAAAAAAGTATAAACAGGAGAATCAAGAGTGCAAGAGGGGGTGATGGGAGAGGTGTAGGTCAGAGTATTAAAGAGGAGGATGAGTGAGAGGGTTAGAAAGTTAGCCAACTGATATCTGGAAAAAGAGAGTTATGGGCAGAAGAAATAGCCACTGCCAGTGGGAAATTCAGGGAACAATAAAGAGGACTGTGCTCTTGGAGTGAGTGATGGAGGAAGAGACTGGTTGGAGATGAGATCAGGGAGGTTAGAGGGATGGGATATGTAGGCCTGAGGACATTGTAAGGGCTCGGATCTTTACTTTGAGTGAGATATTAGTTGACTTATCTTTCCTTTGGAGCCTGGTATGACAGTTGATTTTTCAGAACTTTTCTTTGTTTTTGTGCACACTCTGTGTCTTGATTTTAGCACTAACTACTCAAGGGAAGAAGCATGTCGTATTCATCTTTATAGTGCTAATGCCTAACACGGTGCCTAGAACATAGGCCATACTCAATGAACATCTCTTGAATTGATAATATTGTTTTAGATACTTATCCTGGGAATTTTTACAAGATAACATAATGCTTTTACCTGGTTAAAATGTACATGACACTTGAAGGCCACTAGAAAATAAAATCTTATAATAGGCCTTTTTTAGTTTCTCTCAAGTCCCAGCCAGAGATGGATGTGTGCCCTAGCAGCATATTACTTACCCTATATCAGACCATTTAATAAAAAGATACAAGCTTGGAACTCAGACGACCTAGGTTTGACAACCAGAATTACCACTTACTAGTTATATGATCTTAAATAAATTATGTAATTCTTCAAAACCTTTTATGTCAGACTAAATGCCATCCAAATCATGGGATCCAATGAGAAACTAAAAATATAATGTGGAGGAAAACATTTTGGTAAACTGCTTTGCAATATATGAATGCTGAATGTTCTTATTATAATTTAAGCATTAGCTAATATTTGACATGAAAATATAAAATTGTCCCTAAAAATCACAAACATACTATTTGGCAGAACCAGAAATTATGTTGTGTTGCTCTGGATGCTCAGTGAGGAAGGACCTGTTTCACCAATGGAATAAATACTTCTGTTGCTCTAATAATTTGCCATACTGTTGAATTTTTTCTCACTCTCCTATGACAACTTTGCTTGTGTTAGGATGTTCTTAAAATAGAATTTTCCCAATTAAGAGTCCATTAAAGATACAGAAGGTATTGTGCCTGATCATAACTTCAAACCATTCAATCTATACAAAAACTTGGCTATGAGGTGCTAGATAAACTCAGCTCTCCATCTGTATGCTCTTCATTGATTGCACACCTCTCTGGGCACCTACCAGATACAGGGGTGGAGGCTCCATGATTCCAAAAGGGTTTGCTGAGTTCATCCCAGCTAGCCTGTTGGGAACAAGTTGGGAGCTTCCCAGTGCCATTAGCAAGGCAGTCACCCAACTGACCCAGAGGAGTCCCACCTCCCAACTTCAGCCAAATTCTTTTCAAAACTGACTCTGTTTGTAGATATACATGCTTTAAGCACTTCCCACAGAAGATTATATAAAACTACAAAGAAAATAGAGAACTGCATTCATTTCCCACGACTGGGTGGGATAACATATTCAGTTTTAATTGACTCTGGAGAATCCAAGTCAATTAGACGAAGGGTATAATAGGAACAAGAAGCTGTATTATTTCACTAGCTTGATTATTTTATAAAAATAGAAAGAAATAAATGTAAAATTTGAATAGTCCCACAGCATTGAGATGTGCCATCTATACCAGGCTGTTTTGAGCCACTTGGGGTACATCTCTTTATTTTAAAACTAGCTGAAAAGTGGATTTGAATATTCAATACTCTGAGTCGTGCACTCTTCTCTAAAACATTAGTTCCGCTCTGGCCAAATGAGCAAGCCACTTCTGGTGGGTGGGTTAAGTACATACGTAAGAGTAGAGCCAGATATCAACATATTTTTTTGAAACGGTGAATTTAAAACTAGGAATTCTGAGAGAAAAAAATAATTAAGAATTATTTGACATCAATTACCTACTATGTTCTACACACTGAGCTATGTTCTTTGCATGGAGGGATACATGCATTTCCTGAAGCGATTCTCAATCAAACAGTAGAAATATACAGAAAATCAAGGCAAAACAATTTACTTGCTATGGATTTTTTTTTCTGAGGGGGAACTGAAGAGGAAGTGGTTGATTTTGCACACAAAGAAAGGTGAATTTATGGAAGTTTTCACTAAGTCAGTGAGGTAGGTCTTGCAAGATTAATAGGATCTCAACAGAGAGAGGTGAAAGAGACAGCTATTCTAGGCAAGAACATCACCATGTAGCTCTGAAAGTACATGGAACATATGGGCTTGAGAATAGCTCTGTGGCTAGATCATAAAGAACATATTGGGAGAGAAAGGTAAGAGAAAGTAAAGACTGAGGAAATGGAAAGAAATAAGGCTGGACATGTTGAGTAAGTTTAGATTGTAAAGAGAGTTGTTCTGCTATCGATTTTGAACTTTGTATTATAGGACTTGAAGAGCTACTAAAGATTTAAAAGAAAAGATATGACATATCTAGGTTGGGAAACACACACCAAAAAATATGTATTAGGTTAAATATCATTAAAAAAAAGAAATAGATCTCTGGAAGTACTAAGTTGTCTAAATTCTGTATCAAACTGGTAATATTTTGCCCAGACCTTGCATTAATCACTGATTTTTTTTATAATCATCCTTTTAGTCAACAAATATTAAGTCAAATTCCTGTACCATGCTAGATTTCTGGGACATAATGTTGACTAAGACAAATGTAGTTCTCGTCCTCATGGAGTTTACAATCTACTGGGGAGATAAACATTAAATATATAAAAGAGATAAATGCAGGTAATTACTGATCTTTCTACAATAACATGCTGAATAGCCTCAGGAACTCACTGGTACTGAGTTACAAAGATTTCAGATTTAGTTCATCACTATCCTTCTCACCAAATATGTGTGGGAGTTATTTTTTGTTAAGTAACATAACTACATTTTTTTTAACTATGGTATTTGCCAGTGAATCTGAGGTTTAGCGGCCTCAACACAACCCACTGTAGTATCTGCATGATTTTTTGCTATTGCAAACATTTATAAATTACTGGGAATCATTATATTTTGCAAGAGAAAGAAATAGTCAAGCTTTTCTCAGCTTGAATCTTTGAAATGTATGGGTTCACTGGTAAAAAGGACAGATGGCTGAGCTAATGTTAGTAATTGCCAAGAAAAAAGTCCACTGTTGACCTAAAAATGCAATGAAATCTATTCCTTTATAACTTTCCACTGACTGTTTAGCTTAAGTCCTAATTATTACAAAATTGAGAAAGGGTTTCTTAACATCAGAAGATTTCCCTAAGAACATAAGAATATTAGGACACATCTCTATATGTGCCTGTTAACCCATTTACTTCACAGCTTATTTAACCAATTTTCTTTGGTCTGTGATACATCCAAGAATTTAATTAATCACATGTCATACTACAGGAATGAAGGTGAAAGTTAGTGTTAGTGAAAAGTAACCCAACAATTTAATATAAAATATTTTATGACAGTATCTTTTATCTGAAAACTTAAATTCTCATTAAGTCATTTTAAAATGTATAACCAATACCCTTTTGCATTTTGATCATAACAGTGTACTAGTTTCCCAAGGCTGATATAACAAAGTATCACAAAATGGGTGTTTTAAAAAACAATTTGTAGCCTTACAGTTCTAGTTGCTAGAAATCTGAGATCAAGGTGTCTAGAAGGTTGGTTCCTTCTAAGGACTGTGAAAAAGACTCTGTTCTATGCCTCTCATTTACTATATAGTGGTTGGTTTGCTGACAATCTTGAGTGTTCCTGGCTTATAAATGCATCACTAGATCTCTGCCTTCATCTTCACATAGCATTCCACTGTATGCTATGTCTGTCGTCTATCTCCAAATTTCCCCTTCTAATAAGGACACCAGTCATATTGTATCAGGGCCAATCCAAATTACTTATTTTAAATTGGTTACCTCTGTACAGAACCTGTCTCCAAATAAGGTAATAAGGTCGCATCCTGAGGTACAGGAGGTTAAGACTTCAGCATATAAATTTTGGAGAGACCCAATCGAACCCGCAACCAGTATTTTTTGAGCTGAAAAATAAACTTTCTTTTCAGAAAAAAAAAAAAAGAAAGAAAACCTTCAGCATCTTTGCTGTAAGCATCAAATTGCTTTATTTCCTTTTTCATACTCAAGGGGTATGTGTGTGTGTGTGTGTGCGTGTGTGTGTGTGTGTGTGTGTGTAGCTCATTTTTATTTTTCATGTAGCCTGTACTTGGGAATTTTTTAATTGTGAGAATTAATGTTGGAATATGAGGTGTATATCAGACAATTTTGGTGGTGGTTGCCTAGCTCAAAACAAATACTCCTTCTCTGAGATGGATTCACAGCTGACAGGATTATGCTCTGGAAGCTTTGCCCTTTCTGTGTGACCCGACCCCACTGACCAGGACAGTTTAATCCAAGGATAGATGCCGGACCCGGAAAGACCCCATGGGATTTTGAAATTTGGAGTAACAACATTTGGAAACTGGGAACAATTAAAGCTGATGTGTTGTTACTTGCCCCCCAAAAGGTCCAAAACTTCTCCTGAGGAGGTGTCTATGCTGTCCTTATTCCTTTCCCTAGTGAGGCTCAGTTACTCATTTCTTCCCTCTTTTCTATAAGACACCACATTGTGACTACAATAAAATAATTTTTAGTGTGCCTATGCTTCTCAGGGTTATTTTTGTTGCATGTGACCAAGAGAATCTTAAGAAATACAAGTGGCTCTGCAGTAATCTATGTTTCATTTGTGCACTTCTGGTTCTTTAACCCATATAATTTTTTCTGGTTCATGATTGCAGATGATACTCCTGGCTCCTGTCAATCCATGTCATTAGCCATAATGGGAACTCAGGGCAGTAGTAAGAGTTTTTGGGCAGAAATCCATCCCTACTCCTAGAAAAGCAATAAAAAGCATGCATTTTATCCATGTTGGGTCTACAATATAATCTTTGTATATACCTAATTGTAAAAACATGTTGAACTACCAAGTTTATTTTTTTGATTTCAAAATAATAGAGAATAATCTGAAATAAGTCAAAGTCAGGAGCCCTTATTGAGGAAAAATTGCAATTATAGATCCGTGGAAGTTAATATTTACAGTCCATGATTGTCATTCAGCGACTTCCATCAGAGTTTCTGCTTTTACCTTCCACAGAGGCAAGAGCAATTGCTGTTGCCTCTAAAAGAGAATGTATTAAATATGGGCACTGGCACACAGCAACCTAAGCCCTTCTGTCCCACTCATTCTCACACAAGAGCCCCTTGATGACTAAACATTGCACCCAAGACCTCTTTAGGGTTTTGTTATCATTTGCATAAATAAAGGCCAAAATTATAACTGATTTTTTTTTTTTTGAGACAGGGTCTTGCTCTGTTGCCCAGGCTGGAGTGTAGTGACACAATCTCTGTTCACTGCAACCTCCATCTCCTGGGTTCAAGCAATCCTCCCACCTCAGCCTCCCTAGTAACTGGGTCTACAGGTGCACGCCACCACGCCCAGCTAATTTTTGTGTTTTTAGTAGAGATGGGGTTTCACCATGTTGGCCAGGATGGTCTCAAACTCCTGTCCTCAGATCATCCGCCTGCCTTGGCCTCCCAAAGTGCTGGGATTGCAGGCGTGAGCCACCACTCCCAGCCTTTTTTTTTTTTTTTTTCCTTAAAGGAGCTTCTAATTAGTTTATCTACTGCCACTTAAGACATTTGCAAGCCTATCTGTAAAACTCTTTGTATAGTGGAATGAGTAACAGAGGAGAAAGTTAAGGGTTCCTCAACTTTGTACAAGAAATATCCATCAACATCAGACAGAGTGGCAGATTTCCATCAATGACTTTGCATTATTTGATGACTCCCTGCTCCATCAAATCTCCTAGGAAGGAAAGAGTTGTAGCACTGACACTCCACAATAAGTCTTTGAGAACTTAGCTGTGGCTTTACACAGAGAGTTGCAAAGTATTGTAGCTCAAACAAAATGCAAGTTATATGGCAATACTAATGCTCTGCACAGATTAGCTTCAACCATGATATCTACATTAATCTTTTCTTTTACCTGCAGATCTCTAGAGAATTCTTAGCTCAAGACAATTTGGTATAAGCAACTATGGAAGCTCATCAGTGAGTGAAAGAAAACAGGTTGGGGTGGAATAAAATCTAGGTGGATGAATTAACTAAATAGAAGACAAGCACTTGATGGCACTAACCCACAGTACAATCACAATATTCAGAAGGATGCGGTGAGGTTGAGTTTATTCTAGTCCTGTGCTCTCCTGCTATAGGAAATAGCAAATCCAGGCAGTGGAAGCATTCTGGTTACAAATGAAACATCCACATGGAACAGGTGCGCAGTCAGCATCAAAGGCTGTAAGTAACAGTGCCTATCTCTAAAACAGATGGGTGTTAAGGTCTTAGTGAGATGTCAGTGTCTCAGCAAAGTGTCCTGGGCTTCACTAGAGGAACCAGCATCTGAATCAAGACACCAATGTAGTAGTTCAGAACCAAAGCTCCACAAACCGATGATTTTTTCTTTGTTTGTTTTGTTTTAGTTTTTGTTTCTTAAAGTGGGGATATGGTTTTCTTGTGTCCCCACCCAAATCTCACCTTGAATTATAATAATCCCCATATGTCATGGGAGGGGCCCGGTGGGAGGTAATTGAATAATGAGAACCAGGTCTTTCCCATGATGTTCTTGTGATAGTGAGTAAGTCTCATGAGATCTGATGGTCTTATAAAGAGGCATTCCCCTGCACACACTCTTTTGCCTGTCACCATGTAAGACATCCCTTTACTCTTCCTTTGTCTTCTGCCATGATTATGAGGCTTCCCCATCCATGTGGAACTGTGATTCCATTAAACCTCTTTCCTTTATAATTTACCTGGTCTCGGGCATGCCTGTATTAGCAGCATGAGAACAAACTAATACAAGTGGCAAAACCATACAGGTGGAGTTCCCAAGCAAGTTGGCTAGTGTACTGCACTACACAAAGAAGAGTTCCAGGCCCCATCAGCTGGAGTGACTGGTTCTGATACTCTGCCCCCTACCTTGCTCAGGTCTGACTAAGAACCTAGGCAAGGTATATATACCTTTAGTTGAAATGCCTTCAACATCTGAGCTGACTCATGTCAAGGGAGGCAGGAACTAACATTGTGAGCATCTAGTATTTACCTACCTAGACTCATTTTTATCAGCCTATTTTCTTTACAATGACACCAGCACAGTACATATTTTTCCAAGTATTTCTGAGTTTATGTAATCCTCACCATCACTTATATAAAAGTTGGGTTTTATGTTACCTGATAAAAGCTACTATTGTTTGAGTACCTACTGTATTCCAGGTACTGCACTAGGTATTTTAAATACAGTACTAATTTTCAAAACAGTGCAAAATAGGTATCCTTATCCTCAGAAGAGGTAGATAACTTTCTCAAGGTTATAACACAGGGCTGAGATATAAACCCCGATACATCTGACTCCCAAGTGTGTGTATCTTGCACTACATTTCCCTGAGAAATGTTTAAATTCATTTTGATGTAAGTTTTCTGTGTGAAGTTTTTAATATAACCAGTTAAACATAAGCTCTTTCCTTCAACTTGAGTTTGATTTCAATGTACGTTCCATCCTTTAAAAACACTTTTCATATTGAAAAGCAGTTTTACCAGAATAAACACTGATCAGAAATGAGATGTGAGATCTCATGCCAGTGAGTCATGTGACCTTGGGAAGTCTTTCACTTATCTAGGAAAATGTTCTTACTTAAAAAAAAAAAAAAATGTGGGGGAGTAAAGACTAGTAGTGGGGGAAGGATTAAACTTGAAAAATTAAATTCTGAGAGTCTCTTCTAGCTCTCCCAACTTAAGGGTCTCTCCAATCCTTTAGAATCCATTCTCTTTATATATTTTAAACACTACCTTTTGCAAGGGAGTCAGAAGCAAAAAGACAATTTTAAATTTACTTTAAAGAAAAAATTATCCAACTGTCTGCATATCTCAACAAGTTAGTCAACTTTCTTCACTTTTGTGCAACTTATGAGCATGGCAATTATGATTATTTGAAGTTGACAACTCAAAGTTATTTGAAGCCTTCTTGACCAATGAAAATGTATAAATACAGATAGCAAATAAATCAAGTTCTTGTCTTCAACTAAAAATGCATTTTCAACATAATTCAATTTAAGGAACCGGTATCTTAGTTTTAACCATGAAAATATCATTAGATGGTGTATGTGGAAAGAAAAAAAAAAGGAGACTAGATATAATCATGTCCTTCACAAAAGAGCTGGCAATTGCAATGTTAGTACTGCAAATAAAAGTGTTTTCAGACCTTAAAATAAAAGTCTGTGGAATGCTTCAGGTACACAGCTGTAACAAAATCACCTATCTGACTGCCTTTGTGGCCTAAGCTAAGGACTATATGAAAGAGAGGAAGGAAGGAAGGAAGGAAGGAAGGAAGGAAGGAAGGAAGGGAGGGAGGGAGGGAGGGAGGGAGGGAGGGAGGGAAGGAAGGAAGGAAGGAGGGAGGAGGGAGGGAGGGAGTGGAGGGAGGGAGAAGGAAGGAAGGAAGGAAGGAAGGAAGGAAGGAAGGAAGGAAGGGGAAGGAATGGGAAGACCTAGAAGGAAGCACATAATAGATTGTTTTGACTAGGTAATTTTTCACCTAATATTAAGTGCAGATGGTTAGAATAGTTCGTCGTGATTTTGCAGTCTGGTCTCAGGTTTATTGCTACAATTAATTTCTACATTTCTGTGAAGAACATTATACATTCCATTCCTATCATTTTAAATAATAAATTAACTTTAGTGCATTTTTGCTCTCACTTGAATGGAAACGATGAAGACCAATTGATAGGCTCTGAGTTTTTAGAACGCCTTTCAACAAGATTAAAAGCATAAGGCATCCCAAGTCGGCTCTTCTAAAAACAGAAAGTAGCCATCTGCTGGGGCTGCAGAGCTATTCTACCCTAGAGTGCTGAGTAGTCCAGCAGAACAGACAAAGCACAAGGTATACTCCTTGACCAGACTGATCCTTAGACAGATTTGTGGCTTTGTGTGCTTTCAGTCAACATATTGTTTGAGGTGCCCTCTATTTCTGTGTGACATAACTAATGAAAAGAAAAAAGCTACTTGTAATCATACCAGGACTAGAAAATGAAAATAACCCCAGTGAACTTGCTAGCAATCCTAAAGAATTCCTGGGTTTCCCTACGGTTATTCGAGCTAGCAGCGGGGACTAGGGAGGGAAACTGCATTGCTCTTTATAAATTAAATGCTATGTTGGGACTTGGGTAGAAAGTGGAATGAAATTATTTTACTTTTGTTTGTTCATTTCATTTTTTGCTTTCTTCCAGTACTTCTTTCCTGTTTGTAAATCTTCACTCATCTTTAATCCTTTCTTGCTTAACTTTCTACAATGTATGATACTGAAAATTGTGCTGGAAAGCCAATTCTCAAGGAAGTCTCTTCTCTTAATTTACTCTCCAATTTCTAATGGGTGCATTTTTCTGAGGTCAAAGCGTAAAGCTTGGGTGAATTTTTTTTCCACTAAAGACAGAACTCCATCATCTTTATTTAAAAATGTGTTGATATCTGATGGAAAGAACAGACACCTGAAGAGACATGCTGACTCTTAATTAGTTTTAATGATTAACCCATGTCCACTGAAAACACCTTTGAGAACACAATACTACACTTTATTGTTCATCAATTGATTGAAAACTGAGATATTTCAAGAAGATATGTGTGGCAAACACTGTTAGCTGGCAAAGCCAACAGCCATCCTCCAGCCAGCCCCTTGTTTCTTGCCTACCTTCATCTATAGGCAGAGAAGGCTAAACACTTGTCCAGTCTCCCATACAGCTCACAATGGCCATGTGAGTTTCAGGCAATGAGAGGGGAGCAGAAGTCTGATGGGGGCTTCTGGAAACGCATGTACTTTCCTAATAAAAAGAAGAAGTAAACTGGCATTTCTTCCTTTATCTCCTTTCTTTCTACTTTGGATGCAGATGTAATGTCTGTAACTGTTGCAGCCACCTTTGAGGCAACAAGTATAAAGACAAAAGCCAAGAAGCAAAAGATAATGGAGTAAAACTAGAAGCAGATCCTGAGACCCTGATAACACAATGAGCCAGCTGAACCAACAACATACCTCCATATTTCTAGTCAATGAAAAAAAAAAAAAGCCTCTATTTGTTTAAGCCACTGTTTTTCTGGTTTTCTTTCTTGCCATTGAAACCCTTCCAAATGATAGGGCAGTTGTGTTTTCAACATCTAATAAACTACTTCTGTGTGGTGATCATAAAATCTGGCATTTGTTTAGCATTTCCCAATTTATAAAGTTGGGTTTTGCCATATATTATCTCATTTAATCTGTACAATAGGATGGTAAAGCAGGAATTACAAACATAGCTTTAAAGATGAGTCCATTTAAGCACAGAGGGTTTAAAGTAACTTGCTCAAACTCACAGAAAGAGAATATGGCACAATTGAAGACTTGAACCTCTTAGCCTCTGACTCCAGTTCCCAGCTGATCATAATTTTCTCATATTGGAAACCAAACCAAACTCTCGTCTTTGCATATTTATTATGTTCTTCATAATCCCTGAAGTACTTCTGTGAATCAGTCTTTAAAAGATAACAGACAGGAATTGGATAGAAATTACTGAACTCATAGCCTGGAATGAACAAAAGCGCTTTGATAAAACCTGAAGTTTTAAAGAGGAATAGTAGGAAATATTCAATTCTAAGGATTTCACAGGCTACTAAAAAAGACAAACATATAAACAAGTTATTCTAAATATGATATAGAGTTGGGGTAACGGATGGATGTTTATTGCAGTACAGAAATCCTAATTCTTCCTTTAGGGGAGTGGAGATGAGGAATGCGTGAAGGTGGAAGCCATGGAAACAAAAACAGGTCATGCCATTAAGCAGTTCTGTATGGCTGTGATATATTTGGAGTGGGGTGAGTTATAGGGCTTCAAAGCCAAACATATCTAGATCATCAAAATTCTTATAGGTACTAGGGTTTTTCTATTTATATGGGTGATTAAGATCAATAAAAATATTTCAAACATGGTCATATTATATATAGAATTATATTTTTGAATACATCTTTGGCATCAGGCAATAAACTGGAAGTAGACAAGACTGGAGACGGGGCGAGTAGGATGCTGGGGCAAGCTTCCCAGCAAGATATAATGAGACCACAAACTCCAGTAATGTCTGTGGGTTGCATAGAAGGAAACAGATTGGAGACATATTCAGATATTATAATCTATGGGCTATAGTAGACAACTGGACACAGTTGGAGGGGTGGTTGGTATGTGAGAGGGAAAATATAGGATTTTACGCAGGTTTCTGGCTTGGGCTACTAAGGAGGTGGTGGTGCCATTTATAATAGAAAATACTGGAGAAGTATAGAGAGGTAGAGAGGCATAAAAAGGAAAATAAATTCCACATTGCATATGTTGAGTCCGGTAGCCTTTTAGAACCTCCAGATAGGGATGTTCACCAAATAATCGGAAATGAAAGATGTAATTCAACAAATATTTCTGGACTGGTGAAATCAATTTCTGAAGTTATGGAAGCAAATAAAATCTCACTGCGAGCATGTGTAGTCAGAGAAGAAGGAAATAGAGCTTTGTAGGAACACAGACATTTAGTGAGGAAAAGCATGGGATCCAATAAAGGGAATGAAGTAAGAGAAACCAGAGGGGGAGGAGAAAAGCAAGCAAACAGAGAGAAGTTCTTTCCAGAAAGCTTCCAAATAGGTCTCAAGAAGTTAGTGAGTGGACAATAATAATCTTAGTAATAATAGATTACATTATTGAGCACTTACATGCAATATTGCTTTTAATCTCTGTACTGTCAATTATCATGAAAAGGTTAAGTAATATAGGGGCTGAAAATTTACAATTGGATTGTGCCAAAGCGAATCTGAAGAGGTTACGTAATTATGACGATGTTAAGTAATATAGGGGCTGAGAATTTACAACTGGATTTTGCTACAAACCAATCTGACCCTCAAAAAAAAAAAATGGCATTTCCATCAAATGGGGAGTGTAGAAGTCACATTGCAATAGGCAGAGAAGTGAGTGGGAGGTGAGGAAGTAGAAGGCTGTAATCGGAGTCTATCCTTTTTAAAAAGCTTTAGTGAAAACAGAAAAAGAACAATAAAAATTTCAGCTATGGGTAAAGGGTGAAAAGAGGTAACTACAAGAGCAAAAGAGAGGGTAGAAGTGATGGAGCAGGGCCCCTGAGAAGGTGAAACAGGATGAAATCATAGCCTGGGTGGAGGAAGAACTAGCCATAATGGAAAGAAGCACACTTCTTCCGCTGAGAACAGTAGGAAAGTAATATGTGCGACTGCAGTATTTGATGACAAATACAAACATATAAATATCAAACTGGAACTAGCATACATCCAGCAGTTACTTACAACTGCTCCAGTCATTTTTGACCAATGGCCTGTCTCGATTAGACGCTCATTTTCTGTGCCTAGTCTGTGGGAAGTCAGCTTGTGCGGATTAGTTGCTTTCATATTTGAAGCTGATTTGATAACTGAAGAGAACTCTTAACATTCTCTATCGGTCCGTGAGCAAAGCTCAGACTTTAAGAAGAAACATCTTAAATTAGTTGCCCCTGGAAGCAAGACCAGAGATTCAAATTTTAGTGCGAGTAGTTTATTTGGGAAAGGAGCAAGTATGGCAGGGAAGTAAGGAACTGAGACAGAGAACAGAAGAAAGTTAATGCAGGGACCACCATAAGCAGATTCCTGTTGTGGGCAATTGAGGTCCCGTTTCCTTGAAGAACTCCAAGAGATCGTGCCAAACGGACCTCAGAATTGACCCTCTTCCAGTGGAGGGACAGGAATCTGGAATATTTATCTGCCAATAACTGTTAGTCATTAAGGAGAGCTGCCCTGGGCTTGTAAACTCTCTGACACTTCCAGCCTGCTCTGTGAGTGCACTAAAGCATGTTCCCATAGCCAAAGAAAGCTCTAGGCGGAGAGGCAACGATGTTAACAGTGAGAAAGCTTAGGAAACAGGAACCAGACACCAACAGTGTCTACTCAAGCTCCTCCTCATGAATGGCACTTCTTAGGATAGCAGTGGAGTTTGAGGGAAGGACAGATACAGTCCCCTCCAGTGTTTAGCCATAAGGGAATACATTCTGAGGAGAGTACTACCAGAAAAAGTTCCTATTCTTTAGTTATGGAATTTTGATTAGAAATTAAAAATAAGCAGCTTTGAAATCATAATAGACACATAAAATGTACCAGACTTGTAGTTACAAAAATGAAGACCAGTTAAGATGTTATATTAAAAATCCCATCTCTGAAATTTATCTAGTAGTCTCCTTTTGGGTGAGAAGGTGAGGGTTGAGGAACAGGCAGAAAAACTGAGGAAGGAAGTGATATCCAAGAAATAGCCCAAAGGTTGATTAAGTTATTATTTGAGCACTTCCCCAACTCAGTGACCAGAGCTCAATCTACACACAGTAATGAGGACTGAAAATTCAGTTTACAGCTTGAGAAGACATATGTGCAGGGGGACAAAATTACAAGCAGCCTTTGGGGTAAAATGAAGCCTGCACATACGCTTATAAATACACAAGACATCCAAATGGTCTTCCTGATTCAGCTCAAATTAAATACAGTTACTTTTGAAAGGTTAGTGAGTTTGGCTTTTGCTGAAGTGTTCCTTCTCCACACTTTGTTTTAATATTGCACTGACAAATTGCCTTCACTTTGAGGATTTATTTCCCTTCAGATACAGCTCACCAAATAGAAGCTGTACAGTCATAACACTTCAAGGGGGTGATTAGTGGTAACGGGTAAAGGGCGGGGGATGGGAGGGTGGGAAGAGGACTATGTGCAGTGCTATTTCGGGAAAAGGAAGCTCCCCCAGAGCCAGCTGAAAACATCTGCCACCCAGGTTTTCAAGGTGTCATTAGCCCTAGAGCTAATCAGCACTCTGGTATGCCACAGAGTGAAATTCTGCACTTGTGACGAAGACCAGGTAATCACACAGCCCAGCGGTCCTCTCTCAGAGCTTGCCCAAGAGCAATCCTCAGAGAGCAACAATTCAGTCAGAGCCTAGAAAGGGGAAGCTGC
Source organism: Rhinopithecus bieti (assembly GCF_001698545.2). NCBI lineage: Eukaryota > Metazoa > Chordata > Mammalia > Primates > Cercopithecidae > Rhinopithecus > Rhinopithecus bieti. The sequence continues at coordinate 1,168,638 of NW_016819104.1, forward strand.
CTTCTAATTCAGATCTGGGCTTCCAAGGATCTTGTCTTGACAGCCGCCAGGCTCTTGTCACTGAGAAATGAACAAAGCAGTTTCAGTGCAGAGCAGGCAGCCCTCTGGGTAGCCAGACTCCTAGGAAAAAATAGTCTGCCCTATTTTGGTCCCTGCTCATGAACTCCCCTGGCAGCAATGCCTCCAAGGTATTTCTGTACTCGCAGCTGGCACTGGTTTTTCCAATTCATTGAGGAGGAAGCCTGTAAGAAATCAGATGTAAAAGCACAGAGAAAGGGCTGGTTTAGCAAGCCCTTAGCAAGGTGGTGGCATGTCCAAGCCTTTAATAAATCTAAGGTTTTCTTATTTTTCTTCTCCAAAGTTGTTTTCTAATCTCATCAACTTGATGAAATGCTGACATTACAATTTAGCTTACTATTCTGCCAAACATCTAACCATGTTTAACGGCCTCACTGGGTTTTAATGGATATATAAATAATCTATTTATTGTATAAAGTTTCATGACTTTGGAAATATGCAAACACCTATGGTACCATTGCCACAATCAAAGCAAAAGACATACTCAACACCTTCCAAAGTGTCCCATTGTTTTTATTTGGTTGTTCTTGTTTTGTTTTATTTTTTATTTTTTTACTTTTTGTGCTAAGTACATTTAACATGAGATCTACCCTGTTAACAAATCTTAATATATGTAATATCGTATTAACTGTAAGCACTAAATTGTATAATTAGATCTCTAGAACTAATTCATTTAGCATAATTGAAGCTGTATACCCATTAAACAACAACTTTCCATTTCCCCAACCCCCATCCCCTGGAAACACTCTTATATTCTCTGCTTCTATGAGTTGTGACTATTATATTCAATCCACAAGTTCCATACCAGTGGATTCAACCGACAATAAATCAAAAGTATTTGGAAAAAAATACACATAGATGTTTGGAAAAAAACAGAAAAATAATACAATATTAATAATATAAATTTAAAAGTACACTATAACAACTACATTGTATTAGGTATTATAAATAATCTGGAGATGATTTAAAGTATACAGAGGATATATGCAAGTTATATGTAAATATTATGCTATTTCATATAAAGAAGTTGAGCATCCACAGCTTTTGATATACTGTGGGGTCCTGGAACCAATCCCCTAAGCAACAACTGTATAGATAACTCAAATAAGTGGAATCATGCAGTGTCTCTCCTTCTGTAACTGGCCTATTTACTTAATATAATGTGCTCCAGGTTCACCCATGTTGTAGCAAATGGCAGGATTTCCTTCTTATTTAAGGTTGAATAATATTCCATCGTAGGCATATACCACATTTTCTTTATCCATTCATCTGCCCGTGTTCATTTGCATTATTTCCATACATTAGCTATCATGAATAATTGATGCTGCAATGAGCATAGCAGTGCAGTTATCTCTTTGAGATCCTAATTTTAATTCTTTTGGATATATACCCAGAAATGGGATTGCTGGATCATATGGTAGTTTTATGTTTAATTATTTTAGAAACTTCTGTACTGTTTACCATAGTGGCTACACCATTTTGCTTTTCCACTAATATTGTACAAGGGTTCCAATTTTTCTATATCTTTACCGCCACTTGTTACCTTTTTTGTTTCCCTTGTCAACAACAGCTGTCCTAACACATGTGGGTGATCTCTCCTTGTAGTTTAGATTTGCATTTCACTGATGATTAGTGATATTGAGTGCCTTTTCATACCTGTTGGCTATTTGCATGACCTCTTTGGAGAAATGTTTGTTCAGGTCCTCTGCCTATTTTTTCACTGGGTTATTATTATTATTATTTGCTATCGAGTTGTAGGAGTTCCTTATATATTTTGGACATTAACCCCTTATCAGATATATGGTTTTGAAATATTGTGTCCCATTCTGTAAGCTGCCTTTTCATTCTGTTGATTTGCAGAAGTCTTTTTTTTTTTTTTTTTTTTTTTTTTTTTTTTTTTTTTTTTTTTTTTTTCCCCTTTTTTTTTTTTTTTTTTTTTTTTTTTTTTT
>NW_016819104.1:1170825-1213572 GCF_001698545.2 Rhinopithecus bieti
TTTTTTTTTTTTTTTTTTTTTTTTTTTTTTTTTTGTCATATGTAGTACCACTTGTCTATTTTTGCTTTTGTTGCTTGTGCTTTGGAAGTCATCATATCATCAAAACATCATTTCTGAGACCAATATCAAAAAGTGTTTTCTCTACGTATTCTTCTAGCACATTTATAGTTTCAGGTCTTACATTTAAGTTTTTAAACCATTTTGAGTTGATTTTTTGTAAAGCATGTAGATATTTAGTTTTCCCAGTACCATTTATTAAAGACACTCTCCTTTCTCCATAGTGTATTTCTGACACCTTGTCGAAGATCAGTTGAACATATATGTATAGATTCATTTCTAGGTTCTCTATTCTGTTTCATTGGTTTGTACGTCTGTCTTTGTTTTAATGGTAGTATTGTCATATATTTTGAAATCAGGAAGCATGATGCCTCTAACTTTGTTATGCTTTCTCAAAATCATCTGACTATTTGGGGACTTTGTGATACCGTATGAAGTTTTAGGATTTTTTTTTTCCTATTTCTGTAGAAAAATGCCATCGGATTTTGAAAAGGATGGCACTGAATCTGTATATAGCTTTGGGTAGTGTGGACATTTTAACAATGTTAAGTCGTATATCTCCTTTTTTAATTTTTTAATTTTTTATTTGTTTGTTTTCAATGTACAAGTCTTTTACCTCCTTGGCTAAATATATTTCAAAGTATTTTATTCTTTTTTATGCTATTGTAAATGGGATTGTTTTCTTAATTTCCTTTTTGGATGGTTCATTGTTGCTATATGGAAGTGTACTATGTGTTGATGTTGTATCCTAATAGTTTACTGAGTTTATTTATTAGTTCTAGTTATTTTTCTGTAAAATATTTCGGGTTTTTTTTTTTTTTTTTTTTTCCTATAGGATCACATCATCTGCAAACTAAGATCATTTTACTTCTTCCTTTCCATTCTGGATGCAAAAATTCTCAACAAAACACTAGCAAACTCATTTCAACAGGACACTGAAAGGATCATACACCATGATCAAGTGGAATTTATCCCTGGGGTACAAGAATAGTTTACCATGTGCAAATCAATAAATGTGATACTTTAGGAATAATTTCTAATGCTGATATGGAAGTTAAGAAGAAATTATTTAGGCAGATAATGAGGGTAAGGAAGTCCTTGGTAAGGTTTTCCCTTTAATGAAAAGCAGCCCCCAAATCATTTTGTTTTCTATCAAAGTGCAGCCTGTAAAATCGAGCTGCAGACCTAGACAAGCAAGCAGGAAGCTTGCACAGGTGAATGCCAACAGCTGTGACAATGGGAAAGGGGTTCCCTGGGGCTAGGCATGTTCAAAATGGCGGCACCATCTTCCCCTTTCCTTGTCAACCACGTGCACAGTAAGGAGCAAGCAACATGGCTGTCAGCCAAGTAGAGACCCCACCTGCATAATAAGATTAGGGTGGGGTGGCCAGCTTCCTCACCAGCTATGTAAATATCACACCTGCTCCAAACAATCTTTGGGCCTTACGTAAATCAGACACTGCCTCCTCAAGCCTGTCTATGAAACCCTGTGCTCTCGGCATGGGCCAGAAGTCCCACTCAGGGACCCCCCTCTCTCTCTCTCTCAAGAGAGATATTCTCCTTTCTCTTTCTTTTGCCTATTAAACCTCTGTTCTTAAAGTCACTCCTTGTGTGTGCCTGTGTCCTTGATTTCCTTGGCATCAGGCAACGAACCTCGGGTACTACCCCAGACAACTATTCTGCCTCAATATACTATATTAACATAGTTAAGGATGAAAATCACATAATCAGTTCAATGATGTCATTAAAGCTAGACAAAATTCAACACTTTCAAGATAAATATGCTTAATAAACTAGCTATAGAAGAAATGTACCTCAATATAATAAATAAGCCCACAGCTAATACCATACTTAGTTGAAAAATTAAAATATTTTCCTCTGAGATCAGGAACAAGAAGACAAGGGTGTCCATTCTCGTCATGTCTATTTGAACACAGTACTAGAAGTTCTAGACAGAATAATCAGCCAAGGAAAATGTTAGTTTTTGTGAGGGTGGTGGTGACTCCTTCTTAGTCAGTAGAAGGTAGGGTAAATTCAATCCATTACCATAAATACAAAAACCACTAATAGGCAATCATGAGCTCCCAGAGGCTAGAGGTGGAACAAAGATTTCTTCACCTTTCTCATCAAATAATCTATCGGTTCACAGAACAAGATTTCTTGTCTCTTTCTTCCTCCTTTCTATCCCTTCCTCTTTTTCTACTCCTCTACTCTCTTGCAATGGTTAGAGCTCCATCTTGGAGAAAGAGAAACAGATCTTCTTTCAAACTTAATACTCCGGATGGTGACGGTCAGTCCTTCTTTTAAAGAGGCAATCTTATTCAGCACAAACAAACTCTTCTCTACACTCTGTTGACTTATTCTCATAGCATCACTTCAATGTATTGTTATACAAACATTTTTTTTTCTTACTGAACACCTCTAGTCATAAAAGGAATAAGAGTAGGCAGAAGAGTATAAATGGAAAAAACAATGTACTTCTACAATCTTGTTTCTGCTGCTGATAGTTGTTATTACTGATGTTAATACTTTATCATTATTATATATTAGATAGGAGCTCTCTGCACGGACCCAAACCTCCAGTAATTGAAAATTTTCAGTGTGCTTATGTAATAAATGTTCAAGTATCCAAAGATTTTCTAGTGAGTAACTCAAAAACTCTTTTGTTATTGCAAAAGAAAGGGCAAGGTATAAAAAGTATACCTTAGTTCAAAAGCCACCATCAGAAAAAGAGTGGCAACAACAACAAGATAAGGAGAATTGGTTTACAATGCATTAAATCCAGGTATTAGAGGAGATGAAAAAGCAAATTAGGAGCCAGATCATTGGGAAGCTGATTCCAACGTTGGGTTAGAACTGGAAACAATACACACTCAAAGCTGAGCCAAAAAGTAAATGATATGGAGCTCCTTCTAGCGCCCCTGCCTGGAGCCAGGATTGGTTTTGGAGTCCAGACATCCTGGGCTGCAGGCTGGGATTAAAGAGAGATAGCTGGCCCAGTCAGAGGCTACAGGAAGTGAGAGCTGATGTTCCCATCATCTGTTAGTTAGAATTTGTTATTCATATTTGATTTCAAGATGGGAGCATCTTTATCTTTCAAAAACAAGAATAAACTCTTTTAAATTCTGAATATTGCAACGGTAGTGGTGGTTTTTAAACATGTTTGGATGTACATTATTGTTACTTTACTCTCAATTAAACTTTTCTTTTTTTTTTTTTTTTTTGAGACGGAGTCTCGCTCTGTCGCCCGGGCTGGAGTGCAGTGGCCGGATCTCAGCTCACTGCAAGCTCCGCCTCCCGGGTTTACGCCATTCTCCTGCCTCAGCCTCCCGAGTAGCTGGGACTACAGGCGCCCGCCACCTCACCCGGCTAGTTTTTTGTATTTTTTAGTAGAGACGGGGTTTCACCATGTTAGCCAGGATGGTCTCGATCTTCTGACCTTGTGATCCGCCCGTCTCGGCCTCCCAAAGCGCTGGGATTACAGGCTTGAGCCACCGCGCCCGGCCTCAATTAAACTTTTAAACCTGCTTGTCAAGCCCCAGCTGGATCCCAGAGAGACAGAAATATGAATTCTCAAACTAGAAAGGAAGTACTTGTGCAAATATATATTCTCTGTTTTCAAATAATAACATATCTGTATACAATTAGATCTAACGTAACAGTAGAGAGTTTTCAATTATATTGTCTGGACCTGTTATATTTTTCTTGTTTATCAGAGAACAGTTAATCATTATTGAATTATTTATCTCTGCTCAGTTTACAGTAAAGTTTCAGCCATAAGGCTAGTGAACATTTCTTCTCTCTCCTTCCTGCCTCAGGTACAGGTTTAGAGAAAACAGAGCAGGTGGGTGTATTAGTTCATTCTCACACTGCTATGAAGAAATAGCCAATACCCAAGACTGGGTAATTTATAAAGGAAAGAGGTTTAATTGCCTCACAGTTCCACATTGCTGAGGCGGCCTCAGGAAACTTACAATCATAGCAGAAGGCAAAGGAGAAGCAGGCACCTTCTTCACAAGGCAGCAGAATGGAGTGAGTGTAAGCAGGGGAATGCCAGACACTTATAAAACTATCAGATCTCACAAGAGCTCACTCACTATCACGAGAACAGCAGTGGGGAAACCACTCCCATGATCCACTTGCCTCCACCTGGTCCCACCCTTGACACATGGGGAATATGGGGATTATAATTCAAGGTGAGATTTGGGTAGGGACACAGAACTAAACCATATAAGTGGGCATGTTTACACTATTGCTTTTCTCCGTTGTTCCCTTATATACTCTTCTCCACATAGCCAGGGTTATCCTTAAAAACAATTGTTCTCAACTGTGGGTGATTTTGCCTTTAAAAAGACATTTGGCAATGCCAGGGAACATTTTGGATTGTTATAATGGGGGATTGTGGTGGTGCTGGCATCTGAGATGTAGAAGCCATGGATGCTGCTGAACATCCTACAATGCACAGAAATCCCTTCACAACAAAGAATTATATGATCCATAATGTCAATAGTACTGAAGTTGAGAAACCCTGCTTTAAAACTTTAGTTAGATCGTGCCACTCTTCTGCTAAAATCACTTCAATGGCTTTCCATAAGACTCAGGATGAAATTAAATTCCTTTTTGAAAGTACATGATTATAAATACATAAGTAAAAACATATATAAACAACTTATAAGATATGTTTGCCATCTTCCATTATCTTGTTAAAAAAATTAAACTCAACCAAAAGGGTCTCTGGGATAAGTGTCATATGATTTAGACAGAGCATAAAGGTCACTGGGTGTAATAGACATGTTTGAGATGGAGGAAGGACATTTCATGTAGCAATTAATATAACCAAAGGAGCAAAAGTGAAAAAATTGAAGATTCATGAAAAAGTGCACAGGCTAGCCAAAATAGAGGTATCAGGTATAGGAAGGCGTCATAAGGGAAAGGAACCAAAATTCAAATGCTGCATTTATTGTAGAGAGTCTTGAATGTCAGAATTTGTGTTTTAGTGATATGAAGCCATTAAAGATTTTCAGGTTGGGTAACAACAAATTGAAATCTGTGTTTTAGGTAGACTTTTAGGGTATTACAGTACAATATGAATTACAGAAGAATGAATGAAAACAGGAGATAAAAAACTATAAGAACCGTTTGAGTGTGATGTAATTTGTACCTAAACAAAGGTTGTGCAGGTAGTGAGAACAAACAGGACAGCAGCAAAATATTTATAATGTGTCAGGGTTTTAAAATGCATCCAGCAACAATTGGTAAATGCCATGGCCAGAAAAATATTTTGGCACTGAAAATATAAAGAATAATATTTAATTTTCCACCCCAAAAGCTACTCATATAGGACACATCATTCATGTATTTATTATTAAATACTCAGTGACTGTCTATATGTATCAGACAATGCTCTAGAGGCTTGTAATTTATCAAACAACAAAAAAGACAAATGTTTCCCTCATAAAATTTATGTTCTTGTGGAAAAGATAGACAGTAAACACATATGTAATGAAATAATAAGAGAACACAAATGTTTAATTTTATCATTTTAGCAAGTACTTAGTGAGACCCTAGCCTAACTCAGTATTTTTGGAGGTGAAAACAAAAGCATATTTAAAACTGACGCTCAAAGTCTCACAGTCTTGCTGGCAAGACAAGACTAATGCACACGTCACAGAAAACTACATTAGACAGCATAAGATACCACCATAAAGTTTACAAAGCTTATGTCCCTTAACATATTTGACCATCACAACAATTATTTCAGGCAAAAATTATGATGTCTCTATTATAAAAGAGGAAACAGAACCTTAGTGATTTATTTACTAATCAAAGGTTCCAGAACTAAAAACTGTCATAAGCCATACTTGCACTCAACTTTTACCATCTAGCCATTGCCTTTTTCATATAACAAGAGGAGACTTATAGTTGTTGCCAGTTGTGAATTCTGAAGGCCAGGTGCATGCACTGATGAGTATTTCTTTGCTAATACAGTTATTATTTTAACTAGTAATTCAAGTGTGGTCTAATGATGCAGGTACATACTACATGCAGTATATAATTATGGAGTCTGGTTCCCACAGTATCAGATTATAAAGAGATGATCAATTACCTAGGCTTCTTGGGTAACTTGAGTTGAGTGGGAGTCAGGAGAGTAACCAGCACATGGAGGAGTTGAGACTTACTCATTGCCTCATTCATCATCCCACCATCAGCATCCGTTGGAGGAGCTACCAATTAGGACAAGCTTCCAGAAAGTTATTTTAAAATCACAACTTCCGTTTCAGAAGTGTCATGAATTGGCAGCAAAGTTAAAGTTGTGTGGAATTGCATATGTTGTATAATAAACAGCCTAGAATTTGGAATCAGAGGATCTTTATTCAAGCCAGATTAAATACTTTAGAGAGTGTAACTTCAGGAATCAAGTAACATTTGGTTATCAGCCTCAGAATCTTTGTAAAGTGAGGATTATGACCATTAAATACCACTAATACCATGTAAACAGCACTCAATAAAGGTGTAAAAATGTACTGTTAATTTGGGTTACTTTTGAGAGTTTTTTTTTTTTTCCTCACACTCTCTGTTTTATATGGGAAAAATATAAATAGATTTTAAAGTGACTTTTCCAGGTTCTTTTGAGCATAAAATAAGACAAATTTTATAAATTTTAAAGATGTGTATGTGTGAATTGTCATCATCATTGTTATTCTTTGAGAACCATCTCCTAAACATTTTGCCCCATGAAACAATGACAAGACCTGTGAGAATCTGTCTTTCCAAATCTAATGCACTTGTCCAGCACCCAAGAAAGATATCACATGGTGCTTAAGAGTGCAGACTTTAAAGAGAACAGAAATTTTAATTCCGGTTCTGCCCCTTTCCAAGGATTTAAACTAGGGTCAGTTTCTTGAAATGTTATTAAAATTATTTTGAGGTGTTTTTATAATTACCTTTTTAAGTATCAAATTCTCATCCTTTGTCTCTCTGTCGTCTGATTTACTCATCAATCTTCCTCTTTCAATACACTAATTCTCTCTTCAGCTGTGTTTAGTCTATTCTTTGGTCTGTTTCCTGAGGTGTTTCTTTGTGTATATGTTTGTTTATAAGTTTTATTATTCATTATTTTTATTTAGTTCTTTTTAAAAATATGCCTGTTTTCATAGTTTTCTATTATTTCTCAAAAATTCTACACTTTATTTTATCTGTCTGAACATTTACATGTAGTTAATTTAACACCTATATCAGAGTGCTCTATTTTCTGAAACTCATTGTGCTTGATTTCTGTAATTTGCTCAGTTGCCTATTTCTCATGTCATTGTATTTCCTTGTGTGCTTTGTAATTTTTGCCTGTAGAATGACTTTTATTGGTCCTAAGAAAATAATTCTGAGGAAGTTGCAACTGTTTCTATGTTGTGGAGGGTCTCCTAGGGGTAGTTTTATGATCAGCCTTGTAAGGTCCTAATAGGACTCAGTTTCAGACCAATTTTTACACTAGTGTCTGGCTAAGGGCTTTTGCATATAAAGATAGTGTATGAATTTAAGCTTCATAGGCATATGCGGCTCAATATTTTTTATTCCATTTCCCACATTGACTCTCTGAATTCATGCCTTGGGGAGATGACTTACTTCTCTGAAGCACACTGGAGGTGATAAATTTATCTAAAAAGACCTCCCTTCCTATCTCCCAGAGTTAACCAGGGACCATAGTTCCTACTTCAACAATGAGAGGTCTAAGGCTTTGAAGCCAGGCTCTGTGAAGGTGTTTATTCCCTAACCCTAAGGCATATATCCCATGTAATTGCCCCATCAACCATGCCATTTCACAAACCTCAGGGATTACTTTTTCCATTCTAGTACAATAGTTGTAAAATACCTTTTAAAACATTTACTTTGGTGCTATATTTATATTATGGTAATGATTATTGTAATCTCACCACTTTCACCAAGCATTTATATGTGTTTGAAATACGAAGCAGGAGACCTATATAATTCATTTGTACATCTTGACTGGAAGATTCCCCCTTTACTGTTTTGGAGGTGGTGTTTTTATTTTCTTCATTATTATTCTAGATTCAATATAATCCTCATTCTTAAGACATCATAAAAATTTGTAAACATAGGATTATCTAAAATGCTACAATTTGAAAGGATAAAGTTCTAGTGCTATAATGAAAAGACAGAAATCAAACCGTTGAAGCTGTGAGGGGCGGCAATCTCAACGGACTTCTCCTTGTGATGCTACAAACCAGAATTGCCACCCTTGTTGAAAAGGGAGAGAAATAATGTAAATGAGAACAGATGCTCTCCTGGGAGACACTGGATTCCTAAATACTGGTAGTGTTCAAAGAGAACAAGAACTTCAGCCTTCATAGTAACAGAAATCACAGCTGTATTAACTTTTATTCGCTTTTCTTAAGGGACCAAACAAATCATTCAGCAATTATTTTCAAACAGTTTATCATATAGTTTTAAGACATATATAGAGAAAAGAACAAAAATCAAGGTTTATGTAAGACATTGTCATTTTATAGCCTATATTCTATGGTAGGTTTTTCAGCTTGAGTTATTTGCCCTTAAGGATGGAAAACCAATAAACTTTCTTTTCATGTGAGAACAACTGGAAAACATTTGGAGACAGCTAGCCAGATCCCACACTATTCCTGCAGCCAAAATTCAGCCCTCAACACACATGTTTCTGACTTCTACTTCTGCCAAAATAATAGACTGCATAATCAGGAAATGTCCCCACTAAAACACTTAGGAAGTCTACAATAATATGTTGAACAGACTTGAAACTCATAGCTAAAATTCTGAGAAGGGAAATTCTTGGGGACAAGACATAAAAAGAACACTGAAAACTACAAATGTAAATAGGTGAGCAGAAGTTGCAACTTCCCTAGGAGATACTGTCAGCCTCTATGATCTGTATTCGTATTGTTATATTCATTATCACAGGAGTTGAAACCTCAGGCCAGTGGGAAATAGGGATATGGAACTGAAACCTGCATCAAGCTGAGCAACCTTGACAGTGGGATTAGTCAAGTATTTCAAAGATACTTTGTCTGCTTTTGCTTGGTCTTTGCATAGGAAGACAAGCCTACCTTAAAAATTCATAATTATCAATTATGTTACATATGGATTTGGTGTCAAATTTATATCATCTGCATAGAGAATGAACTTCTAAACAGAGAAGAGAATATTAAAATTGATCCCAATTTGTAATACCTGAAAGTTCTAGGCAGGAGAAAATTCCAAACCACCTTAGAGAAACACGCTTTTAAGCCAACCAGGATTTTCACAGGGAAAGCCAGTCTAAGGAAACTATCACATCCAAAATCATAAAAGAAGTGAAAAATAGCCAACCATGAGTAAGAGATCGCATGCGGGCATGCGCGTGTGCACACACACACACAAACACACACACGCACTGAATTAGGCTACCAAGAAAATCAGATTGTAGAATAATCTGAAATTATGAAAAATTGTATTTAAAATGAGTACGAATAAGAAGAAAGAATTAGAGTAAGCAAGCAATCTGTGAAAAAAGAACAGATATATTTGAGAAACACATAACACTTCTGTAATTTTAAATTTTTTTTATCGTTTAAATTGAAGGATAACTAATGGGTTAAAGGGCAGATTGCACACAATGTAAGAGAGCTGAAAAATACATAGAAGAAAATTATCCAGGCCGGGCGCGGTGGCTCAAGCCTGTAATCCCAGCACTTTGGGAGGCCGAGACGGGCGGATCACGAGGTCAGGAGATCGAGACCATCCTGGCTAACACGGTGAAACCCCGTCTCTACTAAAAAATGCAAAACCTAGCCGGGCGAGGTGGCGGGCGCCTGTAGTCCCAGCTACTCGGAGGCTCAGGCAGGAGAATGGCATAAACCCGGGAGGCGGAGCTTGCAGTGAGCTGAGAACCGGCCACTGCACTCCAGCCTGGGCGACAGAGCGAGACTCCGTCTCAAAAAAAAAAAAAAAAAGAAGAAGAAAAGAAGAAGAAAATTATCCATTATGAAACAAAGGAACTAAAGTATAAAAAAAAAAATGAAAGGGAAGTTAACAGGCGAAAGGGAAGGTTCACAATATACCTCAATATATCTGGTAGGATTTCTAGAAAAAGAAAACAGAGTATAGAGAAAATATAATGTTTGAAAAAATAATAGCTGAGAATTTAGTACAACTGATAAAAGACAACAATCTTCAGATTTTCTAAACTCGGAGTCTTACAAATAATTTGAAAAGTTAATGACCAGACATGCAGTAAAATTGCAGCACACCAAAGATGATTAGAAGGTCTAGAAGGCCACTAGTGGAAGGAAGATTACAACAAGAGCAGCCAGAAGACAGTGTTATTTCTACATGTTAGCAATGAAAAATCCAAAAAAGAAATTAATGAAGCAATTCCATTTACAATGGCATTAAAAAGAATAAAATACTCAAGAATAACTTTCTTTAAGTGTAAAACTTGCACATTGAAAACTATAAAACATCCTTGAAATAAAGAGCAAAATAAATGAAAACACATCTGTGTTTATGGATTGTTAAGATTGCAACACTCTCCAAATTGATCTATAGATTCAGTGCAATCTCTACCAAAACCTCAGCTCACTCATCTGCTGAAATTGACAAGCTGATCCTAAAATTCATATATAATTGCGGCATTATTCATTGGGGAAATGCACATCAATACCACAGTGAGATACTACTTCTTACCTTCTAGGATAGTTATAATTTAAAAATGGAAAATAACCAGTATTGGTGAGGATTTGAAGAAATTATAACCCTCGCATATTACTGGAGGGAATGTAAAATGGGGTAGCCACTTTGGAAAACTGTTTAGAAGTTGTTCAAAGCTTTAGGCACAGATTTACCATATCATATAGCAATTCCTCCTCTAGGTACATACCCCAAAGAATTGAAGACGTGTCCACAGAAATCTGTGTACACAAATGCTTATTCATTATTCATTCCAGCCAAAAAGTAGAAGTAATTAAAATATTCATCAACTATGAATGGATAAACAAAATGTGATATATCCATATAATGAAACATTATTTATCCTTATGAAGGAATGAAGTACTGGTTCATGCTGCAACATGGACAAAACCTGAAATCATCCTGCTAAGTAAAAGAAGCCAGAAAAAAAAGGTCACACATATTCTATGATATCATTTATATGAAATGTCCACAGTAGAAAAATCCATAAAGATGGAAAATGAGTTAGTGTTTTCCAGGTGCTGGTGGAAGGGAGGACTGAGGAGTGGACTGCTAGTGAACATGGGGTTTATTTTAGAGATGATGAAAATGTTCTGAAATTAGATAGCAATGAATTTAATGTGTAATGATTGCACAAGTTGGTGAATACACTAAAAACCACTGAGTTGCACACTTTGAAAGGGTAAATTTTATGGCAGATAAATTATATCTCAACATCTCAATTTAAAAAAAAAAGAAAAAGAAAGGTAGGAGCCCATGAAGGCAAGCCACACTGTGCAAACACATCAAGTCTCTGCTCACACAACCTTTATGAATATCCCATTGTCCAAAGCAAGTCCACGTGGTCTAGACCAGAGTGAAGCGACAAGAAAGAACATTTCACCAATGAAAATGCTGAGGAGTGAACATGTACTGAGCAATCATCCAATGGAACATAACTCATAATAATTTATAACTTTGACTGTATAAAATCATGAAGGAATTAAAATACTGGACAAAATCAACATATAAAGTAAATGACTTAAAGCATTTTAATATTATTGTATTGATTAAATGGAGAATACAAATATTACAACCCAAATGTCCATCAGTGACAGACTGGATTAAGAAAATATACATATACACCATGGAATACTATGCAGCCATAAAAAAGGATGAGTTCGTGTACTTTGTAGGGACATGGATGCAGCTGGAAACCATCATTCTCAGCAAACTATCGCAAGAACAGAAAACCAAACACTCATAGGTGGGAACTGAACAATGAGATCACTTGGACACAGGAATGGGAACATCACACACCGGGGCCTATTGTGGGAAGCGGGGAACGGGGAGGGATAACATTAGGAGATATACCCAATGTAAATGATGAGTTAATGGGTACAGCACACCAACATGGCACATGTATACATAAGTAACAAACCTGCATGTTGTGAACATGTACCCTAAAACTTAAAGTATAATAAAAAAAAAACTTTTAGACTTAAGAAGCATATTTTATATTTGAGTAACACAAAAATCAAACATTTTATACACATATGTATACACATATGTATTATATATACACATATCCATATTTTCTAAAACAATTGGAAAATAAAAAGGGAATAAAAACTACTTAATTAATTCAAGAAGGTAGAAAAGGAAGGAGAAAAAGAGGTAAAGAGAAGCCTGGTGAATAGAAAGCACAAACTAAGATGGCAGCAATAATCCCAAATACATAATTAGTCATAATGAATGTAAAGTGCTCCAAAACCGTCAGATAGAAGACAAATTTTGAGATTAGAATTTTAAAACAATAAATGCATTCATATGTTATACACAAATGAGAAGACAGAAGTTTTTTTTTTTTTCATTTTTTTGCAAATACAAATACTCCCTTTCCCCTCTTAAAGTCTTAAAGGCTCTAATGAAAACATATTTAATTAGTATTTCAAAATCATATGAGCACTTCACTTCAAATTAAGGACATTTAAACCCTGTACAGGATTTTCTACATTCACCATCATATCTGCCCCTATTGTTGGTGGCAAAGAGTAAAGGTCAACTTCTCCAAGTGGAAAAACAGGCAGACCGACAGAAATTTGCAAGTGATCTCCTGAATGCACATTGGGGGAGGCTGGAACATGAAACATATTGAATCTCCATGTGATGAAGGAACTGAGATATAGTCTGTGACAAGGAGCATAGTAAGGGACTCTTTCTCCCCGACCCACTATTTTGAATTGTACAGAAGCTTAGTCAAATACGGAAGCTATTAAGGTGAGGGCTAGAAAAGCAGCAAGAAAACTGTCTGAGGTCAGTTGCTGCAAACCACAATTCCTATATTAGGTTCTGGACTCAAAGACTACAGTTCAGCAACCTATTTGATTTGAAAGAAGCAAATAGACAAATAACCTACTAACCTTTAAGATAATTGTATTAAGAAATAAGGAAACAAAACATAAGCTTATCTAACTGCTATATGATTGATTAACCCAGGGGTCCGCAAACCCCAGGCCACTGACCGGCACCATGGTACCATGGCCTGTTAGGAGCTGTGCCACACAGCAGGAGGTAAGTAGCCTCAGCGAGCATTATCACCTGGGCTCTGCCTTCTGTCAGATCACTACTGAAGTATTAGATTCTCATAGGAGTACAACTCTATTGTGAACACGCATGCGAGGGATCGAGATTGCATGCTCCTTATGAGAACCTAACTAATGCCTGAGGATCTGAGGTGGAACAGTTTCATCCTGAAATCATCCCTGTCCCCATCTATGGAAAAATTGTTTCATGAAACTGGTCCCTGGTGCCAAAAAGGTTGGGGGCCGCTACCTTCACCCTTAAGAAAATTCCCATGTCCCTGAGCTCACACTGTGTTACATAGACTGCTAAAGAGGTACAACAACCTATACGCAGAAAATGGCCTTCTTAAATCTAGCCACAGAGGGCAATAGGGCTCTGTGTAAATGAAACAGAACAATCTGTTAGAGAACAATGTAAAAAGAACAATCTGTTAGAGAACACCTGGGCCATCAGATTGACTAACCAAGACTTTCTGCCTTTATCAGAGACGAAAATTCCTACTTTCTGACCTGCAGGATATGACAACTGCCATGGATATATAACCACTGTATACTACTCACCAATATCTACCTCTTCATAGAGGAGTCTTATACCGTCTGTACACCACAGTGTAATGGTTAAGTTAGATGTAGACAGATTTATAATTTAGGCATATATTAAAAAATGAGGAGGAGCAACATCCCAAAATGACCAAGAAAGCTATACATCAATTAAGGAGGAATCCTGGACTTGAACTTTTTCCCTTTGAGTGAGTTTTGTCTATGAAAATGTAGGTATGTAGGTATATTTTGAATAGCAAGGAATATACTTTCTTGAACATCTGTTGTTTTCAGCTCATCATCCATTTACCCTCCTTCTGGCGACAAGACCATGAATTGCCTTTGAGAAACTAACTCACTTTCTTTCTCAGCCTGGTGGATTTGGTTGGATTAACCCCATACCTGCTCAGTGGGCCCTAACTAGCTAAAACCAATAAATGAATCCTAACTCTCTTGGAACAATGAGATGAACTCCATCATGAGAGAGGGGGAGAATAAGGAACTCTTTTTTGTTTGTTTGTTTTTTAATTCTTTGTCGGCAACAGAGTATGTACCTATCTCTATGAAATTACTTGGTAGTGATCATTTTGTTTATTTGGTAGCTGTATGATTTAAATAGATTATTTTGATCAATTTCCTTCTTTCTTTTTTTTTTTTTTTTTTTTTTTTTTTTTTTTTTGACACAGAGTTTCACTCTTGTTGCCCAAGCTGGAGTGTAATGGTGCGATCTTGGCTGCAACCTCTGCCTCCTGGGTTCAAGCAATTCTCCTGCCTTAGCCTCCCCAGTAGCTGGGATTACAGGCACGTAACATCACGCCCAGCTAAATTTTGTATTTTTTAGTAAAAACGGGGTTTTACCATGTTAGCCAGGCTGGTCTCGAACTCTTGCTCTCAGGTGATCTGCCTGTCTCGGCCTCCCAAAATGCTGGGATTAGAGTCATGAGCCACCGCACCCGGCCTGATCAATTTCTATACAAACACTGACATTAAGCTCAATGTATGGCACTATCTGCAACATTGAAATCACCAGTGGATAATCAAAGGAAGCCTATTTGTAAAATATATGTTGGGTAGAGGAACAAAATCAGGACATTGGTTAAAAAGAAAACAAAATAAAACCTTGGTTAAGAGGGTAGACTGGTCTGAATAAGTTCTCTTCTGGTTCTGAAAACTACTGAGGGTGTTGAATCAATGTCTTTCAAATAAGGATTTGTATTAGCTTTCTATTCTGCCATAACAAATAACCATAAATTTAATGGCTTACGACAACACAAATTTATCTTTCAGTTGTGTAGGTCAATCTGACTTTTGGTCTCAGCAGGTTAAAAGCAAGGTGTTGGAAGTGTTGTGTTTCTTCTGGAAGCTCTAGGAAAGATTCCAAGTCCTTATTCATTCAAGTGGTTGGCAAAGTTCATTTCCTTGTGATTATAAAACTGAGGTCTCCATTTCTTTACTGACTCTCAACTGAGAGGCATTCCCAGCTTTTAGAGACTGCCTGCATTCCTTGGTCATGGCTCCCTTCCTCCATTATTAAAGTTAACAATGACAAGTTGAGTCCCTCTCATACTTGGAGTGTCTCCTCTTTCTTCTTCATCTTATCTCTCTGACTAATCCTTCTGCTTTTCTCTCCCACTTTTTTTTTGGAAATGGAAGATTGGGCCCACCTTGATCATTAGGATAATCTCATCTCAAAATCTTTCCCCTTAATCACAACTGTAGAGTCCCTTTTACCGTGTAAGGTAACTTATTCACAGATTCCAGAGACAAGGGTGTGGACATCTTTGGCAGGCCATTATTCTACCTCCCACCACATTGTTACTATAATTTTAGCAGGATTTCAAGGAAATGTGTTTCAGAAACGGAAAACACAGTGGTGAATGTTTATAAGAAGCAGTTCAGTCCAGCTATCTTAAAATCAACTAAGCATGTTGTTTGTAACATTTGCACAAAGTGAAAATGGCCCTCACTACCCAGATTGACTGACAAGTAAAACACATTACTTATCTCTCAATGACAGCTATGGTCCACAGTGTGGCATACACAGAAGAGACATCCTAGGTCCTTCCTTCCCTATAAAGCAAGGGTAATAGTTTGGGAATAATGAATTACTTTCACATTGGGCAACTGAGGTACATGATCATAGATTATTCTCCTCTGCCTAACGTATCATCATTTCTCCATCTCCAAATCCTGTTTAGCTGGACATGGCAGGTCCAATGTAGCCTGTTAAGATAAATGTAGTAACTATCATCCTCACATTAAGGTTTGTCTTAATTTTATTGTGTCTGTATCAAAGCAAGATGCATTATTCCTTGATTTATTAAAATTCAAATCCATCTACGAGAGAATAAGAAAAGAGAAAAGCAATAGGGATCAGAGGTGGAGGACTCTAGTCTCTACTCAGTTACAGTAGTGTCCTCGGCCATGCCGCTTCCCTCTATAGATTTTCTCAGTTGCAAAATGTAGAAATGTATTCTTAGGCCATTTGAGTTCTGGAAGTCTACATGATCAACCATGTCAGAAACTGAATCCAAAAAGTTCTTTGAAATCTCATTTTCACTGAGAATCCCAATTTATTTAGGACACTATGGGATAACACTATTTTAATATTTAAAAACATATATTAATTTATGCTATTAGCTATTGGCAATTGCATTTTACTTTTTTCAACTCATCTTTGGAAAGGTTATTTTTCTAAGGTCTTGAAGAATAGAAAATGCATATTGGCAGTAAAGTGTGATTGTCAAATATACAGGATCTATCTACCCCAGACTACCTGGGCTCAATACCCTGACTCCTACTTAGTAGCTGTATGATTGTCAAAAGATAACTTAATCTCCTTGTGCATCTGTTTCCTCATCTGTAACATAAGAATAAGAATAGTTATTATGAAAGTATATGAGATGGAGTTAATGAGTTAATACTAAGTTCTTATTGCTCAGCCTGACAGACAGCAAACATCTAATAAATATAAGCTATTATTACAAAACTCAAAGGTTCTTTTTTAAAAAAAATAATAATAATAACTGAAGGGCCTCCCTTAAAATAGTCACAAGGCCCATTCTCAAATTTGAATCAATTCTCAAATACCTGGAATCCTCCAGCCTATGGCAATATTCAGCTGAAATTAAAGCAGAAAAGAATCCAGGAATGCACATACAATGAGGCTCTCCTTGTAACAGTGGTGATAAAACTTAATTGAGCCAAAGTTATTTTTTTCTGTATGCTTTTAAAGCATGTATATAATTTTAAGCAATGCTTGGATCCATCAGAACAAAATTATCTCATCCAAAATTAAGGCCTGTGATTCTACACTTAAAAAAAAAAAAAAAAAAAAGAGGGGCTGGGGGAGATGAGATGGGAGATGGGTGTGAGAGTCACAGTTAAGCAGGCTCTGAAATGTGCCAGGAATCCTTTGACATTAGTGCTAGTGATATTCAGGCTAGAGCTAATGCTTGCAATGTAAACTCTGGAGCATAACTGCAGCTTCTGTGAAGGTATCGTTTTTCCTTCTCTCCAAACAGAACTTAATCCTCATTTGTAAGTCTATAACACCAGCAAACTGACAGTGTGCCTCCTGTCACCCTTTTCTTCAAAGGTGAGTCTCATCGGCTAGGTCTTCCCTGCAGAAACAGGATAGGAACAGATGTGACAATCAGTTCTATTTGTCGTTTCTTCTGGGTCTTTCCAAAGTAAAGAAAGGTCTCTAAGAAGAAAAACTTGGTAGTAATAGATGAACATAAAGATGATGATGATATTGGTAAGAAGAAGAAACACCTTTGAGTTAAGTGTCAGCACTTTATCTAACTAGCACCTCAACAGGTAACAAATTCATGAGATGGGAGTATTTGGGTCATATTCTGTGGAACAGAACCAAGGCACATCCAGGATTAGTAACTGGCCCAAGGTCACTACATTATTTAAACCTCTATTTGAATTCAGAGACCCTCACATTGACCACTGTACTTTATTGCCCCCAAAAAAACTGCAGGGAGGGTCCCCCTCCACCCCTTCTCACCTCACCCTGGCACAGTGTCTTTCCCTTGTCTCATTTTTCCTTGGCATCCAGGCTCACAATCAGTATATTTGTTTACTTACGAAGGGCTTTGCTCCAGTGATTAAGGACCTAACGCGGATAATTACCCTGTGATTTGCAAGCAGTGCAGTGGCTGGTATTTCAGGAAGTAGCATTGCCGTAGAAATATTACCTGTGTGCTGTGTCAGCTTATTGCCCACCTTGAGAGCAATCTCCCTGTTAGTTTTATGGCACATTAAGTCCCCTTTTGGAATGAATTGGGTTTGTGTGAGCCGGATTGGTTACATCAGAATAAAAGAGTAAACAGCAGGGATGACTGGAAAGCTATAAAAGAGACGCATTAGAGGAAGGGAAAGATGATGGGAGGGGGGAGGCATTTAAAGGAGACGTTTAAAATGATAAACTAATAGAAATGGAGTGAGAGTCCAAGATGGTTATACTTACTGCGGAGAGTCTGACTGTTACAGCAAAGGTGCAGGTCAGAGGATGAAAAACAGGCCGGGCGCGGTGGCTCACGCCTGTAATCCCAGCACTCTGGGAGGCCTAGGCAGGTGGATCACGAGGTCAGGAGATCGAGACCATCCTGGCTAACACGGTGAAACCCCCGTCTCTACTAAAAACACAAAAAAATTAGCCGAGTGTGCTAGCGGGAGCCTGTAGTCCCAGCTACTCGGGAGGCTGAGGCGGGAGAATGGAGTGAACCCGGGAGGCGGAGCTTGCAGTGAGCCGAGGTCACGCAAGATTCAGTTTAAAAAAAAAAAAAGAAAAAGAAAAAAAAAGAAAAACAGCTCCACAGGAAGGAAATTACCTGGGAGGGAGTGGGGAGAAGACAAATACTAATAGGTATTATATGTCTACCTCTGTCTCTTCTTGGACATTTAAGTCAGCTGCAGACATGCACTTACTTTTAGGGACAAAGGTTTAGGGACCAAGGTGACACCACGTGCAGTCTTCCATATTGCCTCCGCCTCCACGCCCTTTGCCGTCGCCAGGAGAAAGGGACAAAGAGGGACTTCAGCAGCATGTGCCAAGCACTTGTTACATGAACCAAGGTGCTGATGGGTGTTTCCTCTGCTAACATTATAACCATTGAAGCCAGAGAGCATTTTGCATATTGTGATATGCCTGATACTGGCAGGAAGCGCTCAATAAACATTTGTTTGTTCAAAATAAATAAACGAATAAATAAGACGATGTACTGAGCAGCAAAGTCCATCTCTAGAAGTGCCAATGAAACTGGATTTCTTGGTATGAATTTCAGTACAAACCTGGAGCCTCTCAAATGCTGTTTTATTTACTAATTACAGAAGATTAGAGGCCTGGAATTTGGTCAAAGTCCCTAACTTTAAAAAATTTATTAATTTTGACATTGCTTTGTGTAGGAATTTACAATAGTACCAAAAATACAATAGTTCCTCTATGTACTCCTATGGGGGGAGCAGTCTCTGTGATGTATAATTAAACAAAACCAAATCAAGGTGAAGAAAAATATTTGGAAAAAGGGATGCAAGGAAGTGTGTATTTGCTTTGCTTATTTCAAAGAGTCATAGAAAATTTTAAAAAATTAAAATGGTAACCTGTGGGAGGAAGAAAGAAAGAGGATACAGAGGACTGAGATTACAAGTTAGAAATGTCTAAATATATCTTGTTTTATACCTTTGATCTTGGGATAAAATATATTTAACATAATTAGAAAATAAAAATATAAAAGCAGTACCTAAAACTAGAAATCATAATGAAATCAAGGAACCTGTGTATTGAGTTGGTGGCATCACTATACATAGGAGAATTATTTCATGTGCTTTCAAAACATGTTTATTATACTGAATATCTCTAGTAAAATACATGCTAAGGACAGCAGACTATTACATATTTGGAAAACAGATATATCTTTACATTTGTGGCAGTCTTGATAGTTATTGTGAGATTGTGATGAATTTTAGAATTTCAAAAATTAATACTTATGTTGCTGACATTGGGAACAAAGATTTTTGATGAAAGAATGAAGTATAGCTCTAAGCTTAAATAAACTAATTTAGAACTTAGTAGCCCAAGCAAGCTTATTTTGAAGTACCATAAACTTATGTGTTTTATCTTCAAACATAAACATGCACTTATGTGTGTTTACAGACACACATGTACATACGTACACACACATACATACATGTATGCATATATTTCCCCTTCTGGGTCTGTGTACTGTAAAGACCTAGAAATTATGGCCAACCTAGGAGCACTGAACACCCCATCACACAGAATATGGTCTCAAATATCAGGACTGTTTGAGAGTTGTTGACAGGAATTGTACCAGATGACCTTGTAGCATTTCATCAGACCAGAAAGCAAGGAAGTTATCAAAGACCATGTTGCTTTTTTACTTACTAACCTATTCTAGAGCAAGTAAAAATGATTTTTATTAGTCATTGTTTTTTATTTATACTAGTTTCTTCTTCCATTTGGTGTAGTGCACACATAAACACATTTCATGAATTTGTGGTGGATAAATATAAACATGACTACATTTGGAGGAAGGGAAAAGGAAAACCACCAAAAGCCCATTTAGACAATTAGAACCTACTCTTTACCTCTGTCATATAAGCTACTGAGAACTACTCTCTTTAAATCATTGTTATATGCTATTAATTAACTTGAAGTCTTGACTATTCTTTGGCTTTTCCTTTTAGCTTTTGTTTCAAATAAATATTTCAATTTGCTCTTGTTTTGCTCACATTCTATGCTTTGCTTTTCAATACAAGTTAAGCACAAGTATTTCTATGTTTTATTAAAATCAATAAAAGGTTTATGTTGCCTTTAATAGAATAAATACAGAAGAAAATGGATGAAATTGGCTGCTAGAGTATTTCAATTACGCAATTTGTAAGGTGTATTAAAATCTCCCACAATTTTAATTTTTTCTATTTTCAAAAGTTACATTTTAAAAATATATTTGACATTTTATTAATCGGTGCATAAATGTTTACAATTGTTATATTTTATTGCAGACTATGCTGTTAGTAGCATAAAATAAGCAGCTTTTGGCTGGGCATGATGGCTCACGCCTATAATCCTAGCACTCTGGGAGGCCGAGGCGAGTGGATCACGAGGTAAGGAGATCCAGACATCCTGGCTAATACAGTGAAACGCTGTCTACTGAAAATACAAAAAAAAAAAAAAAAAAAAATTAAATTACCAGGCGTGGAGGTGGGCATCTGTAGTCCCAGGGAGGCTGAGGTAGGAGAATGGCGTGAACCTGGGAGGCAGAGCTTGCAGTGAGCCGAGATCGTGCCACTGCACTCCAGCCTGGGCAACAGAGCAAGACTCCATCTCAAGAAAGAAAGAAAAAAAAAAGCAGCTTTTTTTCCACTTAATGTTTCTTGCTTGAATTACAATTTCACCTATGCCTTCATTGTCCTGGTACATTTGTCAGATTGTACATTGCGTTCAGTCCAGTCAGCAAATTTGATGATGTAATTTCAGAGATAGTTTTCCTCTGTCTATAGAATCTCTGTGGGGATAAATGTCTCTCAACTGTAAAAAGTATCCTTTTCAGCTTAGGTACAATAAAAGAGAAGACCCAGACTACATACTCTATTGCCTCTTAAAAAACGGATAATTAAGTGTGGTCTGTAGACTACCTGCATCAGAATCACCTGGGATGTTTGTTAAAAAGATAAGCTGCAAGACCCCACCTAAGACACATGGAGTCCGAGTCTTTGGGGAATAAAGTCCTGGCCTCTGAATTTTCAGCAAACTCCTCAGGTGGTTCCTATGATCCTTACAGCTTGAGAACAACTGAAACTGAAAAAAAATAACGACAAAGCATTACTAAAATAAATGCACTTTCTATGTATTTGGATGATTTTACATGGAAAGCTTCCAACTTAACTTTTTCTCTGTGCAGGAAGAGTTAAGTAGTTATTGAGATAAATTGACAATATTTATGGAAAGATTATTTCCTATTCCCCCTCTCTTACTAACTCATAATAGCAGAAGAAAAAGAGGTAGCATAGTATTCAATTTGCCCTCTTTCCTGCCCTAGATTTATCTCTCATTTTGCCCATTTTCTACCTTTACCCTATCTTTAGCTATTACTGCCTTCCTATTTATATTTCATGATCCTCACCTATAGGATCTTTTGTATAAACAAACCAAGGCTTTCTTTTAATTTTTGATTTTTTGCAAAAGGAAACAAAATAACCCCACACATTTGAAATGATAACAATGTGTTAACATGCTCTGATTACATAATCAAGGTTTCCTGTTTTCGGTTTATTCCTATGCAACAGAGTTTCAATTTACCAGACCAAATATCTCAGTACTTTTGCTGTCAATCAATGAAGCTGTAATATGTAATTCAATCATCATGCATTTCTTTCCCCACTGAACAAACATTTACTGACTTTTTAGATTAATCTTTTGGCTGAAGTAACTGGAAACATTGTCAAACACATAGCAGTGTATAATAACTAGATTGAGTCCCTTCCCTTTGCCCAGGCATTAGTGAGACAAATTTTTGTTTATTCACTTTGTTTTATTAGGTCAGGTCATCAAAATGGGACTCTTTGTAAACTTTAAATGACATTTCAATTTGTTGAGTACATTCCTAATTGAATTCTATACACTTTCCCCTTGGGAAATATTTGCCTTACAGGCCCCTATGAAGCAAAGTCCACTGCAATGTCACTAATGAGTTCAAAATATCTATTAGCAAACAAAGGTTTTGTTTGATCCTTAGAGACACAGTACAAATGAAATAAATGGACCTTTAGAGAAAATCTAACTCTTTCATTTTTACATATAAGGAAACTGGAGTACCTAGAGATGGAAAATTTCTTACTCAAGGCAAAATTATAAGTGACAAAGCTCAGAAAACCACCTGAGTTCTAGTCCAGTGCCACAGTGGCTATGCCTGGCTATCAGTGGGATATGCCAGGATATTATTTTTCACATTACAATAAAACTTTTCCTTGGAACTGCTGATTCTCTGCCAGTTTGCAAAACCATTATGTCTTTGTTCCACAATAAAATCTTTAGCTCCTCTTTTTCTTCCATCCCCTATAACTATCAACATATCCTGTAGACACTACTCTGGAAATAAATTCCAAATTCAACCACTTTCTCTCATCTATGACCCCAATATCTCTTCCCTAGTCTGCAGCTGTAGCTTTTCTCAGATGATCTCTCTGCTTCCGCTTTCCATGTCCTCCTCTTTGTTGTTACCTGTGTCAATCCTCTATACTGGAGATAAAGCCAGCAATTTTCTCAAAACAATAAAGCCTTTGAAACAAACACTTAGATGACTTCTACAGCCCTGTAGCAATAGAATCCAACATGTTACCATAGCCTACAAGGTTTGACAGCGTTTGATTCCAGCTTACCTCTCTGACCTCACCTCCAACTACCCTTCCTCTTGTTCACAAATCTCTTATGGTTTTTCATACCAAGTTCATTGTCTTCTGGGCCTTTGTGCTTGCTACTAGCTCTGTCAGAAATGCTCTTTGGACTCTGCTACTTTGTCCCTTGCTTTGATCAGGTCCCAACTTGAATGTTACCTCCTTAGCAAAATCTGTTCTTACCACTTGATCTCAAAGAGCTACCTGCTCTCCACCACCCCACCACTCTCTATTACCTTATTCTACTTTAATCTTCTCATTTAGCTATCTGATATATAATTATATAATGATACATTTACTATTCCCCAACTACAATATAAGTTTTATGAGAACAAAAAAGTGTCTATTGTGTTCATCTCCAGTGTTTTACTATCTGTAGCAGTGTCTGTCACATAGTAATGACCTTAATTTTTACTGAATAAATAAACACCACTTTCTAGAAAAAGCAAAAGCATATATATACACACTCACTCATACACCCATACACGCACATACCCCATCTGTTCTGGTTAGACCACATGAGAAATACTGCATTTAATTCCACATCCTCTTTAATAGGTTGAATTAATGAGGCTCTTTGTCTTTTAAAAAATGAATAAAAAATTATTTGAAAACCAAAAAAATCACCACCGGAAAAAGGAGTCAATGGAGCATGGGTAGAACCTGAATAGATGAACATTTGGGAGTAAAAGTTGCAGGCCGAGCACGGTGGCTCACGCATGCAATGCCAGCACTTTGGGAGACCCAGGCGGGCAGATCACCTGACATCAGGAGTTCGAGACCAGCCAGGCCAACATGGTGAAACCCCGTGTCTACTAAAAATACAAAAATTAGCCGGGTGTGGTGCCAGGCACCTGTAATCCCAGCTACTCAAGTGGCTGAGGCAGGAGAATCGCCTGAACCTGGGAGGCGGAGGTTGCAGTGAGCTGAGATCACGCCGTTGAACTCTAGCCTGGGGGACAAGCGTGAGACTTTGTCTCAAAAAAAAAAGAAAGAAAAGAAACGGCTTTAATAACCATAAATAACTAAAAATAGAATGGACATCAATGTGAAATCAAGCGTCTGCAATTATTGAAGATGTCCAGGTATAACCCGGACAACCATTAATGAGCACAGCTGTAGAAAGTAGTTTAACACAAAAATAGACAGCTGCAGGAGATGGTCTGATTTGTCTGTTCCAATCCCAAGGTACTCTGATACAAAGACTTTACTCGCATTAACATTATTCAGAGCATTTATGAAATAGTTTCTTAGAAACTGCTTTCCAAGTCTGTGGCTCATTCTTTAGAATATACTTATTACTGACAAATTCAAGATTGCTGAAGAAAGTGAGTGATAAGGCTTGTTGAAAATACTTTTTTATACTTAAAAAAATCGCGGTGACTCTTACATAGCTACTTCATTTTGACATGACTTTTAAAATTCATTTTCCAATAGGAATTCCCATATTATTTTGAGAAATGATAAAATTGGAAACATCCTTTTCTGAGGTTCCTCCTTTGAAGAATGAAATTGTTTCAACTTGCAAATTTTGATTTGCGTGAATAAAAGAGAAACGTGCTGAAATCATCAAATTAAATTACAATCTCATCTCCTGCATAACATTCATAAGTTTCCTAATATATGCAAAGCGATTAAATGAAATATCTCATTTTAACGCTTTCATAACAATAAACATCATTAGTGTCTCTATTTTGCTGATATGTAATTGAAGATAAGACACATTGAATTACTTGGCTCATAGTTAATTGAGTGCAGACCAGGTCTCAAACCTTGATTCTAGGTTAGTGGTCATATTATTCACCTCACCCTGATCACTTTGGTCTAGAATGAAGACCTTAACCAATGCTGCAAAATTCCAGACCCCACCAAAGGTACATGGAAAAAATAATTCTGGGAGGTCTACTTTTTATTTTTTCTCAAACTATGCTGTATAGGAAGTTTTCTATTCAACCTCCTCATTGGAATGTTCCGGCTGTAAAGCACAATAAAATGTCAAAATTATTCTTTCCTGTAATGTGGGCCTTTTCTTGCCAGCGTGTAGAAAGCAATGATGGGTTTTCAATACACTTGATAAATTGTCACACCCTTGTTATTTTGTTTTCCAAAATCGATTTACATTACATGGCTTTATGTTAAGCTTGGGTTACTAACTCGCACATTTATTCTAAACTTAATTGAATTTTTATTACTCATGATAAAATTGGTGTTTTGCATTTTGCACAATATTTCTCTGCTGTGGACTTTCATAAGGTACAATTATGCAGGAATCAGAGCCTGGAGCAATTAATTATTAATGAATGGAATAAAGATATTAATGTTTATTTGTAACAAATGAGAGGCTACATTTGCTTCCCTCAATTGTCACAGCAGACCCTGGATTTTGATAGCCCTTTCCTTGCCTTAATTAGACAATTCCAGTCCCAGGATTATAATAGCTAGATTGTCTAATATTAAGATACTATCTGAAATAGGTCTTTTATATGTATATGTGTGTATATAGACATGCATATGAACATATATATACATATAAATATGAATTTACACACATATGTACAAACATACACATATACACTCACACACATAGGCACACACATATAAAGTGTTTCCCACTGATATTTTTCATCAGATCAACCACTGAGTAACTCTGTAAGGTAAGGAGACTCAGTATTACTCTTTGTTCCAAAGATGAGGAAACCAAGACTTGGAGATTTTAAGTGACTTACCCAGTATCACACAGCCAATAAGTGGTGAAGCCAAGACTCAAGTCCTTATCTCACTGATTCCAAAGTCCACAAACACTAAATGCTCAGGAGCTGACAATAATGACCTCCATTAGGGTTTGGGGGGTTTATTCTGTACTAGGCACTTTGCATGTAATATCTCATTCATTCTGCTAAACAGCCATGGGTTAGATACTAATTCACCTGTTACAAAGTCAAAAAACAACAACAACAACAACAAAGACTGAGGCTGGAAAAAGTTAAGTAACTTTCCCAAATAACTTCTAAATTGCAGAGCCGTGACATCAACCCATGTCTTTTGATCCCTTTTACAGTTCTTGGAAACTCATCTTCCTGGTGTTTTTCCTCTCTGATAAGAACAAGAAGAAAGACTTGTTAAGTGAATGCCAAATAAATATTTGCTTAACACAGGAATGTCTGCTTGAATAATAATCTATTAGATTATGTCTAATCTAATAATCTATGAATCTAATAATCTATTAGACATAATAATGTAATAATCTATTAGACATAATCTAAGATTATGGTGCCATACTGGTGAGTGGGGAAGGGATATAGAATAAGATGCCTGAGAACCATAACTTGGTATACATTAAACATCTGGTAAATAATGTCTTTTTAAATTCCTGGTTGGTACGTTTCATAAACCACATATTACATTTTCTAATTACAATTTCATATAGAATTAGACGAATTAATTATTATCTATGATGTGTTACACGCTTTTTATTTATACTATTCCATTTCATTGTTTCAATCTATATAAAACATGTTTTCATTCTGCTTTTGCAAAAGAAATTCTGACTCAAGGATTTCAGTGTCTTTTAAAATTCCATAGGTGGAGAATGGCAGACTTCAGATTCAAACGTCAGCCTTCTGATTCAGGGTGCAGTGCCTCTTTATCCACTGTATTCTCCACAGTGCCTGAGGCTGGCACATCTTTAAGTTCAAGGCAACCTATTTCTTTCATCAAAATTTGCCCAAATATATGGTTAATATTGGGCATTCCTCTTCTGGGTTCCTATAATGGTTTCTGAAACTGCAGGTTGGCAGCATTGCTTCTCTAATTCAGGTGACCTCAGGGTCAAGTTTCTGAACCAGAAAACATCTTTTTTATTTTATTTTATCATTAACATTGTCTTCTGGTAGGTTCTAGGGACATGGAAATGAGGCAACAACCTTGGTGTGATCAGCTGTTTGGAGGCTAGTCCCCACTGTGATTGTAAGGAGGGCTCAGCCATTGACTGTGATGGCAGCAAGCCAAAGCTGTGGGATGACACATTTGAAGGTAGAAAAGAGACTGTGGGGTAGGCTGCTTAGTTTCATAGGGGAGCAAGAGCTTAGCTCAAAAACAGATTTTTTGGAAAGCCAAATACATACGAAATTGTGGGTTAGATATCAGAACTGCTATTGAATGAGGGAGAAGTGCACTGGTTCAATATCAAGCACGGTGAAAAGCTTCTGAGGAGCAGCAATTCATCCTGAAAACCCTGCAGTATAACAACCCATGTAGCTCTACAATATTAGAGGCTAATTTTTCTTTCACTCAAGTCCTGTCATTGTTGGAATTAATGGGTGTGACCGTTATTAGCCTATAATCTTTTTTTTTTTTTTTTTTTTTTTTTTTTATATTTTTTTTTTTTTTTGAGATAGAGTTTCATTCTTGTTGACCAGGCTGGAGTGCAGTGGCATGATCTCAGGTCACTGCAACCCCCGCCTCCCAGGTTCAAGCGATTCTCCTGCCTCAGGCCCCAGAAGTAGCTGGGATTACAGTTACACACCACCATGTCCAGCTATCTTTTTTTTTTTTTTTTTTTTTGTATTTTTAGTAGAGATGGGGTTTCACCATGTTGGCCAGGGTGATCTCGATCCCCTGAACCCAGGTGATCTGCCCGCCTCAGCCTCCCATAGTGCTGGGATTACCGGTGTGAGCCACCACACCCCGCCTAACCTATAATCTTTTCACTCCCAATCCCTCCATATTCTGTGATGCTATTGCTGAGTCTCAACCAAGCACATTTCTCTTTTGTCAACTTGCTCTCTATTAGGTTTTTGCCAACAAGGAGTGCTAGAGGGAGCCTAGAAAACAAGAGGTGCAAAGAAAGGACTTGATTCATTCAGTTTTGCCTACCAGTTTTGCAATTGTCTCCCCAGCAACAGCTCTTCACTTCAGCAAGCAGCAGTTGCTGCCACTTTCCAGTTTCTTCCAGCAGTCTCTGAACCAGCCTCCACTGGGTTTCAGTGTCAGTTGAGATGGAGGCTGTACTCAGAGGTCTGAGTTACAGCTCCTCCTCTGAGTTCTAAGATGCCAGTCCAATGGAATGCACCCTCTCTTGCGAGGTACAGTTCCTGGATCGTCAGGGACCCTTCCTCTAGGCTTCTAGGTTCTGATCATCCTAACCTCTTTATGTTGTCTGCCTGGTCATAATGGTGATAACCATTTTCCTAGAGTTATTCTCTATGTGTTAACTTGGTGTTTCATGGTGGCTTTTTAGTCCTCCAATGCCTGTTCAACCAATTCTCTACTTTAAATTCTCTCTGAAAAATAACTTGCTGTTTCTGTTCCTGGAAGGACTCTGCTTGGTTTTTTGAATCTGCATTATCTAGTTTGGATTTCCACCAGAGTAGACCAAAATGTCTTCCCCTCAGTGTGAATGGTTAGACTGAGGTTCTTAAGTTCCCTTACCCCTAGGTACCTTTATTTTAAATTTGGCCATTGCTTCTCTACATAGACAAAGCATCTCCAGCCTGACTCAAGGTTGCACCCTGCTGGTTGAAAATAGATAGCTGGTAGACAGGAGGTGAAAAGAGGCTATCCTGATAGAGCTCAGCTGCCAAACTGTTTGGATAAAATCAGTCCCTGAACCAATAGAGACTCTACTCTTTATACCAATGACCGTTATTCAAACTTTTTATCATTTGATTTTATGACACTTTCATGCCTTATACCTCATTTGTAAATTTATTTTTTATTTGTATTTTATTTTTTTAGAGACAGAGTCTTGCTCTGTCACCCAGGCTGGAATGCAGACACAATTAGCTCGCTGCAATCTCGAACTCCTGGGCTCAAGCAGTCCCCCAACCTCAGCTTCCTGAGTAGCTGGGAATACAGGTACATGGCACTTGGCTAGTGTTTTTATTTTTGTAGAAATGGGGTCGCACTATGTTGCCCAGGCTGGTCTTGAACTCCTGGTCTCAAGTGATCCTCCTCCCTTAGCCTCTTGAAACTCTGGGATTACAGGCATCAACCACTATGCCCAGCCCCTCTACACTTCCTTAAGAGCCACTGTAATTAGAGTATATTAAAATCAATTTTTCTTTGAAAATTTTATGGAACTTCTAATGGTAAATGAGAAGAATTTTAGAGTAGCACCCACTTTCTACTTGATAGGAAGCCCTATTATTTATCTTTGGTTATTGAGAACTATCCAACAAGCTAACTCAAGTAGTTATTGATTGAGCTGAATCCAATAACTCAAACATTATTATGGCAACATCTCCAAAATTACTACCATCTTCATCTGAAATGTACTTATACAAGAGGAGAAAAATAGAGCTTATTCTGCTCATTTTATTTCCAACAAAAATTGACTGAAGCGAAAAGGGCAAGTTGCCAGTCTGTTTCCCATTTCATGGGAAGGAAAATGAGAAACAGCCACCAGAAATTGCTATTTTATCACAAGAAAAGTTGAGTGAACACAGATGAAAAGAATATAAGTTTTTACTTTAATAGTTGATCATTTAAAATATATTTAAGATTTCATTCTCATTCATTTAAAAATCTATTTTCCTAAAGAAATAATAATTTATGAAACATGAAAATGGAATATAATCTTATATGTAATATTTATGTTCTTCCACATCCCAAGAGGAAATTCTCAGTATAAGGTATTATTAACTCATACAAGTCTTAAAAGATTCATTAAGAGAAAGCATTTGAATGAATGAGATAAGAACCATTACTTAGTCATATGTTTATGTGACATTTACAGCAACCTTGATATTTTTCAATACCTGACAATGGCATGTTTATATTTTTGTAGGAAAAACCCTACTCTTACAAGCTTCTTTGATCTCAATTGTTGTTAACTCCGTCATAAAATTATGGCTACTCACAATATCTCCTGTCCTGCTGGGCAGGAGGCTCTTTTTGTTTTCATTAGTTTTCTTCTCTGTCTAGTAGCAATCAGAGAACAGATTCAGAAATTTGAAGGTTTTCTGCTACGGTAACTCAACTCTGACTTTATTACATTCACACAATAGAATCAATGAGAAAAAAAATCTGTTGTTGAAGCAGGATACAATTCAGGAAATCTCATTTGCAGGAGAAGAAAATTAACTAGATCGCTATAGCAGGGTCTCATCTTCTGTACTGATTTGGAGATGGAATTCCTTTCAGAGCCCTCCAGTTGCAGTATTCCTCCCTTGCTGAACTTCCTCAATGCTCTGATTAAGTGGCATGTTATTTCACACAAGGATTTGATGTTTAATACTGTTAAGGTGTGTGTTCACGGTGGTTGGGTGGGACCAGGAGGATCTCTTTCCCCAAAAGTAGACTGCAATGCTGGTGAGTGCATACCCAGGACTGAACCTGTGGTCAGAGAATGGCCCTTTAAGGAGATGTGTGTAGAAGTATGGTCTTAAGGCACTTGATCTTGAGACATCTCAAACAAACATGGAAGATCCTACATGTGTCCCCTGACCATGAAGACAGTGGCCAGGAGTGGAAAGAGAAGGGGAAAGGGCCATGGGCTTCAGGGAAGGAAGACTCTTGTCTGAGACCTCTGACTTTTCATAGTGGATCTGTCTGCCACACCCATTATTTGTTAATTTTCCTAATAAATAAATAAGACCCATAACTCTATAATCTAGCATGTAGACATTGCTGAGTAGAGAACTACAAATAATCTTTCAAGTGCAAAATGAAGCTTAATACTTGTAATTTTAATGGTAGTCATTGGAAAGGCAATGTAAAAAATAATCTCAGCAAATAGTTTTGAAACCTAACATGTTACTTGCTAACTCCAAAATTATGCAAGCTGCGGTGAAAGCAGACTGTTGTGTGAATTAAAGCCTTTCTTTACACCTAAGAACCATTATGAAACTAAAATATTCTATACCGATCTATAACTGCTACCTGATAGTAGGGCAGTTGACTCACAGAGAAGAGCGAAGGGTTCCCATTGGTATAAAACTTCACTGGAAAGTGCTTAATGTAAAATAAACACACACCACCCAATCACACCCACCCACACCCACACACACACACAAATGGTCAGGTAGAGTTGAAAGTGCGTTGGACAGAAGGAGCCAATCCAAGAAAAACATCTCCCATTAAAATGCATGGTTTTGACTAATACATTTGCCATCTATGTTTCAGCTGTTGCACTGTGTTACTTGGTCACAAAAGAAATAATGATGGGAATGGAAGGTTTATAAAAACTAGTAATTAACTGGGAAGGTTGAAATTCTGACTCTGCCCCTGCTTTTGCCTCTGTTTGAACTCGGACACATCACTTGACCTAATCTTAAGCCTCCATCTTTCCACATAAAAAAATAAGGGAGTTGGACTACATTAGGACGGAAAGTATATTAATGTGTACCTACAATGTATTAGGAAACATTAATAATCAAATTCATTACAAAAAAAATGGAAGAAAAAGTAGATTTATTTGAATAAACAAATAAACAAGCCTATTCAATTCTTCAGCAATCTTTTACAGAATGCCTGCTATGTACTCATTGCAAATTAATCTTCCATTTTTAAGATCTTGAGTTAAGGAGGCTGGATATTTGAGAGAAATTAACTTAAATAAAAGAAGAAAAGTGTAGCATGGGTTTCACTAACTTTCAAAATGATGCCCAAAGCTTTAGCCCAAGTGCCACAATCTCAATGTGAACTATTTCATCAAATTCATTACCCATTTGCCAAAATACAAATAGCAAATAAGGTATAGCATTTTAATTCTTTGATGTTGGACACAAATTATAGTATGGGTGAGAAGAAAGTCTATTTTTAAAATATAATGAGCACTGGTGGTAATTAAACTATTATCTATTCTGATGTCAAAGAGAGGTAAATAATCTATTTTCTTAATAGTGTATGTCATTTCAGCATCCTCACATTCTTTGTACAGAGAAATGAACTGCATCCACTCAAATACCTTAACATCTCCTCTTGATAGACTCATTTATAGAGAACAAGGTCTCATACCAATTCCTCAAATAACTCACGTGAACTCACTATTGAAAAATGTAAGGTACATTACCGTATAGATTGAAAAGCGGCAGCTTTTTTTTTCAATTACTTTATGAGAAGCTCCACTGATCCATACTTGGCATTCTTCATGTGACCCATATCAATCTGCTTGCACTAGGTAGAATAATGACTTCCTAAAGATGTTAACATCCTAATCCCTGGAGCATGGGAATGTGTTACTTTACATGGCAAAAAAGATTTGACAGATGTTATTAAATTAAAGATCTTGAGATGGGGAGACTATCTTGAAATATCCAGTTGGGTCCAATGTAGTCATAGAATCCTTATAAGGAAAAGAGAGACTCTGGGGAGAAGATGTGAGGATGAAAGCAGAAAGTATAGTAAAATCATTTCTGGAAGACAGCCATGAGCCAAGGAATATAAACAGTATCCAGAAGAACAGCAAAGGCAGGGAAAAGGTTCTCCCCTAAAGCCACCACAAAGAATCTGCCCTGCAGATTTGTTT
Source organism: Rhinopithecus bieti (assembly GCF_001698545.2). Classification (NCBI taxonomy): domain Eukaryota; kingdom Metazoa; phylum Chordata; class Mammalia; order Primates; family Cercopithecidae; genus Rhinopithecus; species Rhinopithecus bieti. The sequence goes on from NW_016819104.1 coordinate 1,203,601, forward strand.
CAGATTTCTGACCTTCAGAAGTCAAAGATACATTTTTGTTGTATCTTCTGGTTGGCGAATGCAACCGTGTGCTGAGAGGGTGGCACTTCCTAACTCCATGGGAGAAGCTCCTGGGCCCAGGCCCCTTCCGGACCTTGTCCTATCTACCTTGGTATCTTTTATGATAAACCAGTAAATTTCAGTATAAATAAATAGCATAATAAATAAATATATTTTGTTATTTTAAGTTACTAAGTATGTACTAATTTATTACAGCAGAAATAAGAAGTTAATACACAGCTTGACACCCCCAGTCTTCACACTGGATAACAGATTACTAGTCCCCCTTTTGAAGTTCTTTCCTCCCTATTAACTGTTTTTTTTAAATATAATGGTCATACACTTTCTTCAGTGTTTTTATTTCCACCTGACCTTAGTCTACAATGAATATCTTTTATTTTTTTTTTATTTTTAGTGTTTGTGTATATCTAATGGGTCTATATATTGAAAGAGTATATGAGGTATTTTGACAAAGGCATGCAATGTGTAAAACTCACATCAGAGTAAATGGGGCATAGGGTATCCATTACCTCAAGCATTTATCATTTACAAACATTCCAATTATACTTTTTAAGTTATGTTTAAAAGTACGATAAATTATTGTTGACTGTAATCGCTCTGCGATGCTATCAAATATTAGATCCTATTTATTCTAATTTTATTGTTGTGCCCATTAACCGTCCCCACTTCCCTCACACCCCCAGTACTCTTCCCAGCCTCTAGCAACTATCATTGTACTCTCTATCTTCATAAGTTCAATTGTCTTCAATTTTAGCTCCCACAAATTAGTGAGAACATGTAATATTTGTCTTTCTGTGCCTGACTTATTTCATTAAAAAAAAAAAAAACCTATGGTTTTATCTATGTTATGTCAAATGACAAGATATCATATGTTTTATGGCTGAATAGTACTTACTGTATATATGTACCACACCTTCTTTATCCATTCTTATGTTAGGTTGCTTCCAAATCTTCAGTATGGTAAATAGTGTTGCTATAAATATGGGAGTGCAGAAACCTCTTCTATATACTGATTTCCTTTCTTTTGGGTATATTACCTTAAGAGTGGGATTGCTGGATCATAGTTACGTCACTGCAAAAGTAATTGCAGTTTTGCCGTTACTCTCAATGGCAATTACTTGCATAACTAAAAAAATTGTTAATTTTTTGAGGAACCTCCAAACTGTTCTCCATAGTTATTACACCAATTTACATTCCAAACAACAGGATATGAAGTTCTCTCTTCTTCATATCCTCACCAGTACTCATTATTGCCTGTCTTTTGGATAAAAGCCATTTAACTGGGATGAGATGACATCTCATTGTATTTTTGATTTGCATTTCTCTGATGAACAATAATATTGAACATCTTTTCATATAGCCATTTGCCATTGGTATGTCTTCTTTAAAGAAATATCTATTTAGATCTTATGCCCATTTTAAAATCAGATTATTAAATTTTTTTCCATTGACTTGTTTGAACTCCTTATATATTTTGGTTATTAATTCCTTGTCAGATAGATAGTTTGGAACCCCTACTAACTCTTGGGGAGTCCCTTCACGGTTGACTCATCTGGTCATAATCCCTGTTATCACCAGTGTCTTTACCATCCCCCACCTCCGTTCTGCCACAGGTCTACCCTTTGTGTCGCTGTCCCTTCTACTCCGTGATTTGACGTACCACCAAGGTTGGTTTCTGCTTCTCCTACCATCTCCACATTGGTTTCAGAACTGTGGCAATTCCCCTCATCATTTTAGTCCATGTGTTTGCAGGAAATTTTTCCAAAATAAGTTACAATGTTTGTAAATAGTTATCCGAAGAGCTGGCAGAAAGGAATAACATTGAGGCTAACTTGTCACTGGTCACCAGATGTGATTACTCTCAGATCAGAGTTACATTGCCAATTTTATTAGGTCACTTCAGTGTACCTTTCTGTCTTATAAAGCCTTCCTCCCTGCCTAGCTCACAGCCCACAACTCAATGACAGTAGTCAGCTTTCCCAGCACCATTTCACATGTCCGCAAGTGTACATAGACACTTCAACCTATCTTCCTTGCTCAATGAACAAAGCATTTGTTGCTCAGCCACAGTCTAAGGCTCATCTTTCGAGTCTTTATTTCTATCCCAAGATCTGCCTCTCTCCAAGTCTGGCAAACCTGGGTATTTTCCACTGCCTCCAAAGGAAATCTGCCCAGTTAATAACAGGGAATTTTATGCTGTGGTACCAACAGGACAATTACTTTATAATATAATAATCCAATACCTGTAAAGCAGATAAAGATATAGCTACAACATCAGAGCTACTTGTTTTACACCAGAGCGTACAAATCACAGAGAAATACAACTCTTTTAATATTTCTCAAAGTTTAAGTAATAAATAGTAAGTAACATTTTGTACGGAAAAACAACAGTTTAGTAATGTTGAGTTTTTCTAAGCCTAGTCCAGCCACACTTTTTAAAATATCTATTAATCATTACAGTTTCTGCCTTACATTTTCAAAAAACTAATTCATTCATTTGGCTGGATTATTATCAGGTATAACTGACCTAAAACAAACTGCATGTGTTTAAAATGTATATTTTGGTAATTTCTGACATATGTGTACACCCATAAGCCATCAACATAATTAAGATAATTAATATAGCCATTAACCCAAAAAGTTTCTTATGCTGTTTGCAGTCTCTCCCACCCATTCCTCCCCATTTTCTGGCCTGCCTCCCCAGGCAACCACTATTCTGCTTTCTGTCAGTAAAGATTAGCCTACATTTTCTAAAACCTCATATAAGTGGAATTATACTATATGCACTCTATTTTATCTAAATTGTTTTACTCAATGTAGTAATTGTGAGATTAACTCATACTGTTCCATGTTACAATAGTTCATTACTTTTGTATTGCTGCATAATTATTTCACAATTCAATTGTCTATTGATTTGTTGATGAGCATATGGGTTGTTTTTAGTTATATCTATTACAAATGAAGAACTACGAACATTTGAGTAAAAGTATTGTATAAACATTAGCTTTTCTTTCTCTAGGATAAATATCTATGAGCAAAATGGCTAGGTCATGTGCTTTATATATATTAATATTTAATTTTTAAGAAACTGCCAGGCCAGGTGCAGTGGCTCACACCTGTAATCCCAGCACTTTGGGAGGCCAAGGCAGGAGGCTCACGAGGTCAGGAGATCGAGACCATCCTGGCTAACACGGTGAAACCCCGTCTCTACTGAAAATACAAAAAAAAATTAGCCGGGCGCAGTGGCAGGCGCCTGTTGTCCCAGCTACTTGGGAGGCTGAGGCAGGAGAATGGCATGAACCCGGGAGGTGGAGCTCGCAGTGAGCCAAGATGCGCCACTGCACTCCACCAGCCTGGGTGACAGAGTGAGACTCTGTCAAAAAAAAAAAAAAAGAGAAACTCCCAAACATTTCTCTAAAGTCGTTGCATAATTTTACCTTTTCACCAGCAATGTACGAGAGTTCCAGTTGCTCCATGTTCTCACCAACACTTGGTATTGTTTTTTATTTTGTTTTGTTTTGTTTTTAGTTTTAGCCAAACTAATAAATGTATACTGCTATCTCATTGGAGTTTTAATTTTTATTTTCCTAATGACTAATAATGTTGAGCATTTTTCTATGTTCTTAATTTCCATTACTATATCTTTATAGTAAAGTGTCTATTCAAATCATTTGCCCATTTTGAAATTTTGTTTTAATAAATTGAGTTTTCAGAATTTTTTTACCTATTTTGCTTACAAGTCATTTGTGCCACATATAATTTTCCAATATTTTCTCTCAGACTGTGACTTTTAAAAATTATTTAAAATTGTCTTTTGAAGAAGATTAGTTCTTAATTCCAACAAAGTTTAACTAGTCATGATGTTGGTGTCATATATAGAAAATCTGTCTAACCCAAACTTACAAAGATTTTCTTTTTTCTTAGTAGTTTTAAAGGCTTAGGTTTTACATTTAGGTTTATAATCCATTTTGAGTTAATCTTTTTTTTATATAGTGTAAGGTATGGACTGTAGTTCATCTTTATTTTTTCTCAAAATAGACACCCAAATATTGAAAATGCAATTTTAAAAAAAGACTATTCTTCCTCCAAGGAAATGAGTGTGCACCTTTGTTGAAAATTAACTTAATCAATATATGTCAGTCTATTTTTAGACTCTCTCTGTTGTATTGATTTGTTTATATTGATGCCAGTACTACATTGTCTTGATTACTATAGCTTTACAAGCCTTGAAGTCACATAATTTAAATATTCCAGCTTTGTTTTCTTTTCCAAAGTGTTTTGGCTATTTTAGTTCCTTAGTATTTTATATGGATTTTAGAAACAGCTTGACAATTTCTATTTAAAATTTGCTGGGATTTTTATTGGGATTATATTGACTCTATAGACCAGTTTGGGGAAAATTGGTATTTTAACAATATTGAGCTTTCTCATTCGTGAACATGGTATATCTTTCCATTTATTTTGATAATTTTATCTTTTTGGTAGAAGTTAGGGGTAGCTTCATCACTAACTTCTCTTTCCCTCTGACATCTAAGCAATTAAAAATAGAAACATTTTCTAAATGAGAATGGGACTGTCCTTAGATAGAGCTTGATGTGTTTCAAAATGGCATTTTCCAACTATTCACCCCAAAATTCAAAACTAGAAAATCACTTGTAAGGATGGTTGGGTCTACAAAGAAGGCTCTAAATATGCTTTCCTAGCTGCATACATGATTGTGACTGGCCCTGGAAAGCTAAGTACTGCAAGAAAGCAGAGATCTTACTAGCTCTGCTCTTTAAGAGTGGCATAGAAAATAAATATGCATAGGTACACACACTAAAATTGTGAGCTCAGTGTGCCTGAGGGCCGCTTTACCAAGAGAACAGAGAAGTGGGAAAAGTGATAGTTTTCCTTTGTCTTCTAGTACAGTGTGCTTGGCCTCTGATAAATGCACCCTAATGAAAGTCAAACTCTTACAAAGTTTACCGTCAGATGAGTCATCCTTTCTTCTATGGTGTTGGTACAGGAAGAACCCAAAGGAATTTAGTATTATCCTCTCTTGGAAAATGGAAATATAATTCCTTGCTTTCTACAGGACAATTGGTATCTCTCACACTTGGGTGGGCTTGGCCAAGACTCTCTTAAATGTGTAAGATACTTGCACTTAATTTGTAGTGCAGAAATGTAGAGGAATAAGAAAGGAATAAAAGATGAAGGCGGATATGATGTGGAGAGATTCTTTGTAGTTATTTAGATAAACAAATAAGCACATTAAAATACGAAAAGGGCTAAGAATATTTTCTAGCTTCATGGACTTTTTACCCCACATTTCTTTGGTTTGTTTTGTGGACTAAAAAAACAACAAAAGGGGGAGGCAGAATTTACTTAAATTTAAAGGCTTCTACTTAATGCATTTTTTAATGAGTTATTTTCTGTATTAAGATGGTGAATTTCTCAGAAAAACATATAGCAACCTACTCTAGAAATGTGGTAGCCTAGAAATGACTCAAGAATGTATGGCTCTTTCTTCTAGCAATTGCTAGTATGGAATCAATATGTGGGGGACTATTGTGTTCATTGCTGTATTCCAAGTGCCAAAACCAGAACTGACATCAAGCAGGGGCCAAAATTCTGTCATTAGAAACGCTTTTGATTAATTCTGATTCCCAGTGATCTTTTCCTTCTCCCAACTAATGTAGTCGGGTTCTAAATGGCATTGTCTACCATTAAATTTTCATACCACCTTTGATTACCTTCTAGCTGTCATGTGTGTACTTCTGCTCTCTTTAAGTGCAAAATGATCTCCCCAAGATGATATTTTTCATTTTACAGAGCATATAAAGAAGTGGTGTGACATGATTTCTGAGTTTAGACTTTCCAGCTATGGTCTCTACACTACTGATTAGTAGTTGTGGAACCTTGGGCAAATAACTACCCCAATATTGTTTTATTGTCAGTAAAATCGAAGTAATAATGACATTTATCTCATGGTCACATTATGATGATTAAATGAGATAATTTATGTAAGGGATTCATAATGCTTCACACATAATCTTCACACATAACAATCAATACATATAATGCTTCACACATAACAATCAATACATTCAAACTTGTTTTTTTAACTAACAAATATTCTCATATGAGTTGTCTTTTTAAAAACTGAAAGCACTTAGTGGCTTCAAAATTGAATTTTCTTTGGGAATGCTAGAGGTGAGTATGCAGACTGAAAGAGTGGAAATAAAGTATTGTTTTACTAACATTGGCTCTTAAAGCAGAATATAGAGGGATATATGGTCTGCAGATTTTTTGAAAGCAAGGATAATGCATTTTCAATTACAAAGCCCAAGCATCTTGCCACAGTGTTTGACACATATAAGCCACTTAATAGTTGCAGAATTCATTAGTAAATGAGTGGGTAGTGACGTAAAAATTGAGGCACCTTGCTTCTGCTTCCAGAGAGAGCTCTGCTCTGCCAGCATTGTTTCCCCACCCAAGCAGAGACGGTGGGTCGCTGTCCACGGTTCTGAACTCTCTCCAGGATGGAATCTGCTCACCTTTGTCAGACTACTTTTTTTCCTCCCGCTCTCCAAAAAAAAAAAAAAAAAAAAAAAAAAAAAAAAAAAAGGAAAGAGAAAAAACAATAATAATTAATAATAGTTCTTCATTCTTCATGCAGTCTACTTTCAAGGCACGGAGACAAACGCCCCCATATGTTTCCCAAATGGGCTAATTCTCACTGTCCGGAATTATTTTAATGTTCTGAAGTTTCATTCTTTTCCCTGCTGAGCCTGGAAGCTCTCTACATACGAATGCTGGATTTATTTCATCTGGGCCTAGATTTTTAATGTGTTGATCACCTAGAGTCCTTGGCCTTTGTTTCACGGAACAGATCTCACGGCCACATATCCTTCTATAAGAGTAGGCAGGTCTGCCGGCGGTTCCTTTTTCGAATCCCTAGAGTCGGTGGGACTGCGTAGCTCTGGCTCCCGCAGCCGCCCAGCCCAGACAGCTCAGAAAGCTGCTGATCTGCTGTGCGCTCTCTCTTGTTCCTCCGTCTTCTCCCCGCCACTCAGCAAAAAGACCCACCAGACTCCTGGGCAGTTGGAGTCCCTTCAAGAATCCTGGGAGCACTGTAATGTAACTCCTTTAGCTCCCACTCCGCACCCTCGGATGCCGCACAGTCTGGGGGCTGGGATCAACACAGGAAGATTCACTAGATTGACTCTGTGCGGATGAACGACACCCTTTCCTTCCCCTCTTCCATCTCCACTTATCTACCCTTTGTGCAGTTCTTCGACCGAGGTTTATACTGTAATAGCTTCTAAACATCAAAAATTAAAAGTGGATAAAAAATCCCCGCGGGGTATGTGTGTGTTTATGTTTGTTATGTGTGTGTTCATCCGCGTTTGTGCAAAATCTCCTAACGTCACTAGTTCCCAATAGGGACAAGCGCGCCGAGAAATCCTGGATCTTCCCAGGGATTCCCTCTACGCTCCCTCCTCTTCGTCAGTAACCCCAAAGAGGTAGGTTTGAGCTTTCGCAAACCACCACTGCAGCGATGGAAGCGAACAAATCTGTTGAGATTTTGTCTTTCCCCTTTCGTTTCCAGCCCTCCTAGGCAAACAGTCCTGAGCACAGGGTTTTCTTCAATTCTCCCGCATCCACACTGCAACCAGGTGCAAGTCTTTCCTAGGCTATAGACAGCCCGCCTCCCCAAGAGACCTTCTGCGGACCGGCTGCCCCTGGCCTCGGCCTGGGTGGGCGGGTGGTGCTCGCGCCGCCCCTACCTTCCCCTGGGGCCCTGGAGCGCCGCGCGCTGGGTGTGCGTGTGTGCGCGCGCGCGGGTTTGATGGGGAAATCTCCTTCAGTGGAAGCTGCTGACTGTCGTTGGCGGAAAGTATCCTGGAGCCCAGCAAAAGCCTCCAAAGCACTAGAGCTTCCCTAAAGAAAAGCAGAATAAAAGAAAGACAAGAAGGGAACCCCGTTCCTCTAAAGCTCGGGTTTCCAATAGTCCCGAATCCTCCTGGAGTTGGGCGAAGGCGCAGTTGGCAGCAGCTGCTGCTGGCACCCGGACTTGGAAAGGCGGTGTTCCCCCCTTTCGGGAGGAGGGAGGCAGGGACTTGCAGGCAAGAGTTGCACCTGGTCTAGGAACCTGCAGAGAAAAGAACTCTGGGGTAAGTAGTGTTCTGGCACTGGTGCGGAAAGGGGGAAAGGGTGGGGGGCATGAAAGGGACGAAATGGAGAGGGCAGGCAATGAATTATGCAAAAAAAAAAAAAAAAAACTCCAATATTTCGCAGCGGAGGGAGAGCACAGCACAGCACTCCCAGGATGAGTCCTGCGTGGGTCTCCCGCGCCGAACCCGCAGCACGAAGTTCTTTTTAAGAAGAGAAACTCGAAAATCCTGGAGGGTAACAGGGGCAGCCAGGGCGGTGCGGAGTGCGGAGGCGGCTGCCAGGGACTGGGGCCGAGGCGGCGGCCAAGGTGGCCTGAAGCTGTAACACCCAGCCTCCTCCTCCTCCTCATGGCCGAGCTCAGCCGCACCTCCCCGCCCGGGCCTCCAGCCTCCGCCCCCGGATGCCGGGCTGTGGAGCTAACGCTGGGACTCCCGGCGGCGGCGGGGACGCTCACCTGGCCGAGCCTCCTTCTCCTCCTCCCGCCCCCACCTGCCCTCCTCCTCTCTGAGTCGGGAAGCGTCGGGATCCGTAGGCGAGGAAATAACGACCCCTGCAGTTGCATTGCGGAAAATCTCGGCAGCGGCGCTAGTTGCGGGCGCTGGAAGCCAGGCAACTGGGGGTTCTGGGGAGTCCAGGAAAATAGCAAAGAAGCAGGAAGCGCGCGCGCGACCTGGAGAGTCCGTGGGCCCCCACCGCGCCCCAGTCCCCGGGGCCCAGCCCTTCCCCTTGGCGCCCTGGACGCACGGCCGGAACCCGGCTGAGAGGCGGCAGGCTGTGCGCGGACTTGGGGAGCAGGGAGGGTCGGCGGAGGCTGCCGGCGGCTGGCGGTTTCGGGCAATAATCCCTGCCTCTCTTTCTCTGTGTGTCTGCTGTGTCTGCTCCTTCCCCGCCCCCCCGGAAGCAGGAGAAGAACGGCCCCGGAGCGCAGCAGCCACCCTCCGACCATGCCCCGGTGAGGGGGGCGGACTTCGAGGGCAACTTGCCGCGGACTGCCTGGGCTTAGCCAGCGAGCTACGCGCTCCCGGGAGCCCGGAATTGCACTGCGCGGCCCGGCGGGGGGCTATCGTCTATGTCTTCTTGGGGCGCCAGGCGAATCGGGGTCTCGTTTTTGCTGGAAGAGCCCAGTGTTGGTGGCTTCAGGTGGCTGCTGCCGCCGCCGCCGCCGCCGCCGCCGCCGCGGCTAGTGCGGTTTCCGCTGCTGGTGCGAAGAGAAGAGACAAGCAAGCGGGGAGACCTCCGAGGCAGCGAGGCATCGGACATGTGTCAGCACATCTGGGGCGCACATCCGTCGAGCCCGAGGGGAGATTTGCCGGAACAATTCAAACTACGATATTGATCTTGGGGGTGACTGTCCCTGGCCGGCTGTCGGGTGGGAGTGCGAGTGTGCACTCGCTCGGAAGTGTGTGCGCGTGTGTATGTGTGTGTGCCGTGTCGGGCTCCCCCCTGCCTCCCCTGTTTTCCCGTCGAGTGATGCACTTGGAATGAGAATCAGAGGATGGAAATAGTCTGGGAGGTGCTTTTTCTTCTTCAAGCCAATTTCATCGTCTGCATATCAGGTACGGGACGCGCCGAAGTCACTGGCTGATTTGGGTTATGTTGTGATGTTTGGGGTGTATGGGGTTTTATTGTATGTAGCCACGGGGCGGAGAGGGGGGTGGCGAGACCCTTTCAGTTCTGCGGGTTTGCCGCCTTCAGAATCAAAATCCTTCTCAGCCTAAGGGTGTCTGAATGTGTGTGTGTGTGGGGGGGGGG
>NW_016819104.1:1216512-1230471 GCF_001698545.2 Rhinopithecus bieti
GGGAGGGTGGTTAGGATCTGTGTGCAGTCCTGGAAGGGTGAAGGAAAAGTGGTGGGGATGAGAAAGAAGAGGCAGATGGGTGTTGATTTTCAACTGCTTTCCTGGCTGAGAACTCTGGCGCCGAAATCCGAGCCTTGGCAACCACCACCCCCATCCCCTGGCTTTCAAAGTTCCCAAACTCGGTGGTTCCTGGCTGGCAAAATGGACGCGGGTCCCTGCCCGGGTATCTAAATACTTTCAAGAGACTGCGGGAGGATGCAGGACTGGAGAGTACCAGCAGGGATCAGATATGTCCTCCATGCCTTCCCCAAACACATCAGGACTGATTGCGATGCTTTGAAACCTGCTGGCACACCCTCCTCTACCCCTCAATTTTCTTTTTAAAGCACTACAGTGTCACAAATACATCATGGTGTTTTTTAATTCCCAGTAGCAAGGATGTTCTGGCTCAGACCTCTCAGTCTACTTGGGCCTGTCTGTGCTTTTAAGAGCAAACAGGATTTCAGGGTGTTGAGGTGAAGGAGGTAGGGCTTATGGACACCTGTGCCTGAGTGTGTTAGGACGGGTTCTGGTTTTTGAGTAGTGTCTTTGTTGGTGCAGGGAATTGGGGATGGGAGGAAGCTGGGAGGGAAAGGGGAAAGCCCCTGGACCAGCAGTATTCCCCAGTTCAGTGGTTCCTCCCATTGAAGGCACCCACCCCATTTCCCTTCACACCTGCCACTTGAGCACCCAAGGAAAAGCCCATTTGTAGTGCTCCCTTCTGCCTGCATTCCTTCTGCAGAACTGAGGACTCGGCCAACTTCCCATGAAGTCATCAGAAGAGGAGAGCAGGATATTGCCCCTTTGAGCAGCCACATTTAAGCAGCATTGGGGTGGAGAGACATGTTTCCTGCCTCTTCCTTCAACCCTGTCAATCCCCTCCCCTTAAGCCAGACCTGATTCTTGATAGGAGAAAACAACCCTAGTTCTGCCCTCACCCTGGACTCTGTTCCAAATCCCAGTCTCGCTTCCAATTTTCTCCTCATAGGGAAGGAATGGGACTCTGTTATCCAAAACCATTCTGTGTGGGACTTGGCTATCCTATTAAGAAATTTGTCTCTGTGATACATCAGTGAGATGTGTTGTGTACCTGGCAGACAAGAAAATGTGCCCTGGGGTCACCCCAACTCCTCTAGTGGGACTTCTATTATTCCATTCTGCATCTAGGAGTAAAAATTCTCAAGTGACTTGTAAAGGTTTGTATCAGTCATATGTCCAGATATGAACTGGGTAGCATCTTACAAGGCCATATTTTACATCTTTCTCTTCTACATGTCTATTTCAAACTCTCTCTCTTGTTCCAGAATATTTGACTAGTTATAAAATAGCCTTTCCTTACTTCTCCCCAGTATCATTAATAATTTTCAAATCAGACAAGCCATCTGAGTACCTTTAAGATTTATAAAGGGTTAACATTGATTAAGGCTCTGGATTTCCTCCAGCATCCTCTTTGTCCCCAGCCCTTACCCTGAGTTTGGCCAGGCAATCACCGAGGGGAACAGGCTGAGAAAGGGTCTGATTTTAGCCTCCAAAAAAAGCATTAGTGGGATACCTGTCACAGCTATATTTGATTTGGTGTATCAGCAACTAAATTATTCAAATGGAAGCATTAGGAGGGGGGTTATTTCCAACCCAGGAGGAGTGCTATGGAGTACATGGCCTTTCACATGTATTTACTAAATAATCATTATTGCTATGTAATGAGAGGATAAAAGTGTAAGCAAAATTGCTAGTTATTAGCTAAACACAGAAAACTAGGTTAGCGTTCCAAATGCCTAGTTAGGATCTGCATTAATTTGCACTTTATGAAGACATTTAGGCAGGGATGTAACATCATATACTCTTTATTTTACACATCCATAAACAACTTTAAAAGGCCATTTATTCTCCATGGTCAGTGTGGCCTCATCCTCCTGTGAGCAGAGCCACTCATTTAATAATGCCCATGTATGTGAGAATTATTATTAGTAATATGATTGTGACTCACAATTGCTACAGTTTGGGAGACTCAGACTCCATTCTTTTTCCATCTGGCAGCCTTAGGATGTATAGGAAATGCAATGCACTAAGGTTGAATAATTGTGGCTTTGAGAGAGTTTAGTGGATCTTTCTTTTCTGTCTCCATGATTTGCAGTTTTAATTTACTCATGACTGAGCTCTACTGAAATGAACATAACTCTGTGATCATAGAATCTACTAAATCTTAAATTAAAAAAATTAAAAACAAAGCACCTCTTTAGCATCTTGGAATGAATTTTCCTGACCACTAAATGGGTGCCAATCCTTACAGAGTTACCAGACATTGATACTTGAAGCATTGATAGAGTTGGCTCCATTACTGAGAAACACCAGGCTGGAAAAGGCTAGTAGAAGTCTGCAGTCTAAACACTTTACAGAAGGAAAATGTTGGTAGTAGTAGCTTTGTCATATGGAATATATATTGACTGAATTTCATTTGGTGGCATTTGCTTTCAGGAACACACTGGTGCTTTGTAGCTTAGTGTTTTGTTAACCAAAGTTTCCAACACTTCCTCTAACCCACCCCCAAATTTCTCCATGGGCCTATTTGGATATGTTGCTTAAAGTACAGACACCTGGGCTTGGCATGTCTGATGGTTCTGCACTAATAATTTGGTTTTGATGAAACTATTGGAAAATGGGACTGTTTGGCCAGGCTTAGCTAGATGCTGGGTCAGTAGCATGTATGTCTTTTATTTGCGAGATCACATCAGCTTTGGCTACTTAATGCAACACAGCTAGGCTAAAGGGCATGATTTGGGAGTTCTTCTGGCTTTCCATTAAACTCAGATCTCACTTTGCTGAAAATGTAAGGCATCCAGGGTGTATGAAGAGATCAGAGAGTTAAAGAGAGAGAACCAGAATGATTTTTCTGTGTACTGCAAGAGCACCATTCCCTTCCTACCAAAGCAGCGCAGATCAGCAAGAATGTATGCTTAGCAGCATGAGGAGAGAATTTCCTGGTCAGACAAGAGCTGCCTAATTTAGTTTATACAATGCATCCTACTTCCTCCTTATGTAACTTTACTTCTTTGTCAGTTTATTCATAATAATAACATCAATAACCATTTGAATTATGTGGCATTTTCACACATTTTACATATATTGCACATATTTAATTCATCTATTCTTAGAATTTGTGGGACAATCTTACAGCTATAACAACCAAAGCCCACAGAGCTTCAGCCTAGAGGTTTCACATCCAGATCTACCTGAGTCAAAATTCAGTATATCATTTATGTTTTGGTTCAAGATTCCTTTCAAATATTTTTATTTAATTTTTTTATATTGATGTCTCTGAAAGAATAAATTGGGTTAAATGAATGTAAGTCTTAGAGAATTTGGTAGTAAAAGTTTAAGATGATTACAGTTTAGAGCTAGAATTAAGGTAGCATTTGAGTTGTACATTACCCTGTCAATCAAACAGATGAGGCTATTACCCAAATGCCTCTAGCATCTTAGGATCAGCAATCTCTATAAGCAAGGAATATTTCCTACATTGTTTTCCTAATCTTAACATTAAAATAGCATAACTTCAGTTTTCTTATGTGTAGAAAATAGATAATAGTACACATTCCACGTGTTTGTTCTATCAACTAAATGAGATATTGTGTCCAAGATTTTCACACAGCACAGTTTCTATCACATAGTAAGCATGCAATAATGTCATTATTTCCTACAAATCTGACATTGTATAGGCTTGGTTCACGGTGGAGTAGAGCTTTTACCTTTTTCCATATCAACTTGTTTAAAAGCAAAAAGAAAACCATCATCAGCAAGCACATCTATAACATTGAGCACAAATCTTATTTTCCAAGAAGCCTTGGCTAAACAATTTTGAAAAGTCCTTTAATTTTCTTTCCCATACAAATGAGACTGGTAGCATTAAGCTTTGGTGCAGAGTCATGAGCGTAACTCACTTTATCCCTGTGAGTCCAATATGGAGTTGAGGCTTGGAAAGTTTAGTAAACTACCTGGAAACCATGTAGTACTTATTACCCAGGGGATTCACAGAATTTTTCTTTCCATTGCATATTATAATGCAGTACATACCCAACTTTAAAGTGCCTCAAAAATGGCAAACTATATGTGCTTTCGATATGGCTCAAAATAGAATGTCCCCCAATAAAAAGTCCCACCCTTACAATGACTACTTATCTGATGATCTCCTTAGCAATGTGGCTTCTTTAAATCCAGTTTCCCATGTGATGTTATATAGCCCAGTTACTGACAGACAACCACCATCATAGATAAAACTCTCCAGATAGTGAGTCAAGAAAGTCTTTTGGAGTTGTATAAAATCTCAAGGGCAAAAATAAATGTCAATGTGGACTGCCATTCCCTTGGCTGGGGAGAGGGGTTTGATTACCAGTCCAAGTCAGTAACTAACATCTCAATTTATCACCTTAATTAAGCATTATATACTTGGGCCTAGGGGTTAGGTCAAAAAGAGATCCAAGTATCATAAGTGTGTATGATAGCAAGTCATTATAGAAAGAGTATGGAAATCAGAAGACTTTTCCTTCAATACAACTCCACCTTCATTCCCTTTATAACTTTGGGCAGTTTTCTTGACCTCTCAGAATCTCAGTCCTCATCCATAAAATAAAAATTATATTTGCTTTGCCCATTTCAAAGCCTTGCTGAGGGAAACTTCAGAGAGTTATTCTTGAATAAACATGTTTTGCATTATGCAAGTGTAAAGCATCTGTTTTACACTATATATGCTTTACACTATATATGATCCATACTTAAGATACAGTTATAGAAGCAAAGTTGAGATACATACACACCGTTTATAATGATATAATATAATATGAGTAATGTTTATTTGTTAAGATATTATTATAAATGCAGTTGTAATGCTAAAATGCATTGTGATATAAAGGAATAAGAAAAATGACTAATTGTTTAATAATTGGCATAAATTGTATAGAAGGGAGAAGTCTAGACATGAAAGAAAAGGAGTATATTAGATTGATTTTTGGAGATTTTGATGAAAGAGACAGAGGGGACCTCATCATCAAAAAGGAGGAATAGAAATAAGAAGATGTACACTAAAGAATGTCCCAGCTGAATCAAAAGATTCACTTTGGGAGATACTGGAAAGTTCGGATGAGCCCACTTAGGGAGCTATTGAATTGAGAGAATATGAAGTATCCTGATATGGTTATTCGCTTTGTGACTTTTGTTTTTTTATTATGGATCTTTGCATCAATTCAATGGATTCTTGGTTAAAATTTGTTTGAAATTCTAACATTTCTTTGGATTTTAAATTTCTGTTGCATGTCTACAACTAGCACTGTACTTTACAGAGTTTGTAGCCTGTTTGAGATTGTAGACAGTTGAGTCGGAGTTCTTGTGTAGGGGGTGAACTGGAGGGGACTGGAGGTAGGGTCTCAGCTTGCTCATCTGTAAAACAGATACTTACCTCTCAAGGTTGTTGTTCCTACAAGGTAATTATAAGGATAACAAAACACCGTTTGTGAAATGGCTAATGTGGTATCTGGAATACAGCAGCCATTAGCCAATGTATACACATCATATGAGAGCAAGCCTGGGTTTTAGAGCCCAGATAGGCAGACATGTGAATTCTAACTTTGGGATTCACTCTCTGAATCTGTGTGGTCTTGGATAAGTAATTTAAGTTCTGTGTGCCTTAAGTCCTCATCTGTAAAATGTGAGGTATAGAAAATGTACAAAAGAATCTGCCATACTGCCTGACATGTATTAATCATTCAGTAAATTGAAGTTGCTCCCATAAAATAATCAATATTATTATTTTTTAATAAATTATTATCAGTGACATCAATAATAATACTTGCTGACACTTTGGATCAGTTTTTCTAAATGCCAATTAATTATTTAATCATTTATTCTATGTTCAACAAAAATGTATCGACAGCAAACTGTATGCTAGGCACTGGAATCACAGAAATGAACAATACTTGGTCCTTAGTATTTAACAAGAGAGTACATGCTGTAGAATAGAAGTGTGTATAAAGTATAATAGAAGTATAAAGGAAGAGCAATTAACTCTGTTGTGGGTAGATACAAGTGGGGAAGGGAAAAGATTTATAGAAAACATATGAGCTAGACCTAGAAGAATACACAAGATTTCAACAGAACATGGAGAAAGAAGACATATCATGTGGCAAGAATAGTATGTTCATAGACAAGAAGGCATTTAAAAAACAAAATATCAAAGTATGGTGGATTGGGGATAAGGAGTAGATGGGTTCGAATAAATGACTGGATATAGGGGTTACAAAAATAACCTTAGGCCAGTGTGAAGGAGATTGTAAGCCACAATAAGAAGCTTAGACCTTACCTTTTACTTATGAGGAGCTAGCTAATGGGGAGCTAAGGAAAATGACATAATCGGGTTTGTGTGCAACTTAATATTTTTACTTTGATTGTAATAAGATATTACTTAGAAACTCAACTCCTTGTCTTCTTTTCCTGTCAACATTTATTCTTGATCACAAACCCCATTTAAAAAATCCTGGCCTGATAGATCAATTAGGCGATTATGGGACATTCTAAGTGATAGACTTTTTTAAAAATTCATTTTTTATAAATCTCCTGTGACCCTCATTTATCCTGATCTTTGAGATTTGGTATTTTCAGGTTAAGCAAATACAAATGTCTTCAATTTTGTACTTGAAGAATAATAACAATGTCTTTAGCATTAGATGAAGGCTAAGAGAAATGAATCATCTGTACATGCATTGGTGTCATGAAGATTAATTGTGGGCTAAGCAATAGATACACTATTTGACATGAAACAGATGCTTGAAGCACTACAAAGCATTGTGTAGCAGTTTTATCTTATTACATTCTGTTCAACTCTTATTTCCAATAGAGTACATATTCACTTAACAGAATATACCCCTGGTTAACTAAATGATATAAACATTTTACCCACTCTATGGTTCAGTTAGTATAGAATGAGTATAGAGACCTAAATTGAAATGGTTTTCTTTGTCCACTTAATCATTCAACATTTATTGAGGGCACACTATACATCAGGTACTCAGAATCCAACCAGAATAAGTAAGACAGTGACCTTTTCCTCCAAAAATTCTTCATCTAGTAAGAGACTTATTTTTTAAATATTGGTAGTCACAGCAGAATGTGATAGGCATTGTAATAAAAAGAGGTATAGAAAGTGTTT
Organism: Rhinopithecus bieti; assembly: GCF_001698545.2. Classification (NCBI taxonomy): domain Eukaryota; kingdom Metazoa; phylum Chordata; class Mammalia; order Primates; family Cercopithecidae; genus Rhinopithecus; species Rhinopithecus bieti. The sequence goes on from NW_016819104.1 coordinate 1,223,747, forward strand.
GAGGAGAAGAGAGCAGGGACATCTGACTCATCCTGAAAGTAGGAGGGGTAGAGAAGGAGAGTAAGTAGTGTTAGTAGAGGATGCTTAGGGTGAGTCTCCAAGGATGTTAAAGAGTTGTCGTGGAAGATTTTGGCTAATTAACCAAGAGGGATGTGATGAGAGATGGATGAACATATGAAACAGCATTTGCAAAGGAAGGGAGATTAGATAGGACATAGGACATGATTAATTCAGGGGACGGTCAAAAAGTCAACATGGCCACAACTAAAGAGTGTAGTGTGATGGATGAGGTTGAGATGGAAGAGTATATAAGTTATATAATTTCAATAACAGTAATCCCTTGCATATAATATTGTGAGTAAGAATCACCTAGTGCCCCTCTGTGCAATGAAGGCATCTTTTAAAGTCCCAAGGAAGTATGCAGTTTGCGTCCTTCATTAGGAAGAGACCAGTCAGTATTAAAGCTTTGGCTCTTGTCCAGTTATGCTCCACTTGGCCCAGAACACTGATCATTTTCCAGTGTTGTTCCTGGTTCCAGATGGCTTCCCAGAAGCTTTGGAGTAACCCAGATATAGATTACAGAGTTTGTATCATCTCTTTACTTAGTTTATTGCCATATATTTACACCCTAGGAAAAAAAAGCCAGGACCCTATTGACTGATCGTGAATTTTACAGTATGTCTATTATCATCTTACTCATTGATTAGTGAAAGTTTTCTGTAACTTCTTTGCAGTTTTTATTTCATGTAACCTTAAACAGAACTTTAAAGGATTTCCAGCAGTGAGGGGTGGGGGTGGGAAGGTTTGGGTGGTGAGAAATGATCTAGGATCACTTTTATAACAAAGCCACAATTGCTGTTTATTAGCAAGATTGGGCTGGTAACGGGATAGCCAGTGTGGGGTTTGATTACATTTGCATTAGGGGGCCATCAGGATGGCAGTGGAGAGATTATCAATGGTTATGAAGGAGACAGCATACAAATGTCTTTGCCTGCTGATCTGGGAGAGGTGGTACTTTCGTCACAGTAAATGAAGAATTAATCTTTAGCTTTGTCCAATACTTCATGCCTGGTGGCTGAAGGGGCTGTCAGTAGGAAATGAGGCCTGTGACTTTCAGGTGAGTTTTCCAGAGCCAAGTCTTGCTGGCTTTGCAACACATTTGGCAGCAATGCCAGAGTTGGAATAAACACATTTACTGAAGGATGTGAGTCAACATATTCTCTTTCCGCTCCCCTCTCTCTCACTACACACAGAGCTAGCTACCTTTTACCCTCAAGGAAAACAATTCTGATAGCTGCAATTATTGAGGGAGCATAGGCCTGTCCTCCAACACAAGGTTAGAATAATAATAAATACCTCAGAGGATTCTTGAAATAAACAGTAAAGTAATATATATGGAAGATTTTTTTCCCCGTGTTTAATATATTTGTTAATTTATTCCACAAATGCTAACGAATGCCTCCTATGAGGTGGGCACTGGGCCAGGCATAAGATACAATGTAGCAAACAAAACAGCAATGGTCTTTGCCCTATAGAATGTGTACGTAGTGACACACAAATGTGTGTGTGTTTTTTTCCCATTACCCAACCCAGTGCCTGGCATTTAGAAAATGCTCAATAATGAATGACTGAATTAATACATAAATGAATCACAAGGAGCGATTGAGAGTGGCTTTTCCACATTCAGGGGAGACCGGGGGACAAGATCTGAGGCCATGAGGGAGGGGAGATGAAGAAGACACCTCTTTCAGCTGTTGTCTTGCTTCTACTGCATGTAGGTTTTTGAGTGTGCAGAGTCACAAAGAATGGGAACCTTCCCAATGAGCAATGTTTGATAGTTTTCTAGTCCCTCCTCTGACTCATATTTCCATTTGACAAATCATCCTTATTGGGGGCACTTATAGTTGTTTAAAATGTATTTTGGCTCTTTTTGTATTTATGACACCATACCAAAGGTTTGAACTAGGACAATTAAAGATCGGTGAATACACTGTCATTCTTTTCTCCATGTCATCTCTGTTCCTTCTTAAGGAGATTGCTTAGAACATGTATGGTATTTCTTACCAAGTTCCTACTTGGGAGGAGACAACACTTCAGAAAGCTCACTGTTCCCTAGTTAGTGTTGAACTAGAGTGCTTGAGGGAGAATAGCCTACCCCACTTTTTAGTCTTGATGCAGAGCAATACAGGAAATTACTGTGGTCTCTATGGTGTTTTCAGTCTTGTGACAGAAAACATTACTTCCCCTCTGGCCTTTTGTAACAGAATTGTGGTGTAGTTGACTAGTTCTTACCAGACAAGAGCTGGCAGCCAAGGAATTGAAAGAACGGAGTGGATTTGCTGTCCTTGGCTGTGAATTCACTCTGTAATCACCTGGTTAATCTTTACAACTGTGAGGAAATGGTCAATTGGATAATGTTGTTGTTTGCTTGTAATCTTAATTACAGAAAAAAATAAAAAGGGGTTATAGGAAAAAAAAGGGGGCCCTATTGTTAATTTCTCAGTGGATGTTTGGGGATTTTAAAGTGAGACATTGGTATCAGGTTTCTATTGTATGACCTGGGTGTGAATAGAAATATGTCACTTGATGTCCAAGTCTTATAATGCACCATAATGATACTGGCTCTAAGTTACAGTGACTCAAAGCCCTGTAGAGTGGAATACAAAGTAGTGAAGTCATTATGTTTTATTTCTGTAACAAGTTTCATTCCTGTTTTTCCACTGTGGTGTAGTTCTTTGTGGCTGTTTAGTTTTAGTTTTGTTTTAGCACTGAGTTTTATTGGCTGAATGAGAGCCACGTGCTATTTTAACTGTATAAGTTAGTGCAGGCTTTTTTTTTTTTTTTTTAATCTGCTTTCAGAACTGCTGAAATTAGAGCTTGACTAAGCCAGGTAAAGGCATATAATGTGCCACATCCAAAGTAAGACAAGTTGAACAACTTAATGAATGAGAGTTGTGCTTATGCCTTGGTTGTTTAGGCCAATCATGTATTCAATTGAGATGTTCTTTCTTGACCAGTGCTCCTTGCAAGACAGCGACTGTATATGCAGATGTTTTAGTGTCACAGATGTGAGTGAAGCCAGGAATCAATGGGTGTATTTTATGCCAAATATGATACAATATTAGAAAAAAAATTTAGGAAAAAAATTATTCCCCATAGACCAAATTTTTGTTTACTAAATTTTGAAACAGTAACTTTTCCAATTTGTACTTTAAAAAGAAACTTTGTATCTTAAATATTTTCCCATGTTGCTTCCTAGTTGTGTCAGTTCAGGATATCCTGAACCCTGACACATACACTCTGCAATCTCAGTGACATAACACAGTGGAGGCTTACTTATTTGCATTAATTGTCCAACAGATGTCAATGTATGTGTGTGGGCATGTAGGTGCTTGGTGAGACGAAAGAGATACAAGAAAAAAATTATGTCATTAGTAGTGACTTGGGAGTCTCAAGGCTGATAGGGGCTCTGCTACCTCCTATGGTTTCCAAAGTTTTCCTGGGCATCAATATCACCAGATGGGGAAAAAAGGTATAGAGGAAGACCACGGGAGGGGTTTTTGTGGGCCAAGAAGGAAAGCTGTGGGCATCCTTTCTGGTCAGTCACATTGCCACATCTTATTTTTATTTTTATTTTTTTACCATGGGGTTTTACCATGTTGGTCAGACTGGTCTCAAACTCCCAACCTCAAGTGATCCTCCTGCCTCTGCCTCCCAAAGTGCTGGGATTACAAGCGTGAGCCAAAGTGCCCAACCAGCCACATCTTATTTATTTATTTTATTAGACTTTAAGTTCTCAGGTACGTGTGTACAACATGCAGGTTTGTTACATATGTATACATGTACCATGTTGATGTGCTGCACCCATTAACATCTTATTTTAAAGCAGTTGGAGAGTTGTAGGCTAGCCTTGTAGCTAGGAGCAAAGGGAAAATGGTTTGTGAACAATTAGCTAGTATCTGCTACTTTAATATGCATTTTTTCTTATATTTCCAGAGTAGTTTATTCATCTAAAATAGCATTATTTATATTTAACTTTCCCCTTGTTTTTAAGCATATATGTTGTTTCTAGTTTATGACATTTTTTGGCATTTGTTTTATCCAAGTAGATATTTATTAAATTATTTTTTAAAAAATCTCAGTATTGTGATTATTGGGTCAAACAGTATGAAGTTCCTTATCGTTTTACTGTATTATATCCGAAAGTAAAGTATAACCTGTTTATGAGGCTCTAGTAATGTGCTTGAATTCCTTGAGAGAGTAAGCAAGTATGTAGAATAGTGACTAATCTTTCAAAGATCCTTTCAGCAATGGTTTACCTCAAAATCTATTAAACAAACCTAAATAGCTATGGGATTCAAGATGTTATTTTGCATAACAAGTTAGATCAGAGACAGGAAACCGTGGTTAAGAATAAAGAAATACCTTTTCTAGGTCTGGAATTGTAAACCTTCTTAAGTATTGTTCCTGGAGCACATTTTTATACATTATAGGAAAGCTAGAATTAGGTGATTTGCTAAAGAGATGACTAGGATGGAAGTTAGGACATGTTGTGTTTAGCGTTAGTTTTGCCACTACTACTTCTGTAGCATGGAGGAATTAATTTTACTATTCTGGGGCCAGTTTTCTCCTTTTAAACAGTTTAAGCATATTGGGGTAAGTAGTTTCTAGGTCCCTTTCCAACTTGGGAACTTTAGTACATTAACAGACTTTTACAGAAAGTTGTTCAAATTTGCTGTTCATGCTAAACTTACCCAGTTTTTGAAATGTTGAGGCAACAAGATGAAAATATGGGAAGATCTTTCACGACTTGAGTGAACAGAAAAGTGGCAAATGACTTTCTAGATGGGCAATCATAAGATAAGACATTATGAGAAAAATAACCCAAATAATATTTGTGGAATGATTACCTTGTCACCCTCTAGTGCAACACTGGGAAAGAGTCTAGGGGTCATCATTGACTGCTACAGATTTATTGAAGAGCATTCATTGAAAACATTATACATTGTCTTACTATTTAACCTCAACTCTGCTGTTTCTTATTGTGTGACTTTAGGAAGTTATTTAACATCTCTAACCATCACTATCCTCGTTTGTAAATTGGAGGCAATAACACCTATCTTTGAAGTTAAGCGGGCTTGAAATAAAAAAAAAAGTGGAGCCTGGTGTTTGGCACGTAGAGTGCACTTGATAAATGGTGGCTTTTGCTTTTGTTGTGGCTGAAGCTAAAAGAATAAAAGATACATTAAGCAAAATTAGGAAGGAATTTGGCAATATCATGTAAAACATGGGGATTAAATGAGCCAATGCATGTGAAAATGTTTAGCACAATGTCTGCACATAGCACATAATCAGTTAAGGTTGGTTGCATCTGATTCACTAGGGGAAACTAGAATGTTTGGGGAATATTTTAAAGGTAATAAAAAGGGAGATAATGATGTCTTTTCATAGCATCATCTTCAGAGACAGTTTACTGGGTCTGGCCCATATGTTCCTTTAATAATTTTTTAAAAATTAAGAAATTAATGCCACCTGTTTTTAGTTTACAACTGCACTTTAAATTTATCAAAACCTCTAATGTAGGCATGTGGTCTCATATAATCCAATAAATATTCGGCCTTGACAGTAGTGGCATAAATAGAATCCTGGCTCAGGAATTTGCTTATTATTTTTTCCCACTTAATACATTAGTAAATTCTAGGTCATTTGCCAGAGCAGTAAGGAAGTGAGGTATTATTATGGTCTAATCCATTTATGATAAAAGATATACTATTTACCCTGCAATTTTTTAAACTGTCACTCATTTTTACTGAAATTTGGCTACTCTATTTCCTTTTCATTGCTCAGTTTTACCTGCTTCCCCAAGCACTAATTTGTGTTTATGATAACCTTACCCATGTTTTTTTCAACCTATTTGCAACATGAAAACATAGCTTTGATTTATGTTTCATATTCACTTGACAGAAAGATTTTTTTAAACGATAATTTAATGCTGAGATATTCCTGGGATTGCGGTATGGTTCCTTTTCAAATATATCTGATCTGAGCATTTCAGCAAAAGGCATAAAAGGAAAACCAACAAGAAATAGGACAGATGATAAATACTGTATTGATGTTAACTAAAGACAAGCAAACTGTGACCTGAGTATGTCTGTCTCTAGGGAGCCTGCTTTAGAGCTTTTCCCAGTGTTTCTTTTTTGTGTGGGATTTTTTTCCTCCAATCTCGTTGGTAGAGGCTGGATTACAACTGAGAATGCAGAGATTAATGGCCTGCTGTGACTAATCCACTAAACCTCTACTCCTGTTTCTCTTAAATTGATTGTACTTAGAGAAGCTGAGTATAGACCCACCCCAGCTAGCCTGATTTTAGGTCCCAGGGATTTAATGAGATCCAGTTGCTTTAGGTACAGGGAACCTTCATGGAACATCATCACGTTTTGCATTTGGGCATTATTTCATTAGTGCTGATTAGATTCCAATGTATTATTTTTATAACCTCTCTTTTTTTAAAAGAACATTTTCACATGATCATATTTTAAACTTTTAACACTAACATAATCCAATTTAAAATAATTTGGAAAAAAGAGAAAAAAAAGATCACTTATAATCACATGACCATAATACAACTATTATTAATATTCTGGTTTTTTCTTTCTAAGCTTTTATTTATATAAGCATTTTTTACTTATTTAAAATTTTTATTATTATTATTATTTTTTAATTAT
>NW_016819104.1:1232490-1236106 GCF_001698545.2 Rhinopithecus bieti
CCTCTCTTTTTTTAAAAAGAACATTTTTCACATGATCATATTTTAAACTTTTAACACTAACATAATCCAATTTAAAATAATTTGGAAAAAAGAGAAAAAAAAGATCACTTATAATCACATGACCATAATACAACTATTATTAATATTCTGGTTTTTTCTTTCTAAGCTTTTATTTATATAAGCATTTTTTACTTATTTAAAATTTTTATTATTATTATTATTTTTTAATTATTATACTTTAAGTTCTAGGGTACATGTGCACAACGTGAAGGTTTGTTACATATGTATACATGTGCCATGTTGGTGTACTGCACCCATTAACTCATCATTTACATCATTTACAGATATACATTAGGTATATCTCCTAATGCTATCCCTCCCCGCTTCCCCCACCCCACAATAGGCCCTGGTGTGTGATATTCCCCTTCCTGTGTCCAAGTGATCTCATTGTTCAGTTCCCACCTATGAGTGAGAACATGTGGTGTTTGCTTTTCTGTTCTTGGGATAGTTTGCTGAGAATGATGGTTTCCAGCTGCATCCATGTCCCTACAAAGGACATGAACTCATCCTAACTTATTTAAAATTTTGTCACACTATTGTGTTTGGCCAAAAATTCATGTTAGATAAATATATGGTTTGTGTTCATCAAAGCAATATCCTCCTAAAATGTAACCCAAATAATGTGAAAATAATTATATACATAGATGGATAGATATGCCATTGATGGAAATTAAGATTTAATGCTAAATCAGTGCACTGGGTTTGTATGAAACTTGAACAAAATTTAAATTTACAAATATTTTATTATTAATCTGGTGATCTTAAAAAATAATTCATAGGAAGATAAAAAGATGACAAATGTAATTATAGTATTGGGGATTTTTGAGGAGAGGGAACACTGGAGAAACAATTTAGAAATGATGTTAAAAGTGTTTTATTTAACTGTTAAAATGCAGAAATATGTTTAAATCCACTGAGATGCCATATAGCTTGAGTTGAGAATGATTAAGAGCTGCATTTAAACCCACACTCTGCCTCTTACAAGCTGGTTGGCTTTGGGTAAGTTAACTTCTTATGTATCTCAGTTTTCTAATCTGTAAAATGGAGATAAAAATAACCCCATCAGTGATTTCTTATAAGCATTATTAAACGACATATGAAAGTAAAGCATTTAGTACAGTATTATCAGGCAGATAATAATGGCTTAATAAATGTGATCTGGTATTAGCATCATATTCATAACATGTGAGATGCAGCCAACCATAGTCTCTTTGTAAAGGAGGAAGACTATTTGAGTTGGCTGCTTTGTAGGGTATATGGTACTACAAGCTCAGAAACCTTCAGTACCTGTCACTGACTCTTAAAAATAAAAAGTTCACACTGTTGCAAGTGATGTTTTAAAGTCTTCCATGTTGTGCCATAGACGGACCTTTCCAACTTTGCTCCAACTTGCCAACTCAGGATTCTATGCAGCACCTTGCAGATACTTCCCTGTGCTTTTGCTCATGCTGTGGTTTTTACCTTGTTTTGATCCACCTGAATCCTACATGGCTTACTCATAGGTTCTCACATGTTCAACCAGAGGCTCCTTTGTGAACACTGTTATGAGCAGTCCAGCCAGCAGCAGTATCTCCCCACAATGCCCCATCAGCTCTTCCTGTCCCCAGTGCTGCCCATCCACTGGCTGCCTTTCTACTTTCATCAGGAAAATTCACCATGGCCAGGATTCAACTAGGGTATCCCCACCCTACTCCTAATGCAACATCCTCATTGGTTGGGTTTTACTCTCCAATCCGTAATGATAGGTTTTTCCACATTCTCACCAGTAGTCTCTGCTGGTTTAGGTTTTTTTTTTCTCTTCCCTAACCGACCTAGTCCCTTCTAGATATAACACAACTGAGACCAGAGCTCAGCAAACAACAGCCTGTGGACTAAATCCAGCCCACAACCTGTTTGTTTACAACTTAGAAAACTAAGTTGTACTGGGACACGGTCATGCTCATTCATCGATGTATTGTCTGGGACTTGTTTTATTTACATCACAACAGCAGTGTTGAGTAATTGCAACAGAGACCATACTGCCTGCAAAGCCTAAAACATTTATTACCCGACTTTTTACAAAAAAAAATTTGTGAGAAACAATTGAATCAAATTCTTCCAACAGTTAGGAGGATAAACTGGGTGCCTGGATAATATTTTTTTCTTCATGCTTCCAACAGGTAGGAGAATAAACTGGGTGCCTGGATAATAATTTTTTCTTCAGTAAGGAATTGATTGAATTTTACATGTAATAGTCAATTTTTAAAAGCTTTGAAGCTTCAGGAACCTCAGAACTATCTTGACTTTTGTGCATACCTTGGCCATTTTACTACCCCAAAAATGCTTCAAGCACCTTGTACTCTCAGAAACCAAAAACAAGAAACCTCAGTTTGTGCTGGTTTGCATTTATAAAGCTCCCTTTGCTCTCAGAGGAGCTTAGAGTAGCTCTGGACCCATCCAGGCAAACATTATGGGGGAAAGCCACCCTCCCCTAAGGCATGGTTTGTGCTGGGATGCCAGTTTGGCAGGGAAGGAGCAAGCTTTCTGAGTACTTTGCTTCTGCCAGCTCTTTGAAAAAATAACCCTTCTCTTTGGGGAACGAAGGTCAGACCATATTCAGAAATAAGAACATCACCTGGAGAACAAGCAATTTTAGGAATGACAACCTGAGAAGTCAAACCTTTCCCCCTGATGATTGAGACAGGCCAGACTCATAACCCAGGCCATGATCAGCTTTTGCACATGGATAGAGCATTTTCTCTCAAATAACAAGCTCAATGAGCTTTACCGGGCTCTGAAAGATGACTGTTGTCCTCTCTGCACAGATGGCAAAATTGAAGTCAAGAAGCAGCGGCTTAGGCTGGCCACAGAGGGAGTGGATTCTGGCAAAGACCCTGCAGGGCTCACAGGAACTGGACTCCCAGCCCTCTTAGACATGGTATTTGTACTAAGTCCCTAAAGCAGATTTCATAACGCTGCCTAACAAAGCCTCTTTGGAACTCTAGAGCAGGGGCTGACAAACAGTGGCCCACCGATCAAATCCAGCCTACTGCCTGTCTTTGTAAGGCCCAGGGTCTAAGAATGGTTGTTAGATTTTCAGATAGTTGGGGGGAAAAATCAAAAGAGGAAATAATATATTTCATGACACATGAAAATTATATGAAAACAAATTTTGGTTCATGAATTGTGTTTGACTGAAACACAACCACACCCATTCATTTATGAACTGTCTGGTATCTATTTTCGATGGCTATCTTTACGCCACAGTGGCAGAGTTGAGTAGCTGCAACAGAGCCTAAGGTCAGCAAAGCTCAAATTACTTTCTATCTGGCCCTTCCCAGAAAAATGTTCGCTAACCCTTGCTCTAGAATACACATAATACATTAATTAACATAAACTTTTGGCCGGGCGCGGTGGCTCAAGCCTGTAATTCCAGCACTTTGGGAGGCCGAGACGGACGGATCACGAGGTCAGGAGATCGAGACCATCCTGGCTAACGCGGATCACGAGGTCAGGAGATCGAGACCATCCTGGCTAACACGGTGAAACCCCGTTTCTACTAAAAAATACAAAAAAA
>NW_016819104.1:1236396-1282356 GCF_001698545.2 Rhinopithecus bieti
AAAAAAAAAAAAAAAAAAAAAAAAACATAAACTTTTATTGAAGTGCAATAAACATGAAATGCACTCACTTTAAGTATATGGTTTGATGAGTTTAGGGTAAAAAATATAGTCCTATAACCACCACCGCAACTAAGATGCGGAACATTTCCATCACTCCCCCAAATTTCTTATGTTTCTTTGTAGTCAGTCCCTCTCCAATTCTTGTGCAGGCAAACACAGATCTGATCTCTGTTAGTGGTAACAACCTTTAAACAATTATTTAGAAAGGATTTCAGATCACTAGAGACCGTGTTGAAGGAAGGTGGTGGTGGGGGGGATGTTTAAAAACATGAAGTTGATTTTATTGTTTCATTTGATAATTCCTTAATTCACTCCAAACACCCACTCCAAACAGCCACTTAACTGTTCATAATATTAGAACCTAACAGGCACTGTGCAAAGTGCTCTCCATTTATTATCTCATTTTATCTCTAACCCTATGAGGGAGTTCTTATCCATCTCTGATTCTATTGAGAGGAGACAGGCACCCAGGTAACACTGGGGAGCACACAGCTGTTAAGATGTGAGCTAAGATTTGAATGTGGACCTGTCTGAATCCAGAGTCTGAGCTCAGCCACCATACCACATACTTATTCAATCTTCACTATGAGTCTGTTTGGGAGTATAATATCAACATTTTGTAGAAGAAGGAAGCTCAGAGAGGTTAAGTAACTAGTTCAAGTCACCCAGCTACTAACTGCTACCGTTAGGATTTGAACCGAGCTCTCCAAACTGCAAGCAGAAGACACTGAACAGAGAGGGATGGAAATGCATTATTTTGGGGGAAAAAAAAATCACCTTCTTTTACAGATGGATAAAGTAAGAGCCGTATGTGAGCAAGTTCTAGATAATGCAGAGGCGAGTGAGGCAGTAGGCAAAAAGCAGTTTTAAGCCAGATATAATTTTGCTTTCCAAACTAATGGATATCCAAGACTATTTAATTTAATATAAACAATTAATGACTGTAAAGTGCTTTGAAAATCACTGAGGGGTGCATCCATGCTGACCAGAATCAGTAATCAAAATCTCTCCTGCTATTCCTTCACAAATAGAATTCTATCTGAATTGGTCTGTTATATTGAGAAGAGATGAAAATCAAAGTCTCAGAACAGACCTCCATAGGAGAGTCTCTTTCTCCCCTCCCCCTACACCAGGTGTTGTAAAGAACAGCACAATTTACCAACTCCTAGTTTGAATGATTGCAGTCCATTTCTTCAGGGTCTTTCTAGAAAGTACTTGGCACCTAAATGATGCCCCAAATGATTGTCTGCTGTTCGAATTTTCTAGGAGCACTCCGTCAGCCGCTCTGAAGGCCCTTCTTACAATCTAGCACAGGAGGCGATGTCCATTGGGTTCCTTAGTTATAAATAATAAAACCTTCAGGACTACTATAGGCAGAAAACAATTTTATTAAAGCACTTGAGGTGCTCACAGGGTCTGAAGGTAGGCCAAAAAATAGGAAGTGGAAACTGTACTTTCAAGGATGTATTTATGGCATTGCTCTGAAAAGGGTTCCTGCCACTGCTGTGTAGAAATAGCCAGATCTCATCGCTGGTGTGGACTGAGCTCTATACAACATTGGTATCCAGAAAGCTGGACACTGCTGCTACTAACCTCACCAGAAGATGGATTTGTTATAAAATCTGTTTCCTCATGCTGTTCACTTTAGAACCATAATCTCAGGCATCTGAATGACTAAGTTCAGTCACATGCTTCCTGTCCAAAGTAAAGTACAGGATTCTGCCTGGGTGGGACTGGATACAAAAGGCAGGAAATAACTCCAAACATAGTGAGTTGGCTGAAGAATAGCCTCCCAGAGATGTTCGTGTCCTAATTCTAATGCCAGGAACCTGTGAATATGGTTATTTTACATGGTAAAAGGGATTTAGCATTCATGATTAAGGATCTTGAGATTGGGAGATTATCCTAGATTATCTGGGCGGGCCAAATGTGATCACAAAGGTCATTGTAAAAGAGGGGCAGAATGATCAGAATCAGAAAAAGAAGATGTGAGAACAGAAGCTGAGGTTGGATTGATGCACTTGGAAGATGAAGGAAGGGAGTTGCCAGAAATGCAAAAGGTCCCCAGTAGCTGCAAAAGACAAGGAAATTAATTCTTCTCTGGAGCCTCAAGAAAGAACACATGCCTGCTGATACCTTGATTTTAGCCCCTTAAGATTCATTTCAGATTTCTGAGCTCCAGAACTGTAAGATAATACATTTGTGTTGTTCTAAGCTACTAAATATGTGGTAATTTGTTACAGCAGCAATAGGAAACTGATGCACATAGGATAGGCATTGAGAGTGTGATGACAGTCCAGGGAGCATGACAAATGTCCACCACAGCTGCTGTGAAGGAAAGCTAGAAAAATTATTAATATTTCCCGCATCCAGTGCTCTCCACCTTTTGAGAGCATTCTAATAGAGTCCTAAAGCTAAGTTGGGTGAACAAGCTAAGTAAAATTGCTTGTGACTGTTCAGATTGTTTGCCCACTTTATTCACCCCATGATTTATTCAATAAATGTTCCATTTATTAAATAAATATTTACTGGAGTTGAGTGCCAAGCACTGTGAAAGATATTATGGCTTCAAAGGAGAATAAGAGAGTAAGACTCAAAGCTAACAGTCAAGAAATTCATAGATACCAGACTTATATTGAGCTGATTTTCAGTTGTCTCTTCATATCAAATCTTACCCCAAATTTATATTGTTTGTTTTGAACAATAGGAGTTAGGATGTCGAGATGATTCACAATTTATGCATAAAAGCATTATACTGAAATGAATATTTTCACTTGAATATCTAACAGTAGTCAATATTTATTGAGTGTTTCCTGTGTGTTACAGATAATACTAATATTTTATATTATTTATTTCATTTAATTGTCACATCAACCCTGGGAGAAATGGATAGTTGTTCTCCCCATTTTGCAGATGAGGAAGCTGAGGCTTAGGAAATGTGGCCAAATTCATATTGCTAGGTAAGAGAGCTGGGATTTGAACTTCCAGTTATTTGACTTTTGGGTCCATACACTTTTGCCACCCTTCCTCCCTGCGTGCCAAGCTCTGGCCCAGGGACTCACATGTGTGTGTGAAAAAAAAAATCCCCACATAAGTAAACCTCAAAATTTAATAGGTATTATAAAATGAGCTATACAAATGCAGAAGAAGAATTTATATATATTTCCAAGTTGACTAATTTTTATAGGGAAAAATTCCTCATTTGAATATTAATTACCAGGTCATTTGGTAAAAGTTCACATTATTTTACAACTGAGGTATTTTCCAAAGCAACTCTATGTTGCCTTCACTAATCTAGATGCAAAATTTATTCTGTTAAATTATTTCCATTTCAAAATCACATCTCACAAGAAATATACATGAAATCTACTCTCCCCTGTCACCTTCTTCCCTCCATCCATAACAGTGTGAATACTTCGGCCAATGATATTGTTCACGTTGATACCTTTTGTAACCTCTTGCGGGAAATTATTAGGCTCAGAAAGGGACAGACGGAACTCTCCAGGACCCTATTTCTAGCTGGATGTCTCCCTTCTGCAAAGCTCACCAAGCATCCACACAGAAAAGCTGAAGCTGGCTGGACTGTGAGCAAGACACACAGATACCACCCTTCACTCCCAGTTTGAGTAGTTAGGGTGCATAGGATTCCTCGACCGCGAAGCTAAGGGTCATGTCTTACACAAATAGCACCCAAGTGTTTTGCTCCTTAAATTCTGGGAACTGCTGTTGGCTGAATTACCTCTCAGCAGTCCTGTTGACAGATGGTGTAACTTGCTCATTAAATCAGGATCCTCCCCATTCCCAGGTCCCCAGGCATGTTAGGAGACAGACCTGGTGGTGTTTTCTAATGCTAATGGTCTGCAGCTCCAGAGCGAAGACAAATATTCTACTTTATTGTGCAACCACTAACTTAAGCCTTACTGGGCCTGCTCCCTTCATTTTGACAGAGCACATTTAGAAAAGTGAAATTAAGTGCTTTTAGGCATCCAGTTCCTCCATCCATCACTTTCTCCTATATTCTGCCAGCCTCGTCTTTTTCTCTGAGACTTGCCTCCACACAGTGCTTTACATCAGTGACATACAATATCCTGAACTAAAAAGAGACCTTACTAGTCCAGAGTTCAGGACTTAACTTTGGTTTTAAGGCAGTATTGTACAAGGCTTATTTATTTGGAGAGCTTGTTGGAAGAAACAACAGCCTATGCAAAGAGGGGGCCTGATATAAAGTCAGTATGGCTCCAGCACAGATAATAAGCATGATTATTAAACAACCATGTTTAACAAGTTGCGTGTGTATGCTAAGAGCAATGGGAAGCCAGGAGAGGGTCTTAGGGTGGGGGTTTCACATGATCATAGTTATGCTTTGAGAAGACCCCTCCAGCTACAGAGTGGAGAACTGAGCAGGAATGAGGAGCAGAGAGGGGAGACAAGTATCAGCTGAAGAATGACAAGATTCATACATTTGGGAAAACAGCTTTATTTCTCATAAAGCATTACAGCCTGCAGGGTGCCCATTTCCACAGGCTAGGAAGCATAGCCTCTTGCCAGAAGCTAGAAACAGACACTTCAAGGGAGGGGCAAAGGGAATAGGAGCATGTGCTGAACAGGGTGGCCGAATATACATATTTAATAAGCTATAGGAGGAGTCATGAATATTCATGAAAGGAGAAACGTGGTCCTGTGCAATTGAGCTTCATGCTCATTCATGGGTTCCATGTACAAAAAAATGGTAGCATTAGCATGATCCAAGGGTGGAGTTTTAAGCTCTCTGATGTCAAAAGGTGAAGCAGAGGACACAAAAGCCTTTACTGCACATTCTCTGTAGGCTGGCCAGAACCACTGCATGGTCAGTGGTCTTATCTCAGGCAAAAAAAGGAGAAGCAGCATCAGGTGGTTGGTTGGTATCAAAAGTGGAGTCTTTCCAAAGAGCTAGTTATGTTCATCCCTTAGGGAGGAAAGCCTAACATGGTTAGCAAGTGAGGGATATACTGAGGCACGTCTGACCTCTCATCCTGTCATTGCTGAGAACTCAATTTTCAAGATTATTCTGGGGTCCCCTTGGCAAATAGAGGGTCCGTTCAGTTGGAGGGGATTAGGATCCCATTTTTATTTCTCACAGGCGACCTCACGCGGGCAGTCAGGAGGCTCTGGTGGCAGTCTGGGTTGGAGATACAGGTAACTCGTTGAAGGTGATGGCATCAGAAGCTGTTCAGGATGTGGATTAACAGAGCCTGATGAATTGTGTATGGTGGGGGTGAGGAAGAATGGTGAGTCAGAAAGAAACCAGGGTTCTGGCTCATGCATGGGGTGGATGGCAGTGACATCCACAGTGCGAGGGCACAGTGGAAGAGGCAGCTGTCATGCGTAACCTGCACTCTGTTTCGAGTCACACAGAGAATTGCAAAATACTGTGAAGGGAAAAGGCAGATGTGCAGTTGTAGGAGGGGAAAGAAAAAGAAATAATAACCCAAGAAAGAGAAGACAATTCTTTTTCCCACAGAGTATACCAGGACATAAGAACAAACAAACTTACTACTATTATTATTGTTAACTAATATTGGCAGTGCCACTATCACTAGCTGCTGGTATTGATTGTTTAGTTCATGTTTGAACTTTACAATAGCCTTCAATTCTTACAAAAATCATGTGGATAGGCATTATTTATCATGCCTATAGAGGTGAACAGACTGAGACTCAGTGATATTAAATAATTTAGTTAAAGACAGAAAGCTTGTGGGTGGATGAGCTAGGCTTTGAACCCAAGTTTGACACTAGAAAGTACACTCATAACTCCTAAAGAAAACCACCACCTCCCGAGGGACAAATAAATAGGTACAAGGTTACAATAGCTTAAGAATAAAGTACTGAGGAACAAAGATGGGAGGTTATTTTAGGATTATTTCTTGGAGAAGTTGAGGTTTAGGATTATTTTCTGGAGAACTTGAAACATTTTGTTTTGAATGAGTCTATATATGTCAAACCTTTGGATGTGAGTACATTAGTTCGAAGTAGGGAAGAAATGAGATTAATAACGTATGGAGTGAAGATGGCACTGGGGGAACAGCTCTTTGAAACATTCTGCTTTACAACCTTTTATTATGCTACCTTGCCGGTGGTTGAAAGCTGAAATGCTTAGCTTGGTGCACATCACCAGCATGATATGCTAAGACACCTTTATAAATCTCACTTCCTACCTCCCCTTGCATGCACCCTGTACAGTCATAAAGCATCTTCCCTCCTACGTTCTTTCCTCATTCTTTAATCTTCTATTCATTTAGTGATCATTAATTGAGCATTAGCTAATATGTGCCAGGAATTGTACTAAGGCCTGGGGATATAAGGGTAAATATCCTCAAGAAAATGATGAGTGGCTATAATATCCAGAGTCATAACTCATTGCATAATGTTTTAAAATATGCTATTACAAACATTGTATCTATTAAAACAGAGGCCAGAAGAGGGTATGGCTTTGTCTAAAGGAGGTGAACTTTGAGCTAGAGTTAAGAACAAGTAAAAATTTGTCAAATGCATAGAGCAGTCGGAAAAATGGAAAATAGTGTTCTGTAAATGTCGATCTGAGACTTGAGCAGTTTCTGATATGCAACTGTTTTTTTTTTTTTTCTTGTTACTACTTTTTGCTTCACTTTCCCCAAATCCTGAAGCCTCTTCTTCCAGTCTCCCTTTTTCTGTTTCCTTCCACCTCTTGGCTGACTTTCCGGATTAAACTCAGAATTGCGGATCTCTGACAGTTTCTCTCCTGCTTTGCTAAATGTCTATTTAAAAAACAGACATTTAAAAGCCTTCTGTATGTCTCCTGCTATGTTGTGGCTCTCCCGCTGTGTGAATTGAAGCTCCCTGCCCAGAGGATGGATGCCCCACCGCTGGGTGCACTGGAGGCTCCAAGGCTTACCTTAGAGGTTTGCACCATGGGCTGTGATGAATGACAGCTTGGCTTTTGTTCCCCAGGGTCAGTCACCTGTTCCATGCCTGCTTTCACCAAAGGGCATGGTACCAAATTGCTTGCTCACCAAGAAGGTGAGGCCCGGACAGGTCAGTGAAGCAGCTCCATGCAACATGGATTAGGTCCAACCCGACTCCCAGCTTTTCCTTACCTTCAGAGTCATAAAATCCTTATCTGCATTCTCAGCCTGCCCATGGTCCTCTGGGCTGCTCCTGAGAAGAGGTAGCACTGATTTAAGTCCTATAATTCCACCCCATATATTAGGCTCTGCTCCAAGGTACAGCTGTCTCACTGGTCCTGTGCATCAGTTGAGCCACGAGGTGTCACCTGTATCTGGACCAAATCCCCAGTTTGTACCCCAGTCCTGATGAGGGCCCTCTCTTCCATACCTGGTACATGCATTTCTGTTGTGTTAACCTATACAAGGACCTTGGAATCTCTAGGCTTAGGGCCCCAAATCCTCCCTAAATTTGATTCTAGAACTGCCTAGAGGCTAACTTCACTAAAACGAAGTGTGCTCAGATGACCAGAGCCTGAGGAAAGATGCTGAATTCTGCAAGTTCACTGTGCCTTCATTCCCTGTTGCTGTGCCCCACATATAAGCCAGAAACCCAGAAGTCAGATATTGGTCTTCATTCTAATTATTCAGAATAATATAGCAGTTAACAGGTACAACACACCTGCTTTCTCCTTTACTGTGCTTAGCACTTTAGAAGAATTGACTCACATAGCTCAACAGTTCCAGGAGTGGCACTCTGTGGCACTGGGATTCCAGTTTAGGCAGTCCTCTTTCAAAGTCCATTTTCTTAGCCCCCCATGTGCTTTACTGTCTGCCTCATCTGGACCATATCCTGCTGTTGTCATGCTCAGTGCCTCTCCAGTCAAACCATCTCTCTTCCAGCATCTTCCTCTGAGTCTGCCTCTCCATTGCTTCCACAGCTCTTGGGGGCAGGTTGTTTTAATTTTTTTTAATTTAAAAATAAAAATAGTATATATTTATCATATGTAATATTATGTTTTGATTTATGTATACATTGTGGGATAGGTAAATCAAGCTAATTATGCATATGTATTACCTCACATTCTTATTTTTACAAACACTTAGAATCTACTCTTTCAGCAATTTTCAAGTATACAATACATTGTTATTCACTATAGTCACCATGGTGTACAATAAATCTCTTGAACTTATTCCTGCTGTCTAATTGAAATTTATATCCTTTGATGGTGTATGCCTGTTGTCACAGCTACTCAGGAGGCTGAGGTGAAAGGATCACTTGAGCCCAAGAGTCTGAGGCTTTAGTGAACTATGGTAGTACCACTGAACTCCAGACTGGGCAACAGAGCAAGACTCCATCTCAAAAAAAAAAAAAAAAAAAAAAAAAAAAAAAAAAAAAAAAAAAAAAAAGGAATGTATATCCTTTGACTACCGTCTCCCCAATCCCCACCATCCAGTCTCTAGTAACCACCATTCTACTCTCTGCTTCTATGAGTTCAACTTGATTATGTTCCACATATAAGTGAGATAATGTGATATTTGTCTTTTTCTGACTTATTTCAATTAATATAATGTCCTCTAGGTTTATACATGGTGTTGCAAATGACAGAATTTCCTTCTATTTTAAGGCTGGATAGTATTCTATTTGTGTGTATACTACATTTCTTTATTCATTCATCCATTGATGGACATTTAGATGGATTCCATATTTTTGCTACTGTGAACAGTGCTGCAGTAAACATGAGAATGCAGGTGTCTCTGCAACCTCGGATTCCATATACTCTGGATATATACCCAGAAGTGGGATTTCTGAGTCATATGGTAGTACTATTTTTAATTTTTTGAGGAACCACCATACTTTTTTCTTAATGGCTTTTCTAATTTGCATTCTCGTCAACAGTGCGCAAGGGATCCCTTTTCTCCATACCCTCACCAACACTTGTTATCTTTCATCTTTTTGATAAGAGCCATTCTAACAGGGATAAGGTGATATCTCATTGTGGTTTAAATTTTTATTTCATTTCACTGATGATTAGTGATGTTGAGCATTTTTTCGTATACCTGTTGGCTCTTTATATGCTTTCTTTTGAAAAATATCTATTCAGGTCCTTTGGCTATTTTTAAAGTCAGTTGTTTTATTACTATTGAGTTTCTTGTATATTTTGGATATTAACCCCTTATCAAATGTATGGTTTGCATATATTTTCTTCCATTCCATTGGTGTTCTCTTTATTCTGTTGATTGTTTCCTTTTCTGTGCAGAATTGTCAACAAATCTTGTTTCAGTCTGGCCCATTCCCTGTGTCCAGGCTGATGTTAAGTAATTGAAACATATGCAGTTGAGTCCTGAGATGATGATAGAGAGGACTCAAGGACATCAAAAAGACCATGGACAGAAAACTGTCCATTAGGCATCTAATGAGCACTTACTTTGTACTCATTTATTACTCTTTAGTACCATTTATGTTCTCAGCTGTCTTTGGTACTATAAGAGGATCACATGAAAGAAAGTCTCACTGGTTAAACTCTTAGACTCTAGAACCAGGATTCAAATACCTGATTCACCACATAGTATATCCGTGTGATCTTAAGCAAGTTATTTATCCTCTCTGTGCTCAGTTTTCTCATCTGCATTATGAGGATAGCAATGGCATCTACCTCATAATATTCTTGTGAAGATTAAATGAATTAATTCATGTAAAGCATTCTGCACTCAATAAGTTAAAAAAAATTTGCAATGGTGAAGAAGACAATGATGAGAAAGGAGAGTATGGCAATATGTTCCCTGCTACAAGAAACTTTTTGCTTAATAAGGGAGATGATGGATCACATAAAACAATATAAGACCATATATAATTAAATGCTAGTTTGGTTGATGAATATCAGAAGTTAATAAGGTTCCTAATAACTGTTGGGGACAGTTGAGGAAGGCAACATAGACTATGGCTTTCAGAATGAGTAGGCTACAAAGAGGTAGAGGAGAAAGTGATGGCTTAGTCTTCCTGACATGAGGGCCACTTCTTTCAATGGAACACTGTTAGTCCTTGTTACAGTATTTGTTATACATTATTTCAGTTACCATTCAAATAAACAAGAACTCAAGAGACTGGGTCTACCTGAAATAGTGAGGATTTGCTGTAGTCATGGGTAGTGTATGATTCACCCTTGGGAAGTAGAGCATGAATTGGAAGGTGATTCAAGAGATAGTATCCAGATGTTTAGCTGTCATGGAAGCCAGGCAGTCAAATCAGGATTTCCTTCAGCAGCTGAGTTGGGAGGCAGAATGAAGGCATGCCCAAAAGACTAAAATCTGGAGTTAAATGCTAGAAGAAGAAGTCTGGGAAGGAAAGTTAGAAAACAGGGTTTAGAAGTGAAGGGCTGCAAGATATGACGGTCTCCAATTGATCAATTAAGGCAAATTAATTCTACTTAACATATCAGATAAATTAACTCACATGAAGGCATCAGATCCTGCATCAGTGGTGTCATATGAGAACGGGCCATAAAGCAAATGGTTCTCAGTGGTAGAGATAGGATTAGAAACCATTCCTATCTGGAGGTTCCGATGTGAGAATTACCTCCTGAAAAGATGCCACAGTGGGCAACCCATGAAGGCCATTGTCAGATTCAGCAGGGGGACAATCAGTGATCTTGGATTGTAAGGGAGAACTTTTGTGAAGCTGAGTGGTAAGTATATCTTTCTTTCAAGATATATTTATCAAGTTCCTACTGTGTTTGAGGTACTGTATTTTTTGAAATGGTCTTGGAGACAGAGGTGACTCATCCATGCATTTTTCAGTTGAGAAGCTAACAGGCTAAAAAATAAGATACATCCTATTGTTGAATAACTAATAAAAGGTAGAAAGCAATGCCTGATGCAAGGGAGGCAGAGATAAACAGCCTTAGGAGAGCAGAGAAGGGAATGATTGCCTGCAGTAGAGCCCAGTGGCTCACAGCCCCAGAACTGGTGTTGAATCCACCCAGCCCAGATCCAGATTTCTGCTCTATGTCTTAATAGCCATTATGTCCCTGGGTAGACTTACATACCTCTTTGACTGTGTACTCATTTGAAAAATGTAGATCAAAGCAATACCTATCTTGCAAAGTTATTTTGAGGATGTATTTTGAGGATGTATTGAGATAGTTTGTTCAAAGTGTATGTCAGTTCATCAATGGTAGTTGTTATTAATTCTAAAGAACAATTTTAATGGTCAGCTGAAACACAGGTTCACAGGATATCTGCTGTCAAAGATCTAGCCTTTTAAGTACTGTCTGAATTATTGTAAGCATGTGTTCACATCTTATTTCAGCTGAAAACTGAAATAAGAAAGGACAAAGAAGCATTAAAAAGGAGTTCACTCCAGTGAAATGAAAAGGGGGGAACCATTGCCAGCTGAGCTCCTTTCACCTTGTGGGATTTACCTACTGAATGTATGTTCATAACCCTCAGAGAGCTAGAGGGCACCAGCCTCTTCTGCCCAACTGATACCTCCCTAAAATAGCACAGAGATGCTTAACTGGAGTGGATTCTGTTGGTGAAAGTGTACATTGTTACTTTATTGGAGGGCAAGTCTGCAGTGTCTATTTAAATTTAAATGGAGGAAAGGAAGTGAATACTTCTGAAGCCACAATTATACCTCTTAGTGTATACCCTGGAGAAATATGCATGCATGTGTGCTAGGAAGCATATACAGCATAATACATCAGAAACAGCCCAGAAGCCCACCCATCAGAAATGGGGTAGGTAAAGTGTAGTAGTGGATCCATGTAATACGATACTCTGCCACAGTGAAAAAGAATATGCTAGAACTCGATGTCCCCACATGGTAAGGTCTCCAAGACATATGTCAAAAACAAACTTGCTGGACAATATGTATAGCATGCTATTTATGTAAAATCCATATATATGTTTGTGATTACATACTAAAAACTCTAGAAGGATACATACCAAATTGATAACAGTAATCACTTCATGACTGGGGTAAGATTACGATAAGGGAGGAGAATAGGTAAGAGGAACCTGAGTCTTTTAAGTACTGTCTGAATTATTGTGAGCATGTGTTCACATCTTATTATATAATTGCAAATAAATATACAAATATATAAGTAAAGAGGCCAGTGCCCTCCATTTGCTACATTCTCTCCTCACTCCTAGTCAGCTTTCAAAAAGGTTGACATCAAAACATTCTTTAGCAACATGTAATATAGAAAATGCATTGCTTAGTTTATTTGTATGTATTAATCCTTTATAAAGCTACCTAAAGTATGTGCCATTTTTTGAAATTTTGCAAACAGTTGCAAAATTAAATTTGATTCCTAAGTTTCATGGGTAATGATTTAATGTTCTCCCACACATTGCTGGAATTCACATATGCCCCAAATAAAAATGAGCCACATAGAAATATAAATAACATTTATGTGAGACGGACAGTCCTGCTTAGCTTGTTTTTCAAAGTGGGCATGAAAATACCCATTTAAAATTTATGTTTAGACAGGAAAATTACCATTATCTCAATAGTATAAGAAAAAAATAATAATCCTGGAGACTGATGCTTTCAAGGGCACAACAGTAAATGCATGACTTTTCCAACCATGCAGATAGGTTAACCAACCATTCAGATGAAGACCGAAGCTGTCAGCTAGACATTTGCTTATTTTCAAACATCTAAATGACTGATGGATTTTTGTTTAAAATTCATGTGTTGGCTCTTGGAAAGGGCAAATAGACACTGCATTACATCAAAATTAAAATAATAGCAATAAAGGCATATGCTTGATCTGTTTTCAAAAATGCATTCCTATTCTTTCATATGTGAGCCTCACAGCCACCCTTGCTAGTTATTTAAAGCAGAAATTATTAGCACCATTTTATAATGTTATTTTATAACATTGAGTTTCAGAGAGCCTTTAGCAGGTTTGTCCAGGACAGGATGAGCAATATCATAGCCATGTTTTCCACGTAACACTTACCACTAGTATATATTACATTGTATATGTGATTATCTTTTTTTAATCTGGTCTGACTCCCTTACTGGAAAACCTTATGAGAGCAGAGGCTTTGCTTATTCCCTTTATCACCTAGAATAGTACCTAGCACTTAGGTAGAAAGTGTTCCATAAATAGCTGTTGAAAGAATGAATGAATGAGTGAATGGATAGGACTTGAGCCTGAGCTAGCACCCAATCCAGCATTCTTTCCACCACATCAGTCACTCTCAAACAATAACATTAGTCACCTTCAATCAGTCACCCCCAAACAATGGAAGCACTCTATGAAGAATGGAAACTGAAAAGATGGAAGCGAATCTACAATAAGGAAAATCAAGGAGAAACTGATCACAGACTCTTCTGGGAAAGGCAGGAAATACAGAAGAAAGAAAAAAAAATATTTTTAAATATTTTTAAAGAAGAAAAAAAATATTTAAGGATAACTGTTATGGGAAAAACACCTTCATCCCCAAACTGGGAAGGTGTCAAGAGACCGAAGAACGATTTGGACAAGTGTAGCTTGGCAAGGAGATGAGTTCAATTTACATATAGGGCATTCCTGGATGGTAGGCAACAAGGCACTTCCAGAGATCTGCCCCACTTCCCATCTCTAAGCTGCTTTTAAGCGAATTCTCCGGCTCTCAGGCCTATTGCGCATGTGTGATGGGACTGTCTTTCTTGATAGGTTCGTGGATATTCTGGGATGTTTGGGTTCTCAGGGACACCTGCTCTTTGGGTGGTCACCGTGACCTCAGCTCACCCACCAGCTGGCTGTCAAGATGCAGGCAGTGGGTATACACCCTTAAGTAACCTGATGGGGGATCCTTCACACTACAGTAACATTGGAAGAGTCAGTCACTAAGTGCTTATCAATGAGACACTGGCAAGGAGGTACCACGATGGCGGAAGCACTCAGGCAGCAGGGGAGACTGATACCAACACTGACTCGGGGCTTCCAGAAGAATGTGACACCTCAGCTAAGACCTCACAAACACCGAGTTGAAATTTTCCTAGCAAAAGCGATGAGAGAGGCAGAGGGAGCTGTGTGTGCAAAAGCTGTGAGGAGAGACAGACAGTGATGTGTATGTGGAAACCATAAGTAATTCATTATGGACAGAGAATAGCATCAGAGGGCACGGTAGGTACAGGAGAAGATAAGACCAAAGATGTAAGCAGATCCAGATCATGAAGGGCCTTGACTGCCATGTAGAAAGATGTAGACCTTATCCTGAGAGCTGTAGAAACTGCTGAAGTAACAGTGTTGTGGGCACAGAGGAGAGCAAGCTTCACTCAGTGAGAAAGGTTCCTAAGTCACACTTAACAGGTTCTAGAAGGATGAGTTGGAATTTGCTAGGTGAACAGGGTGGGAGAAGCATTGCAGATGAAACAGCATAGGCGAAGGCTTAGAGGCATGAAGGTGGAGGACAAGGGGCCTGCAAGGTTGGCATGGTTTGGGTACTATGGGAATAATGAGGAGTCATGAAAAAAAAAGCAAGAAAGTCAGACAAGCCAAATTATGAATATCTTATATATCATGCTACAGAATTATATTTTTATTCCATAGGCACAGGAAGATATGGCTCTCTAGTATCATCCAAACCTTCTTACATGACTTATGTCACTTCTTATGTCAGGCTTTAAGCAACTGCATGCTGTATACCATGTTGAAGTCCTTGGTAATATAACAGAATCCTGGGGAAAGGAGACCTGGTTTTAAATCCCAGATCTATCACTTACTGAAATCTGAGGTCATCACTCTTAAATTCTCTGACCTTCAGTTGCTCCGTCCATAGAATGGAACCAATAATAATTTTTGCATTGCCTGCTTCATAGAATTGTGAGGAACCACTCAAAGAGTGTGCAAGAAATTATCCATGCTGGACCCAATTGTGTAGGTGGGAAATGGGATGAAGGAGAGAGGATAAATGCAGGACGAGAGAGGGTAAACTGGTGTGTTGGAGTGGCAGGAAGTACAGGATGGAGCACCATAGTGAAAATGAAGAATAAATGAGTGTGGTTAAGGTTGTGTACTATCTTGAACAAGTTACTGGAGAGTTCACGTGGGAGAAATCCAAAAGGAAGCATCTGTGGAACATATCATTGATTTGTTAGCCAACAGGTGTGAATGAATGAGGTGCTTTATAATGTCTCTTCGTGATTGTTCTTGACCAGATGCTTTTTAAAAACAGGGTCCCAAGGCTCTGCTCCTATTGGATGCCCATATCTATCTTAATATGGGTTTCTAATCCTGATGCCTTTTAAAGTTTATTCAGATGTTAAAACAATGGTAATAAAAGAAGGAACTCCTCATTCATTTATTTATTCAATAAATATGCATTGAGTCTGTCTGGGGGAAAACACTGCAGGATATTAGGCCACACAGGTGGTTCCTGCAACTCAGAGAGCTTACATTCTAGTAGATAATCTTGAAAAACTTCTGGAAATGTTATTTTCTTAATGAGTTATACCAAGCTTCGGTCAATGGCTTTGGGTCCCTTGGACTGCTTTCCTTCCATGTATTTATAAGCCTTGTATTCATTCATACTTACTTAGAAACTCATTCCTCTACCAGATCTCTTTCAGTCATTTGCCATAGCTGATTTGTTTCAACAAAACAATGGTTCCTACCTAGGAGGTCCTTAGGTCCCCAAAGAACTAGAAAGCTGGTAATGGAGATCTGGATTATTTTTCAACTTTTAAATGAAAACAACACACACACACATACACACACACACACCCCATACATATATATACACATATATATACATGCACATATATATATACACACATATATATGTAATCCTGTTATTACTATACCAAACTTTTTTGCTTATTGCAGTTTTATAAAGCTAGATGAAACATGGTATAACTACCGTTTCTTTCATGTCACTCTTTTAAGTTAATATTTCGTTATAATTATTTTTGAGAACTCAGTATTTCAAAATACCTAATGAAATTGCAGCATTCTTGAAGCTGCAGGCTGCCCATGAAGCTGGGCAGGCTGAATTGTGGGTCAAGTATCTCCGCCTTTGATCACAACTGTGTTGGTTCCCTCTGGCAATCACAGGTGATCTCCCACTGATCAGAAGATATGACTGGCAAATTTAGATATCTTGGTGTATTAAATTGTGGACAGAATTTATGCATAAATTCATTCGTAAATGATGTATTTCAAAACACAAGCCCTGGTTGCAGATGGGGAGAAAAAGAGTCTTTGATGGTATAAAGCCTGGGAATTATTGATCTGAAAGGACCCTGTTTGCGAAACAAAACCCAACATACAGCAGAAATGGAAAAAGTTGATGTTAAATTTGGGACTTTCCAATTACAGTTTATCTTGAATAAAAGCCATAACATTTGAACCCAAGAGGCATGTTTAAGCTGTTTAAGAATGCTTAAGTAGGATCTGCCCTCCATTCCACTTGTACTAATTCCGGGGCCTCTGATTTTTTAAAATAAGATGGGTAGCAATATTATGGAAGGCTATATCAGAAGACAATACCCTTGTTCTTTCTAGTGATACAAGAATTATCAGTAATTTGGAGCGGGGCAGGGATAAGCATGAGATAAGCAAAGAGCTTGCCTTGGGTGCAAATTTAAGAGGGTGCCTCCAAGAAACTCCTAAATCAACATATGTAATATTCTAATAAAATATTTTTAAAAAATCAAACTTCATGCAAAAAAAAGCCATGATGAATGAAATATCCACATTTTTAATGAAAACATAATCAGCATTACTGATTTTTTTTGTCTTAGGCTTTAAAATGGCTCATGATGGTACTGCTGAATTTTATTATTTAAAACTTTGGTATTTCGTTTACAATGAATTTATCTGCATTAACTTCTATTTTAAAAAATGTATTGCATTAGAATATAATTTATCTATCTCAGTCACTGAGCTTTTTAATGCACCTTAAATTTTGCCTTACCTTCCTAACTTCCATCAGCTAGCCCCCAGCATCTGTGGGTTCTTAATACAAATTTGACTTTGCAGTTCATTTGTCTGGCTTTAGAACTTTTTCTTACTCTTCTCCCTCTCCAAGCTGTGTTAATGGCTGTTTGGGTAATTCCGATTGAGGTGTGCATGAAAGGATATTTGCTACACAATGAAAGGCAGTAAGAAGTGTATTCGTGGATGAGATGTTAGTTTGCTGCTGTTGGTGCTAGGATAATAAATACTACATTCTGAGAGATGCGCCAGAGGTTAGGGATGAGTGAGTAGGTCAAGGCTCCTAATGATCAGCTTCTTGCCTATAGGTTTCTGGAGGCCATTGGATGAGAAGGCAGCACAGGTGTGCAGCAGGGGCAGGATTGTTGTCTGGGAGACGAGCTTGCTTTTGTAACACAATTTTCACTGTGTTCTGAGCTGTGATTGACCTAGTGCCTTCTAGCAGTGATTAGAAGTTAATATTTTGCCCTGGTGTGTGTGTGTGTGTGTGTGTGTGTGTGTGTGTGTGTGTGTTTAGAGATAGCTAGAGATTCCCTCATTTTTTTCCAGTTTATGTGATTTCCAGAGGATGTCTACTGAGGGGCTGCAATTCTTTTTTTTGAAATGAAGACCTCTTTCTAATGAAAATTATGGAATGGGTTCACAGCTTCACATACCTCAGCGTTGTAGAATGATTTATGGAAGAACTATTCAGCAACTCTGTTCTGTAGTACATACTAAGTATTAGGCTTTAGTTTGCATGCTAAGCAGAAGTCTTTTTTTTTTTCTTTTTGAAGTAATATCCCTTCCAACCTAGGTCTTCTCCCTATTTTAATGCTAATGAGACAGTTTTGCCAATAATAGAAGAATCAAGGAGTTCGGAATGTCACCCTTGTCTTCTCATTTTGTCAAATCAACTAACCAGAGATGAGGCAGAGAAGGTGAATCCTTTAAGAATGCTTGGAAGGAACTCTTAGTGTATTTGCCATAACATTGGCAAGAGAGGAGGTAGTTCAACCTTTTGAGGCTATCTGCTATATGGAAAACTCTGACAGCATTTGAGTAGATTAGACACCAAACCACAAATGGCAGAGACATGGAAACCAGTCAGATCACTGGAAGCAGAGGAAGTGATGGGTGAAGATTTCAACAGAACAGTGGAAGGTATCCAGGTTAATATGTAGTCATCTTTTGAGCAGTCCTACCATAGACAAGTTCTCAGAAGGTAATGATACAGGATTTTTCCTCCTTAGTTCAGCTAAAATCCAGGTTATTGTCTCACAACAAGGAAAACTTAGACATGCAGATACATTGCAGGGTAAGGAAGGTGGATTTATCAGGTGAAAAGAAGGCTCTCAGCAAAGAAAGAGTGGGTCCTGCCAACAGGATCCCACCTCACAGATTGAATACCAGGCTACCACACACAAGCTCAAGAGGCCAGCCTCCTCCCCTTGCATGAGGCATGAGTTCCTGGTGGCTCCGCCCCATTGCCCCAGTGCACATGGGCCACCAGTCCCTTGCAGGCATGCCCAAGCAAGACCCTGTGCAGGTTCCCCTATCTGCACAAAGACATCTGGCATAAATACTTGTGGGGCAGGTCAGAGATTCTCCAGGGACCCCTCCTTATCTGCCTCCTGCATCTATCATTCCCCCCACTAAAGAAGTACGTCTAACTGCTCTAAGGCTAAGGCTAAGGAAGGATAAAGACCAATATTAACTGCTTCCTGCTGACAGGGGGTGCTGTTTTGGGGAATCAGCAATCAGATCTCCCTCACAGACCTATCTAAGGGTCCCTGGTAAAAGGGTTGATCATTGAAGGCTCCAGTGGCAGGACTATTTGGAGTATTTGGAGTTTGATGGCCTGAAGGCCAGAAGAGACAAACTGGGTTATTGGAAAACATGTATCAAAATGAAACAAAAAGGGATGGGTAAGGGCTGCTGCTAGCACGCACAGGTAACTGGTGGCTATAGTTGTGCTTGCTAAGATTTGGGTGCATGGGGCTTGACTTTGGTTAGCTCCCTTGGTCTTATTTTCTCAAAAAGGATACCTCTGGGTGATGGGCACCCTATTCACTCCTATCACCTGCTAGGATTTGCAAGGTAATTGGCCAGAACTAGAATATTGATCCAGATTTTTACGTTACCCATCTCTTTTGTTTCTTCTGAGCTGCAACTGGAGATCACTGGTTGGTTCACAGGAATAAGCAGAGTTAGTTTATAATGTGGGGAAAAAAACTTAAAACAACTAATGAGTCTAGAATTTAATGGCAAATGTCTAAGTTTTGGAACATAATTTCTGTCTCTCCAGTCCTCATTCTTGTTAAAAACAAATCATGATGGGACTGAGTTGTTTGAAAAATAGACTTTAGTCTTATACTTGGCCTGATTATTTGCATAAAGTACAGCACAAATAACTATTTTTATATAGGCCTTTCAGATTGGCTTTGATGGAACTCTGTTCCACAAGGAATCTGAGATAGGACTTTTTTTTTTCTTTCTTTTTTTTTTTTTTGAAGATCAGCCTGGCCATGGGTTTGTACCCTCAAATACCTGAGTTGCATGAACTCCTCTCTTCTTGAGGTCCCAAGAACATGGGGTTCCTGGACCTGTTAGAAAGTGACATTTTTTACTTACCACAGGTCAGGAATCCTGTACAGGCTCCTGACCATACAAGGTATGAGGCCATACTTCCCAAGGGACTTTTACTGGCTCTGCAAGTTGAGCTTAATTCCTTAATGGGACGCATATCCTTCCAGTCAAAGCTTTGATAAAACAACCAGTTTCTCCACTTGCATTCTGTTGCAAAAGAAAATGGATTCTTATTGCACTGACACAAATAACTATATTGCCATAAGTCACAAATACTCATGACTAGTTCCCAAATTCTGGAGAAGCCACTCAAAGAGAAACAAATATGATCCAAATTTTGTTCACAGAATTATACTTTACTCAATTATTAAAGGTCATAAATAGCTCAAAATAAGTTTCCTTGACTCTGAAAAACAAAACAAGGCTCAGCAATGTTCTAAGCAAAAATTTACAAAGGCTACTTCAGTTTTCTATTAGTTCAGTTCATTTTGTTAACTCTTGTTCTGTTTGATATTCATTAACATTTCAGCTCTTCATGAACCCTGTGCGTTTTTGTTTATTCCAATGTCACCATCTCCAAAATTACCAGAAACCTGCATTTGAGAGCACCTGTCAAGTTCTATAGCTGATTATAAACCATCTTTTGAACAGGATCAAAACAAGACAACAATTGTCTGTGAATAAAAAAATATTCCAGGTAGTTACAGTCAAAAACACCATTAACAAAGAAATTTGGTTATCTCTGTGGTTTACAATAACTTAACATAATATCAACCTTAATCAGGATTGATAGCATATACCTAGACATTAGAATTTTAGAAATCCCATACAATTTTGGAACATATATTAATATTATTCCCAAAATTATAACCTGAAGAAGATTAAACATCATTTTAGCAATCCCATGTACCTTAACATGTCAAATAATCCTGTTTCACTCTCTTTTGGATGCTTCAGGGGCCATCTGTAGCATCCAAAATCTGGGGTCAGAAAAGACAACCTGAAGCTGAATTTGATTCAGGGAAGCCTGTTAAATATGTTAAAAGTTTAAAACACTTGATGTTATGAAATAGAATTTCAGATTACCATAAGTTATTTATTTTGCCAAAATGATGACTTAGGAATTTTAAAACAAGGCAAAAAATCTTTACTCATTAAAAGGGAAGACTTAGTTTTCCAAAAAATGTTCCTCTTGTTTTTTCTTTCTTTTCCTTGGCAGTCTATACACAAGGTAAATGAAAATGGCTCATTATCCTTTACTAGTACATGAAAATCTTGTACAAGGGAGAGAAAGCCAAATTTTACCCTTATGTTAATAGTAATTTTACTCTTACTATTAATGTCAATCCCAATTTTCTAATGAAATCTTACAGACAATTCTATCTAATCTTAACCAGTTTGACCACCAGGTGAGATCCTTATAATCCTTCTATAACCCTCTACAAATTTTGCTAAAGAGCAGATAAGTGCCTTAAGAAAACCTTGTTGTGCTTTTACTTCAAAGTTCCATTTAATACCCTTTTGAATAAAAACCATATAATATCCTTTTGAATTTAGTCAATGTTCAAACACAGAATTTCTTTTGCAAGATTAATTCTTAGAAACCTTCCACAATATGTTTAAACCTTTAGCTTTATCTTATCTAATTCAAAACAATTATTTAGCCCTAGGCAAAAATTTACATTTCCATGCCTTCGTAAAATCTTTTACTAAAAACACATTTTACTGTTCTTACACATCTTGCATGTAAATCCATTTTCAGTGGTCTCAATTACATGTTATAGTGGCAACTCTTAGCAATTTTTAGCTGTGATGTAAAATCTGGTAAGTTGTTTTAATTATGTACTAGGTACTGATACACACTTTGACTCCTTCCAGCATAGTTAAGGGAGTGGCTAATTCCATATGTCCCCAGGCCTGACCGTTTGTGAAGCAGAGAAGTTGAACAGTTCTCAACAGCTAAAGAAGCCGTTTATAACCTTGAAATATTTAGCAAACCTAGTATTTGACCCATATAATTTAGACCACCTAGTTACATTTTAACATTTGCATTTTACCAATAATCTTTAGAACTCTTTTTATTTCTCAAAGACTAAAGTCATATTAACTAAAAGGCATTATGGCTTTTATCTTTCCTTCAAAAATATTTGATCTAAGTGCTTATTTTCTTTAAGCCAATTAATTAGAACTCTTTTTTATAGACATCACACACAACACATATATAACTACACAGACAGAAGAAGATCCAGTAGCTATAAAATTTTTCATTTGCCAATCTCAATTCTCAGGGTGGAGAAAAAAGAAAAAAAAAATCCCAATCTCAACAATCCCAACTGGATTTTTCGCCTCAGAATGGAGCCCTTTAAGAGCATGCTGTTTCCAGGGCCCAATAAACAGGTATATCTGGAAGACAAAAACAGATTTTGAGAGGGATTTATCTGCTTCTAATTCCTGGGCTTCTATGAGGAAAACAGAGGTTTCTCCCAAAATGGAATCCATGGTGCCTTTTCTGTCTTTCCCAGGGAGTCCCAGACCATCAGAAATTATCTTGTGGCCTCCCATGCATGCGTTAAGAGTGGCAAGGCAAAATGGAGAAAATAATTCAGTCAACTGAGGAAAACCTTTTTTCAGCAAAACAAGATTCAAGAAGAGAAAAACATAAGGGCCTTTTAAATACACCTATAACTTGGTTATACACTTCTAATTAAGCTGAGCTCTCTTTAAGAAAATCCTTTTAAATCCCTTATTAGCTCACTTTAGCCATGCCAAGTAGCCGATATATCTAGCTTTTGAACTTTATCAAAAGTAACCTCACCAGTGAAACCAACAAGCCTCAATTAAGACACAC
The DNA here is from genome assembly GCF_001698545.2 of Rhinopithecus bieti. Taxonomy (NCBI): domain Eukaryota; kingdom Metazoa; phylum Chordata; class Mammalia; order Primates; family Cercopithecidae; genus Rhinopithecus; species Rhinopithecus bieti. Next base: position 1,258,767 of record NW_016819104.1, read on the forward strand.
AAAGCATGCCAGATTGGCTATAGCTTAAGACCAACCTCAAATCCTTTTTCATTAATCAGAACTTTACAGATAATAGAAACGGTTATTCTTATCATTCCTTTTACTGGTTTGCACAGGGAGAGGGAGGCCAAAAGTCCGACTGGTAATAAAAAACTTTTACCCTTTTGCCAGCATGTCAGGCTTCTGGGTTCCTTTCCCCTGAGCTCAACCCTAAGCCAACTAGACTGAAGGTGAATGGCTGCTCATCTAGAAAGGGTAACAGGCACCCCTAGCTCCTTTCTCTTTTTAGTGAGTACCCAGGGCATATAAGTGACAGAAGGAAAAGCATCCTTTTCCTTCTTCCATCTTTTGATTCCTGAATCCCAGTGGCCATGACAGGGTGCTCCCCATGGGTGTCACTGTGGCTTTCACCCATTGTTAACGGGGGGCCTGGGGGAGGGACTATCTGCTTTTACCCATGAACACCATGTCCTGGCTCCTGTCAGTAGCCTTCAAGTTCCAAAGCTTGGAATGGAGTTTGGGACAAAAATGTGTCTCATGGGGTTGCATGGACTCCTTATAAGCGGAATGTTAAGGCAAAGATATGGAACGGAGTCCCCCTCCGAAAAGGGAGAGAAAAGAGTGTCTTGTGAATTGGGGTCCTGGCCTAGTAAAAACACCTTCTAAAAGGAAAAATCTCTCACAAAAGTTAATTCCTGATGGGGTGAAAAAAGAAGAAAATAATAATAGCGTAAGTGCAGGGCTGGAAAGATGCCTGGGGGAATAACCTCTTATTCTTATGTAAATGGGTTTCTCCAATAGGGAGAGAAACTGTTTTGTTTGTTTGTTTGGTGTTGAGACAGAGTCTCCCTCTGTTGCCAGGCTGGGGTGCAGTGGTGCAATCTCAGCTCACTGCAACCTCCCCATCCCGGGTTCAAGTGATTCTCCTGCCTCAGCCTCCCAAGCAGCTGGGACTACAGGTGTGCACCACTTCACCCAGCTAATTTTTGTATTTTTAGTAGAGACGGGGTTTCACCATTTTGGCCAGGATGGTCTCGATCTCTTGACCTTGTGATCCACTTGCCTCAGCCTCCCAAAGTGCTGGGATTACAGGTGTGAGCCACTGTGCCCGGCTGAGAGAAACTTTTAATTGATGTTGGACTGAGCTGGATCCCTTGGCCAGGAGAGGGGAAGACTCCTGGTGCATGGCAGGGAATGCTGGCCAGCTGGCCATGCAGGGCCCTTGGGCCATGTGCCCAGCCCCAACCGAGAGGGGTGGGGTCAGGGAGCTGCTGCTCACCCATCTGTCCTGTGCATTCACCTGTGGCCATTGGGGTAGGGGTGGAACACCCCCAAAATTGTAAAAGAAAAGATAGCTGCCATTACAGTCCTGACAAAAAGAAGGAAATTGACAGAGAAAAAACTGGGCTGGACTGAGGCCAACATTCCTGACCCCCAAGAGTGATAAGGCGAGTCTCAGCTTTCTCTACCTTTAGAAGAAGTCAGAGGACAAGAAGGCTACAAAACAAAAGGGAAAGAGATGTTCAGGTCCTATTTTACTCACCCTTCCTCAGGTCCCTGTATGGGTCACCAATATAATGCAGGATTTTTTGCTCCTTAGCTTGGTTAAAATCTAGGTTCTTATCTCAAGACCAGGAAAAATTAGGCACACAGACACATTGAAGGATGAAGAAAGTGGATGTATTAGGCGAAAAGAAATCTCTCAGCAAAGAATGAAGGGGTCCTGCCAACAGGCTACCACCTCACAGACTGAATACCAGGCCACCACACAGGAGCTGAAGAGTTCAGGCTCCTCCCCTGCATAAGGTGTGAATTCCTGGTGGCTCCATCCCATTCCTTCAGTGCATGTGGGCATGCCCAGGAAAGACCCTGTGCAGGTTCCCTTATCTGCACAAAAACATCTGGTGTAAACACTTGTGAGGTGGGTCAGAAATTCTCTGGGGACCCTTCCTTATCTGCCTCCTGCATATATCAGTGGCAGAGCATAGCATTAGGGGACCCCAGTGGATGAAGAATGGCTGGGATGCAATGACTTAGTTTTTGGAATCACTGACATCAGTCAACACTAGTAGCTCTTTCCAGAGAAACACAGGTAGTCTGAAGCCAGGACCTGATAGGTAGAAGGAGAATTTTAGAATTAATTATAATATTATAATTAGGTCCTATTAGTGGAAGGAGTGGGGTAAGATACCCACAAGGCCAGAGAGAAGATTACCAGATTGATAATCTCCAGCTTGTTATACTCCATTTGTAGGACCAGTGTTGGTCCCAGAGAAGGAGGCAGGTTGCCTCTATAGCTGATATGTTAAGTAATTAAAAGAATTACTAATTCTACTCTCTTACTTAGCAGTGACAGGGTATGCCAGCTTATATTTATAAGGTATTTACCATGGATAGTTCAAAAAACTTCACATGTATTAGCACATTTGGCCCTAATGACAACTCTATGAGTTTAATACTAGTATCCTTCCCATTTACAACTGGGCAAACTGAGGCTCAGTGGATGGATAAGCAATTAGCTCCAGATCACAGCAGTGGGATTGGGATTGGAACCCACGTAGTTTAGTCTGGGAGTCACGTTCTTTACCACTATGCTTATGGAGTTTATACAAGCAGATCATCAAGCTCCAAAATAAGAACTCTAGTGGTCCAAAAGGAACAGAAATCTGAGGGTGTAGTTAAATTTGAATTTGGTGCCATATCTGGAAATAAGCCTCTTCCCCAAACATCTAGGAAACAAGGGTGGCTGCAGTGAATTGGTGAATATGATAATGAAGAATCATTCAGGAGACTCACTTGTAAGTGTTTTAGCTTAATCTTTCTAGAACGTTCTAGAATTCAGCCATGCCTGTTCATTCGTACTGACTCTGGGGAAACTACTCTGAATTCAATTGAATTCAAGTTGAATGTTCTGTCAACTTGTGGGCCTTTTGATGCTGTTCAGGACCCCATCCCATCCTCCAGTTTTTGCTGCAGGAGCATGCCTTCTTCTCAAGACTTCACCATTCCAGGTGTCCTGATTTTCATCTGAGTCTTTGGGTCTAACCTACACATTATAACTGAAGTTGTTAGAAAACAAGGTTCGGTGACTGATTAACAAACGTTGTTAGCCTGGGATGCTAGTTAATTAATGTTTATTTTAAATGAAAACACCTTAAATTACTCACTTGAAATGTAAATACATATTTAACTTTAGCGTTCTTTATCTTCCTTCAGTAGGAGGAAGTAGTATGGCCATTTTCTTGTGTTTTGGTTAACGAATTTACATCATGTGGATTTTATTTTCCCCTGAAATTTCTATAATATTAACTATCTGAATTTAGCAACTAATTACTTACTGCATGGCAGTATCTTTTCCATTGTTGTCTTGTACTGTCATTGAACTCATTAATTGCTATTTAACTTTTCATGGGCTTGTCTTGTTTTCCCAAGCAGATTATTAACTCCCTAGGATGGGAATTTTACCACATTGATTTTCTCCATGGTGCCCAGGGCAATGCCTTATGCATATGGGCATCAGTATACATGTTTTTAGAACTCAGAACGCTGACCTTTTTATTATTAACCTGGCTGTAAGGAAAAGGTGGAAAGGAAGTGAAAGAGAGAGAGAAAGAAGTGTAATCTGTTTATTGATCTGTATTTCTCAAAAAAGTGGGTTTTCCAAACTTCTACTCATTTTACCCCCACTTTACATTCCTACCTTACAGAGGCTGGGCCCTCTGTTCATCTTGAGCATCTAATCTGGACAAACTTGTAAACTCTCTTAGGAATTCAAGGTTTATATTCTAAGCCAATCTCTGATCCTACAATCTCTTTGCAACCTCTAATTGATTCTAAAGATGAGAAAACACTGCGAGTTCTGAAAACAAACCAGTCGCTTTACCAGAGTTGTTAGTCTGGCCGTTAAATATTTTAGGCAGAGGAAGGAGGTTTGAAATCTCTGCTTGAGCTTTTTATTGAAGCCATCTTCGAAGAATAAAGTGAGGAAAAGAAATGGCTTCCCTTCTGCACAGCTGTTACAGAATAGCTAGAACACCTAGAAAGTATCCGTCTGCATTCAGAATGTTGGAGAGACATTCCAAACTTATCCATGAGAAAGGTCAGAAGGGCCTCTGGGTGGTTCTGTTGGCATGAGAGCCAACCATGTATATGGGGAGAAGTTTATTTGTTCTTACTGTTTATAATAATAATGGCTCATAGTTATTAGATCCTGAATACATGCTAGATGCTGGTCTAGGCACTTTGGATATTTAAACTTACTCAATCTTCACATCAACCCTAAGTGGTAGATAGTGTTCGTTTCCTCCTGATGATGATATTAAGAAACTTTCTGAAAGTACCACAGCTGAGAAGTGATAGAGCCAGTATTTAATATCATGGAGTTTGGCTATAGAGCAAGAGTCAGCAAACATTTTCTGTAAAGGGCCAAACAGTAACTATTTTTTGGCATCATGGCCAGCATGGTCTTTTTCTCACCTATTCAACTCTACTGTTGTTATCCTAAAAGAGGCGTAGGCAATATGTAAATGAATGGGCATGGCTGTGTTGTAATGAAACTTTACTAACAGAAACAGGCAGAAGAGAGGTTTGGTCCTTAGTTTATGGGCTTCTAATCTAGGGCTCAGCTATGTTCCTTTCCAAAATTAAAGTCTGTTTTTGCCATTACAGTGGATGTATTAATACATGTGAGGGCTAACTTTTTGTATTGCCCATACCAAATTGTGAGTTTTGTTTTTTTACTTTTCTTCTTTTCTCAACTACCTCATGATCCTAATAGAACTAAAATGAAAACTGGTGAATTAGGGTAGTAAATCCACTTGTTTCACACACATGAATCTTCTGAAATTCAACAACTAGTCTTTAGACATTCATTTCCTTGACTTCACGAGGGTGATGATGATGCAGAAAATCCCCATTTCCTTTTTATATGTTATCTATTGGCCACTCACAATTAAGACTCTGGAACCACTTGCCAGGTTTGTTTTCTGAATTCAATTTAGTCTCTACCAGTAGAGAGAGTATTAGATAAAAGTACAAGAAAAGAGCTGGTTCCTCAACCTGTTTAGGCTCCTTTTTATTTGTCCCCAGTCACCTGAACAGATGTGAAATCTCTGGAAGGGGCTGATTAATGCAGAAGGAGATGGAGATAGAGCCAGGAGCACTGAACATAAAGTTGATGGTAGAATAATTACTACTAATAATTGACCTTTATAAATCACCTTGTGATTTACAAAAAGCTTTCCTCCATTCCTACTGGTGATCAACCCAGCTCTTTCTTTCTATCCCTGAGTGTCTGGGATTGTCCTAATGGTGTTTCAGAGTGTAAGGCTGCTGATACAATCTAATCTGAGCAGGTACTGGGACCTACGTACATTACTTATTCATGCATTTGCTGATGGAGATGGAAACCCAAGCATGACATCAGTAGATTCACAAGGCAATCCTTCGCATCTTCTATCTCTTTAAATCTGGGTTCTTGCTTGTCAAGGAGAAGAAAAAGTACATTATTTAAAAGTGCACCTGTCACTTACGTGCTTGGAAACATGTCACAGTGAATGGTGAAACATTATTAATTCCTTTTGCCTTCAAAGAATAATTCATGCACTTACAAGTATAATCTGCATCACAATGAAATATTTGGACGTAAGCGTAGGTGTAATTAGCACCAGAAAATCTCTGAAACAAGAGAAGCAAGAAAATTTACAGTTAAGTGAGCTTCATACATAATCAGTGTGCCAAGGAATTTAGGGGCGTGCTACAACCTTGTGTAGTCTTAGCAATTCTGAGGGCTGGTGAAGGGGAGGAAAGTGACAACTGTCTCCAAAGATTCTGGACATGTGGATGAGACAAAAGCTATTCATGCTGGCTGTGCGTAGTCTATGCAATTTAGATTCTTTAATTTAGTTCAACTATTTGTTGAGTCCCTGTCATGTCAAAAGCTTGTATTTGGACATAGAATGATACAAATATAATAATAGTGTAGTGGGTGCTTCTGGTGCCTTGCCCAGATCTCCCTTACATGGTTGCTGTGAGTATAGGTTGCTGTCAGCTCACAACTGCCCTATTCTTCATGGAATTGTCCTTGGCCATGGGAGCTGCTTGGACATGGGGGATATGTCCTTCTCTGCCCACACAGGAAGGCAGCCTCTATCCAGTAACCAATGGACATGGAGGGTTTGAATCGGGGGAGGATAAAAATGGGGGGACCCATCCCAAGAGGGAACCAAACCTTGTGGTGCAATTTATGCTTCAGACCTCCCTGTGGGATCAGGCTGAAGCTAGAGTTCAGTTTAACTCCTCCCCCGACTCTATCTTACTTCCCTAACTCCTTTCTTTCTGAGACCTCTCCTTCAGGTAAATCACAGACACCCAAATCTCCATCTCAAATATTACCTCTAGAGAGCCCAACCTAAGATACAGTGCTATTATTCATCACATCAATTGCTAGGGGCAAGCATTGGGTAAGAAATTTACATAAATGTCATTGGATACTTACAATAACTGTTTTCCTATTGCAATTGAGGCTCACAGAGGTTAAGCGCCCAAAACCCTACAGTCAGTAAAGTTGGTCTTCCAGGATAGGTCTGTCAGACTCCAGAGGACTCATTTTATCCTGCTGTCTGAGTTAAGTGAGGCACATGATCATACCTGCTCCCTACCCACAGGAGCTTACAGTTTAACAGGCAGAGAAAGCAAATGAAAAGCTATTATCAGGGAATGCAAGAAAGGTTATGGGGATCCAGGGGAGGGAGAGCTAGCACTCAGTTGAAAAACATGACTGTAGAGATTTTATCACATGCTTATACAGAGACCATGCTGGTCTCTCAATTTTTTCAGTTGGACTCATGCTGGTGTCTAGTCTGGGGTATTTTATGCTTTGTGTTTGCAGAACAGTCATGTGGATGAGATTAGGAGGGTATGAGCATGCACAGTTATGTTATATAAGCTCCTCATACACCTGTTGCAGATAAAACTTCTGTGATCATGATACCAGAGGAGGCATGGGATGTGATGCCTCTAGGTTCCAGAGACAATAGGAAGAGGGTTTCAAATTCTTTAAGTCAGAAAGGAAAATGATTCTTCTTTGATATTGCCTTCTCTGAGATTGACTGCCTGAAAGTCATGAAACACACTGTCAATGCTCCTGTTCCTATCTTTTGGACCACTGATCTAGGATAGTAATAGTGAAGATGGAGAGAATAATGGAATGTGAGACATATTTTTGAACTAGACCTGATAGAGTTTAAAGACTTGCTCAAAGGATTGAATGTGACTTGCATTAAACTCCCTCTCTATTAATTTCCAGTCCCTAGAAACTAATAGCCACTATTTTGTCTACAGTCCTCAGAGAGAACACAATGTAATCTGCATTAAACTGCAATAGTTTATTCCCCAACCAAGAAATGAGCTGGGAAATGATTACAACTTTCTACGATGTTTCACACACAGTGTCTCGTTCTGGAAAATACACTGAATAGAACTCTTGCTTTGGAAAAGTTAGTGCAGAATCACACTCAAACATTTCTTCTCTCTGCTCTGTTGCTTTGGTTTTCCCCTGGAAATATGTGGTTTATTTTGTTTTTTCTCTCTTTGGAAAAGAAGATACACATATATGCATCAATATAGCCCTAGCATCCTTAGAAAGACTTGAATGTTTTCTCAGAAAATCTCTTAGAGCAAAATTTTAGATATCAGAAAATAGTACTTATTATCTGTGGGATTTGGTCTTTGTAGGGAAGGTACATAATCTTCTTAATTATCATTTACAACATGAGCATAATGCCCCTATGATTCCCTTCCTAGTATTGGTTTTGTTGTTGTTGTAATAAACTTACAGATTAATTTGGGGAGAATTGACAGCTTTATTATGTTGAGTCCTCCAATCCGTGAACATAGTAGGGATATCTCCATTTATTGAGGTCTCCTTTGATTTCTTTCATCAGCAGTTTGTAATTGAATATATAGATCCTGTATTTTTCACATTTTTTAAAAAAAGGTTGTACCTAAGTATTTTATTTTTCCATAACTTGTTGGGGTACAGGTGGTATTTGGTTACATGAGTAAGTTCTTTAGTGGTGATTTATGAGATGATTTTGGTGAACCCATCACTGAACAGTATACACTGCACCATATTTGTTATCTTTTCTCCCTTCCGCCCCCCACTCTTTCCCCCAAGTCCCCAAAGCTCATCACATCATTTTTTTTTTTTTTGAGACGGAGTCTCCCTCTGTCGCCCAGGCAGGAAGGCAGTGGCTCAATCTTTGCTCACTGCAACCTCTGCCTCCCATGTTCAGGCAATTCTCCTGCCTCAGCATCCTGAGTAACTGGGATTACAGGCACATGCCAACATGCCCGGCTAATTTTTTTGGTATTTTTAGTAGAGACGGGGTTTCAGCATGTTGGTCAGGCTGGTCTGAAACTCCTGACCTCATGATTCACCTGCCCTGGCCTTCCAAATGCTGGGATTACAGGCATGAGCGACCACGCCTGGCCCATTGCATCATTCTTATTTCTTTACATCCTCACAGCTTATCTCCCACATATCAGTGAGGACGTACAATGTTTGATTTTCGATTCCTGAGTTACTTTGCTTAGAGAAATAGTCTCCAGTCTCATCCAGGTCATTGCAAATGCTATTAATTCATTTCTTTTATGGCTGAATAGTATTCCATCACACACACACACATATATATTATATATATACACACACACATATATGTCCCTACCACACCAGCTTGAGAGATTAAAAAGGAGCCTTGTGCCTGTCTCGCCTCAACCTTCTCCTTTCACAGATGAGAGGGCAGGCCCATGTGAACTCAGATCTTCTGGCTCCTGGTCATGGTTCTTCTTAAATTACCAAATGTATGGAATCGAAAGATCTTTCAGGAAGCAGAATATTCAAAAACAGAGCAGATAATATGGGGTTTTATACACAGGAGTTTCTCCACCGTACTCATAATTGACCTTGAAAAAGTGTGTTCGAGTTGAAAAGGCCAATAGTTTCTAAAATAGCTGTACTTTTTGTAGGACATGGTCAAAAACAGGCATGTACTCCAGCACGTGGCCAGTAGAGGGCGATCAAGTTAATACAATCTGAGCTGTGGGCTTTCAATTAATGCATGGAAGTGAATAAATAAAACAAAGAACCAAGTTAGTCTAAATGTTTTAAAACAAACCCGTTAATCAATATCTGCTAAATGCAGGAAACCAATTTTTCTTTATCTACTGTAGTCATTCACCAAGGAGTATTACAGAATTATAGCATAGCCTGTTACAGTTCCTTAATTAAGCCCTAGAAATCCAGGCAGCTTGCTCTTCCATCATTGTCAGGGCTCTTGATGGCCGTCAGGTGGAAGACAGGCATGGAACTTGGCATGTGTTTTCGTAGCACGTATAGCAGCATTTTCATATTAACAACAACGAAAAGCTGTATTCTTCCAGAGTGAAAGGACCTCTTATCAAATGTGATGGGGAATAGCTCTTAACTCATTCCTCACACCTCCCTTTCCCTCCCTATTCAATTTTCAAGGACTCAGCAATAAACACATCAGTGGTGGAGGATTCTACCTCCCTGGCTCACTCCACCTGCAGCATAAATCAGTTCTGCTCTTGATTGGAGCCATGGGCGGGTTGCAGCATTTGGAAACAGAATGAATGGCCCCATGGTCAGGAAGACTCTCACAATCTTGAGACACAGGCAGAATTAGTGTGGCACATGAAGGCAAGGGGAAATTCCCTAGTAATCCATTGATTTGTGCATTTAGAAAACATTCCTTAAACCCCTGATGCCGGCCAGCCCCTATAGCAAAACCTAAGAAATAAATACAAGAAAGATCTTTGGCTTTACTTAGGAGTCAATCTGGGAGTTTTCTTGGACAGGAAATGTATTAAGAATACTCCAGAATTATCGACTTTTATTGAAAATCGACCATTACGTGCAGTTATAACAGCTGGCATTTACTGAACGTTTACTATGTACTAGGCCTCTGCTAAACACTTTTCATGCAATATTTCATTGAATCCTCATGACATACTTCTTTTATGCTGTTTATAATCTCCTGATACACAAAGGTGTTAGGTAGCCCAAGGTCACAGACCTGGAGATTAGTCACTATGTCTCATATACACACACACATAAAATGTTCATCCACAGTAAGGGAGGGCTTAATAAATGCTTTAACATGCTAATAATAATAAGGTATCATTTCGTGAGACTTGCTGTATGTCACACATTATGCTAAGTGATTTCCATCTTACTTAATCACCATGAACACTTCCGTGGCAGGTACTGTTATTATTGTCATTTTGTAGGTAAAGTAGGTAAGAACTTTGCTCAAAGTAATATGGTAGTGAGTGCAAGAATAAGGATTTGAGGCCAGGTGCGGTGGCTCACGCCTATAATCCCAGCACTTTGGGAGGCCGAGGCAGGCGGATCACGAGGTCAGGAGATTGATTCCATCCTGGCTAACATGGTAAAACCCCATCTCTACTAAAAATACAAAAAATTAGCCAGGCGTGGTGGCGAGCGCCTGTAGTCCCAGCTACTCGGGAGGCTGAGGCAGGAGAATGGTGTGAACCCGGGAGGCGGAGCTTGCAGTGAGCCGAGATTGTCCCACTGCACTCCAGCCTGGGCGACAGAGCCAAGATTCCATTTCAACAACAACAACAACAACAACAAACAAAAAAAAAAAAGAATAAGGATTTGAACCTGGGTCTGATTTCAGAGCTGGAGTGTTTAATAGGAAGCCAGTGGGTTTTTAAGCTTTAATGAGTATAGAAATCATATGGGAGCTTGAATACAGGTTCCTTGAGCCCGGGCCAGTGATTTGACCCTAATCATCTTACAAATCACCTGAGAAGCTTTTTAAAATACCCATGTGGCCCCACCCCAGCCTAATGGAACCAGAATCCCTGGAAGTTGGGGGTCTAGACTTCAGGTGAGTCTAACGTGCAGCTAGGTTGGTGATCTTTCAACAGTCTGGGTGGCTCTCAGGAACCCCTTTTTTTTTTTTATAAGTACTCCAGCAAGAAAAGTTGCCTAAGCTCTACTGTTAATTAATCTAAGCTTTATCTTACCTACTGAGAGAAGAGAAATGATTGTCATCTGTGCAGAAAATGATGAATCAACGGAAAACCCTAGCAGGGCCAAGACTAGCGAGAGGCACCCAGGGCCCACAATGCAAGGAGTCAACACTTAGGACTTGGGAGAGAGTGAGTGCCTCCTTAAGTCAGTACCCTCAGTGCTTCACTTGCTGTGCCAGAGTCCAGCACCTGGGAAACATGCCAGTAAGGCACAAAGAGAGGAGGAGAAAGAGGTAAGGTTGGAGATTTCAAAGAGGGTTGGATCTAGGGGTGGGAGAATGGATATTTTGACAAAGTTCTCCCAGTAGTTACTGTTGTTTGTGCCCTTGTTTGAGAAAGAAAGATAAGAACAAGGCAGGAGGGCCAGACACAGTGGCTCAAACCTATAATGCCAGCATTTCGGGAAGCTGAGGCAGGCGGGTTGCTTGAGCTCAGGAATTCAAGACCAGCCTGGGCAACATGACGAAACCCAGTCTCTAAAAAAAAAAAAAAATTGTGAGAATTAGCCGGGCATGGTGACGCACGCCTGTAGTCCCAGCTAGCTACTTGGGAGGCTGAGGTAGGAGGGTTGTCTTGAACCCGGGAGGCCAAGGTTGCAGTGAGCAGAGATTGTGCCACTGCACTCCAGCCTAGGTGATGGAGCCGGAACCAGACACTGTCTTAGAGAAGAAAAAAGAAAAGGCAGGAGGTGTGAGGGACCCCACCCTCCTTTGTAAAGGGAGCCGAAGGAGGAATGAGTAGGTGCTGATTGCCTAACGGATGTTCTAATATCATCTTAAGTCCATTAGACTTGTGAGACAGGTGTTATTTTATTATTATCTTCATTTTATGGATCGCAAATGGAATCTTAGTTAAGCATGGTTATTGGCCTAAGGCCATAGAACTTTAGGTTCTGCAGAGCTAGGGTTTGAACCTAGATCAGTCTGGATCCAAAACCCAAGCTTGCTTCACTACATCAGACTGCCCATGTGGAAACATCGAAGGTGTGAGGCAGCACCCACGCCAGTGTGAAATGTCATCCAACTAACCACCCCAAGTGCTGGGAGGACTGCCTCGTGCAGTAAGGAGAAACTTGGGCTATGAACTTGAAACAAATGAGAGCCTTGGAAGAAGAAATGCGATGAACTACATCCTTCATTTTGTGTATATGAATCACCAACAGTAGTTCCCAGCTTTGTGACTAAAGACAAACGTCAATGCCGAAATCACCCTAGTTCATCCTAGCTGCAGCATCAAACAGTCATGGCCACCTAATCCAGTAGGGAAGCTAGCAATGGTTGAGTTTCCCTAATTTAAGGGTCAGCAATCTCGGGCACAGGCAGAGACTACTGAGTTGCTCTGATTAGGCAGGAGCTTACCCAGACTCACTCTTGAGCAAGACTGACCAGCTCCCTGTGGGGGAGCAAGAATGAGATTCAGGTGACAATCAATGGTATAAAAACTGAATGTGTGAACAAGCGCAAACCTGCCTCTCTGGCCTTAGAAGTCACTGTGGATTGTGCCGTGGATGACTGGGAGCGTGATTGGCAGGGAGTTGATGCTGGGGCAAATGATAGAGCTCGTGGTCATTGAAAAGCCTTAATTATCCAACCGTCGGAGGTGGTGTGCTGGTGCCCAAAGAAGGAAAACAATAACGCTATCCTCCTGTGCTAAATAGTGGGGAAGTCTTACAGCTGTATACAGAAATTACCAGGGAAGATGGTTTTACAAAACACAGGTGCTGGGTATAACCCTCAGACTCTGATTCAAAAGATCTAGTGACGTTCTCAGTAGTTTCAAAATCTCTAGGTTATTCTGATGATTACCTTAGGCTGAGACAGTTCTAAAAGTGTAAACCCAAAAACAACAAAAATGAGAAGTGCATGCACATAGCAGGTTAAAAAAATCTAATAAATGAAAGCCCTTGAGGATGTCTATTCATGTCAAGAGTAAGTGACTTCCATAGAGGATGAATGATAAATAATATACCTGGGATGACATGAATTTTGGACCTTGTGTAAGGTTTACTCATTAAGAATGATGTCTCTTTCTTAGATCTGTAATGAGGTTGAGGATAATTTTATTTACAAACATTCTTGAGAAGAATACTGGTAAAAGATAAACGGAGGCACAATAAAATTGTATAGAGTTTATCTGAGCAAACAGTGACTCATGAATCAGGCAGCAAGTGGTTCAGGTTTCCACTGAAGAAGCCCAAGGGGAAGGCTTTTATAGTGAACACAGAAGCAAGGCAAGGAAGATACCTGATTGGTTTTGATTATATAGTTGCCTCATTTTGTCTATACTACTGGAAAGTTTCTAGTTGCATAACTCTGTTGGCAGCTTTTGATTGGTTCAGTTTAAGTTTCATTTTTCTTAATGTTGGCATTTATAAGCAATAGCTCAAGCTAAGTTCCACTTATGATTGCAAATCAAACAAGTTTAAGGTCACTTTCAAGACCTAACTATCTCTGTCTGCTCTAGAATTTTTCATGCCTGGTCTCCATTTTATTTTGTTTTAACAACACTGCATTTGCTTGAGATAATCGCTCAGCAAAATTGTTTACTAAGGAGATGAGAAAAGATAGAGACCTCAAGGATATGTTTAAGTAAACAAAGATGTTCCACAGACAGCCTTCTAAGAGGCCGGCCGGAAATCTCTGGAGGAGTCTCTGTTTTCCTGAGAATCTTGGTGTTTAGGTTGGCAAGTTACGAGCTGAGAGAGTGTTATATTGGGAGTTAGAATACATGGGAAAGTAATTTGAAATTCCACAAGAGGAGGGGACAGGATTCAGGAAAGGAGACCTGCAGGTGTCAGGGTGGCTAAGGAGGGATTTTGGAGAGCAAAATTGTCTTGTGGATTTTAAATTTTAGTGGAAACAATATGCCCTCCAAAATATCCTTTACCATGACTCAATCACTCTTCAGTATGGATGACCAAGGAAAAAGTGAACAGAAGAGAAAGAGAAATGGAAGAAAGGAAAGAAAAAAAGGGAGGGAGAAAGAAATTTATTAATTTAGGTATTCATTATTTACCTTTGAATATTTCTATTTAAACCCTATGCTATATATGTTTAAGTTGATTTCATCCATACCCTAGGAACAGCTAACATTTGAAGTGCCCTTGAGAAGAATACACACCCCAGAGGGTAGCATTGAAAAGACACTGATTAGTAGTCAACAGTTCAAAGGCAGCCCAACAAGTGATCAACTCTCCATACCTAAATCTCTACCTAGATAATTTGTTGGTTAACATAAGAATATTATATTTTTTTATTGGTGAAATGGATGGTCTTCAAGACATGTGGATTAGTCAAAAGCATCATACAGGAACCACTGCCCTTGAATAAGCCCAATACAGCAAGCCAAGCCCAAAAGCTGTATGCTCCTTTCTAGTGGTAGCCCTCACTTAGGGATCCGTTTAATAAGTCTTATGTCCTGCCACTTAATAGATAATTTGCTCGGCTGATTTTAACTGGAATACTGGCTGAATTCTGCTGCTGACATGATGTCACATTTGCCTCAAGTAATCTTTTTATATGAGGGTCCTTTTGAAGGTGTCTTAAAGAACAGAGATTGTGCTTCACCTTCTCACATGAGGAAAAAAAATTGTGTACATGCTCATGAATAAAAGGATGTATGTGTTGCAGAAATCAGTCAGATACATGTTTTCATTGCAACATCTCACCTAGTGGCTGGGTTGGGAGGAGGGGACTTAGCTCTCACTTGTGTCTCAATACTGGAGGCCATCAACATGTACCCAAAAAATCCTGCCAGCTGGGAATGGTGGCACCAGCTTACATTATTCTCAGGGTCGTCGAGACTAGAATTCTTGGGGGAATATGTTAAAGTCTGAATTTTGCAACTACGTTGATTTAGAACCAGAAGAGAGTAAGTCTCATTTGGGCAAAGGATTAGCTAATATCTGGACTGTAAGTCAGAGTAGCAAAAAATATTTAGAAGGCATCATAGACAATGAAGATATCATTATTTCCTCCAAAGAGCCTACCAAAGCTGTAATACAGTACAAGAAAGACCTTGCTAAGCATGTAATAAAACTGAGAGAGATCAAAGTAGGGCAAGATCAATGGTGGATGACATTGATGGATATCAGGAAAGGCTTGATGAGGGTGATATATCTGAGATGTTCCTTGGAGGAGGAGTGAGAGTCTCAGCATACCAGCATAAGAGACAGGGTATGGGGAGAAGGCTGCCAATGGCACCATTTTAAGTGACAGAAATGGTGTGGGAGAATTGAGACAGGATAAGACATAGTTCCATACTTTTAAGGCGTTTTTATGCTGTTGAGGATATCATATTTCCTCTCCCCATTTCTGTTCAGAACTTGCTTACCTGTTTCTTGCACACTTTCATGTAGAGTTTTGCTTTTGTTTTTGTTTTCACTTGTAGTTTGTGGGGTCCCACTAAGTGTCGGTTTGTCTGTTTTTCTTGAGAGTCCTGTTGCCGTTGAGAATGGGTTGCTTTTTTTTCTCAAACATGGAAGAAAATTGAGGCAGACAGAAACCCATGTACCTTTTTACTGCCCAACTAAATGATGTGTGTCTCTATCCTGTCTCTTTCAGTCCTGTTTCTATGAAGATGATACCTCTGTGCCTATCAGAAATCAATCCTAATGCTTCGGTCTGGATCCCGGTCATTTTCACTTTCTCAAGGTCTTTGCTTCTGCCATGATATCTTCCTTTATTCCTGAATCATCACATTATCCCTCTCAACTAGTCCATTTCCATTATTATACAAATACGCTCTTGGATCTCCTATTAAAAAATTGATCTCTTGCTTCCTTCCAACTACCACTCTCTTCACTCCCTTCACACAAAATCTTGAGCTTATTATCTACAGTCATTATTTTTATGTCCTTTCTGACATTCTCAGCCCATCTGATCAGACTTTCCTCCCCACCAATCCACTAGGGCCACTATTATCAAGGTCACCAGTAATCTATGTATTGCCAAATCTGGTGGGTTTTTCCTTGTTCTTATCTACCATGACCTTACAGTAGCATCACATATAGTCAGGCCCTGCCTCCTTGAAACAAATCTTTGAGCTCATAAGACTCCATATCTTCAGTCTTCCTCTTTTCATTCTTCCTCTACCTGAACTGGCCACTTCTCAAATTCCTTTGCTGGGCTTTCCTCCTCTGATCAATCTGTTAGTATGACATTCCCTATGGATATGCCTTAAGAACCATCTGCTGAATATGCCAGGTCTTTTGCTCTTGCCCAACAGCTCATTGATTCTTCAGGACTCTTACTTCCAACAGTCAGCTTGGCACCAACACATGGATGACTGGCAGCCATCTGAAACTTACCATGATTAAATGAAACTCTTGTGTTCTCTCCTCAAACATCACCCATACGACAACTTTCCCCAACCAAATAAGTGACCCCAACAGCCAACTGATTGCTGAAGCCAAAAACAAGCAGGAAAAGTAGCTGCCCAGTAATTCTATCTGAAGCCTTATAGAGTCTACCTCTAAAATCCCAAAACCTCAATGATCACTAAGGCTGCATATCACACTTAGAATAAAATCTATACTCCTGACCCTGACTCACGTAGGTCAGCAGGATCTAACCCCTTTCTACCTTTTCAATGTCAGTGTGTTCTATCCCAACCCCCATTCATTATGCTCCAGGAAGTTTACTGGCCTTCCCAGTCTGTGAGCATATTAAGCTCTTCCCCGCTTCAAATTCTAGTACCATCTATTTTCCTGCCTGTGATGCTTTTTTTCTTATTATCTATACATGGCTTCTTCCTGCTAGTAATTCAGGTCTGAGCTTAAATGATATCATCCTGACCACCCAATCCATAGGAGCCACCCTACCACCCTTACCTCTTGCTATTATTTTCAGCATAGCACCACCATATGAAATTCTTCTTGTTTATTCATGTATTTTTGGAGCATATCTGACTCCAGCAGAATACAAATTCCGTGAGAGGAAGCACTTTGTCTCAGTACCTAAAGCAATGACCAGGTGTGAATGCTCATGCACTATTTGTTGAAGGAATGAATGAAACCTTGTAAAGATGTGTCTTAGAGCCTTAGCTCCCTGGAGGATTTCTTTAATATAGCAGTCGGCCTTTGTACAGCTGAAGAAGCTCAGGTGCATTGTTGGATGCATGCTAGGTATACCTTCTCTATAGGCTGGCCCGGTAGAGGAACAGGTAGGTATTACAAGCCCCTCCCAACATCACTAGCCTCCAAACTAGTGTAGCTGCAAAGATATGTGTATACAAAAACATATCTCCATGAATGGGCAATGAAGTAGTATTGACTTTTTTTTTTTTTTTTTTTTTGAGACGGAGTCTCACTCTGTCGCTGGGGCTGGAGTGCAGTGGCCGGATCTCAGTTCACTGCAAGCTCCGCCTCCCGGGTTCCCGCCATTTTCCTGCCTCAGCCTCCCGAGTAGCTGGGACTACAGGCGCCCGCCACCTCGCCCGGCTAGTTTTTTGTATTTTTTAGTAGAGACGGGGTTTCACAGTGTTAGCCAGGATGGTCTCAATCTCCTGACCTCGTGATCCGCCCGTCTCGGCCTCCCAAAGTGCTGGGATTACAGGCTTGAGCCACCGCGTCCGGCCAGTCGTATTGACTTTAACTTTTGCCCTTCCTAAAAAGACTTAGAGGACTTGGGTCAGTACGTGTCTATAGTGCGACACTGTTGTCAAAGAACTGATTTGACATTGGGCTGGGTCGCTAGTGTTGGGTCAGAATTATGGTGGTGTTGGTTCGTCTACATTTTAAGCTGCAAAGACCCTTGCTACTCAAAATATGGTCCTCAGACTAGCAGCATTGGCATCACCAGGCAAGTTGTCAGAAATACAGAATCTCGGGCCCCAGCCCAGGCCTTCTGCGTCATATCTGCAATTTTTAAAAAATGTAGATGTTTCACGCGCACACTGAGGTTTGATAAACACTGTGCTTAGACTATTTTCCCATAAACCTACATATTGTTCTGAGCACTATAATGTATGAAAGATAAAGACAGATCTGAAAGAGAGTGATTGGGATGGTGAGAATACCTGTAACCAGGACACAAGTGAAAGTAGCTCCTTCCAAATACGACAGTCAAATATGTAACAGCAGTTCTGGGCACCAGCCCATCAGAACAGGACAGCTTCAGCACAGGCATAAGGTACTGGTGTACCTCCTACACCCTGCCACCCCCTTAGGTGATATAGAAATATTGGGGGGCCTTCCCTGGAAGAGTGGCCAGGTGATGGGGGAAAGATACACAGGAGGCCTATGGCAGTGGATACTTATTGCAGGCAAGTTTTATAGAAATGTCTATTTTAATAAATGGTGTGGTGAGAGGGTGAATATCTGTGAAACTCATCCTCATTCTGTCCTACCTTTGTTTCTTGTGCATACCACTATTACTGGGCTTACCATGTTGTATCATTAGTTAATTTGATGTCTGTCTCCTCTATTAAACTGTATCTCCTTGATGACTTGATCCAGGTTTTATTCCTGACTTTGATGAGTGCTTAATTTGTGTTTGCTGAAATGAATAAATGAGTAAGTATGTGAATGAATGAATAAATGAACAAATGGATATGTAAGGCAGTGATATGAAAGAAAGGTCAGATTTATTCTATGTCATCCCAGAGTGCAAAACCAGTGTATTGGATAGAAATATCAACAATGCAGATTTGGATTCGATTTTAAAAAAGAAACTTCTGAAAAATTAGAATTGTGAGAGAAATTGGTTGAGCTTTGCTGGGAGAAGTAAAATTGAACCAGAATTATTCAAACAGTCTAATAAACCATTTGATGTACAAAATATATAAACAAGACTGTTTATAGATAAATTCCAACAGCCATAAGTGTATGAAAAATTTGTTCAGCCTCACTGGGATTCAGGGGAAATTAAAATTGCAGTAGCATGTCATTACAAACCCATCTATTGACACACATTTAAAAATGTGATTATACAAACTGTGGCCAAAAGATGTGGTGTTTTAAATTGTTATAACCACTTTAGAAAGATCTAATTTATTCCAAGATAGGCATACTCTACAATCGAGCAATTCTGCTTCTCAGCATCCATTCTAGATTTTTTAAATGGGATATCCTAGTTCATAAACAATGAGACCTACACAAGGATACTCATGGCAGCATAATTTAAAATAGCTAAAAATGGCAGAAGTGGGGTGGATCCAGCTATTTATTTGTAAGAGAATGGACAAATCCATGACCATTTATACACTGCAGTTAAAATGAATGAATTATATCATTGCAGTTAAAATGAATGGATTGTATCTGCATTATGATAAATGAAAAAAGCAAGTTACAAAGGATAGACAGGGCTAGATGTATTTTCTATAACTTTAATGATACCCCATACTATATTATATGAAGACTGTGGATAGAAAACAAAAAGCATATATGCAAATGGCTTTCACTAACCTCAGAAATGAGGTGCCTCAAGGGAGAGGAGAGAAAGAGAAAGCATACAGAGTAGAACTTCAACCCTATCTGTATTTTTTTTTTTCAAGAAAGAAATCTTAGTACATGTAGCAAAATATCAATGGCTCTTCCAGAAGGATATTGGAGACATTGGTGTCTATTATGTTATTGCCTGAGCTTCTTGGAATCTGATATGTAGTAATTCTTAAAAACTGAGCGATACCAATTGTCGTGGTTGTTGATGGGGGTGGGGGGGATAAAGATCGTTCACTCTGTCCTCAGAGCCAGTTCTCATCTCTCTCTTCTGTAATCAGATGTACCAGAGTGTCCAGGAACTTTTTCTCTAAAGATGGGGAAAAGAAGGTAGACCAGTGGTTCAAGTTCCTTGGTCATTATCCAGCCAAGCCTTTTAAGACACTCTTACAGGCTTCTTGTTGAGATTCCTTCTTCCTGACAGTAGACGGTGTGTGTTCATTAGTGAGAACACCCACTAAGTTCCAGAAAGGAAATGTGGGTCAGAGAAAAAGTGACAGATGGAGAGCAATGAGATGCTCAAGCTGTAGTGGACACTCAGGTCTGCTGCTTTTTTGATGTCAGCCCATTTACCCCTACGTTGGCAGCCGGGTGAACCCTGCTACCCATGATTTCTAGCTCACAGTGCTTTCCCCACATGCATTATCCCAAGAGATATTCACAACACCTGGGAGGTAAATAGGGCTAGCCTGGTTTTTAGAGGTGAGGGGGCAAAGGTTCAACAAATTGAAACCAAGATTTCACAGGTAATACAAGGACATCTAGACTCAAGCTAAAGTTTTCTGACACTGAATATTGCTCTCCTTTTATATCACCTTTCAATTTCTGTGCTAAGCACCTTGTTCATTTAGTACGTCATGTCATATCCTTATCTGCATCCAACATGGTTTTGAGGTACTGAACAGCATACATAAAACATTTTCATGAGAATGGAAGTGGGGCTGGAGTTTGGGGAGTGAGGAGCAGAGAGAATGAAAGTAAATATACCAAAACCTAGGCTAAAATGATTAATTTAGTATTGAATTCGTGTGTGCTTCCTGACACAGGTGAGACATGACAGCATATATAGTTTTATTATCTGATAAAGGGAATATTGCCAGAGTGTCAGGAGAGACAAATGTTTTCCTTGGACCTTAATTATGAATATAAAATGGATAGATCATATAAATTCTTATTCAGGAAACTGGTATAGTTACAAGTATATTTCCATTTTCCATGCTCTTCTCACTGACAGAGTGCTGTTTGGTTGATTATTTGCTTTTCAAATTGAGATTAACATAAAATGCACAAATCTTAATTGTACAGATTAATTTTACACATGTATATACCACATAACTATCACACCAATCAAAATATGGAACATTTTTATCACTCCAGAGGTTCACCCCCACCCCTTCCCAGTCCATTACCAACACCCTTTACCCCCACCCAACAGAGGAAAAAAATATTCTGACCTTTATAACTATGAACTTGTTTTACATGCTTTTAAACTTCATATAAATAACCTCATGCAGAATGTACTCTTTGGGTCTGGCTTCTTTCACTCTACAATCTGAGACTCACCTATGTTGTTCAAGGTAGGAATTGTTCATTCTTCCAATGTGTAGTATGTATGCCATTGTATGAATGTACAAAAATGTATTTCTCCATTCTTGTGTCAGTAGACATGTGGGTTGTTCAGTCTTTGGCTATGATAAATAAAGCTGATGTAAACATTCTTGGACATGTGTTTTAAGTAGACGTGCACAAATTTTTTTGCATAGATACCTACGAGTGAAATTGTTGTCATAGAGTAGACAAAATTTGTAGTTTTTATTAACTTTAGAAGATAAGGACAAACACATTTCCAAAGTGGCTGTGCTAATTTATATTACCACCAGCAGTATATGAGAATGCCAGTTTCACCACATTCCTGCCAACACTTGCTATTATCCATTGTGTTAATTTTAGCCATTCTGGTGGTGGTAGTGGTATTTTATTGGGGTTTAAATTTGAGTAATGTTGAGCAAGTTTTTATATGCTTACTGGCCATTTGGATAGTCTCCTTTATCAAGGGTCTATCAAGTCTCTTGTCCATAAATGAACAAAAGACTTTGTCTTTTCCCTATTAATTTTTGAAGTATTTCTGGATACTGTATATTTTGGATACAATATATTCTAAATTAAATAATTTTGCCTGGATGTATGTATCTTCTCCCAACTCATGAATTACATTTTCACTCTTTTAATGATACCTTTAGGTGAACAGAAGTTCTTAATTTTAAAGAAGTCCAATTAATTATTTCCCCTAGTGTCCTGCTAGTGAAGCCTTTGCTTACCCCACTTTCCTGATGATACATTCCTATGTATTCTTCTAGAAACTTTATTGTTCACTGTGACATAATTTTAAGGACTTTTTTTTTTTTTTTGCTTCATACATTTAAGGTTTTTAAATTATACTTTAAGTTCTGGGTTACATGTGCAGAATGTGCAGTTTTGTTACATAAGTATACATGTGCCATGGTGGTTTGCTGCACCCATCAACTTGTCCCCTACATTAGGTATTTCTCCTAATGTTATCCCTCCTCTAGTTCCCCACCCCCTACAGCTCCAGTGTATGATGTTCCCCTCCCTGTGTCCATGTGTTGTCATTGTTCACCTCCCACTTATGAGTAAAAACATGCAGTGTTTGGTTTTCTGATCTTGTGATAGTTTGCTGAGAATGATGGTTTCCAGCTTCATCCATGTCCCTGCAAAGGACATGAACTTATCTTAAGGACATAATCTTTAGAGTTGAATCTTATTTTCAGGCCCCAACTTTCCAACTTACCAGATGAATGATGCTGATCAAGTAACTTTGAACTTCCGTGTCCTCATGTGTAAATAAGGTAAAACCTACCTAATAAATTTCTAGTGAGAATGAAACAAGATATACGTGTAAAACATCTAGCACAGAGGAGACTCTCAGAAAATTTAATTATTATCCTCTTTTCCATTCTACTGCATGAAAGCTAGCAATACTTAGGAGCACTGGTCTCTTGCACTCAAAATATTAATAAATTAAACATTTATTTGTACTAGCATCTTCTCTTAGGGGCACAATGAAAACACAAAAGTAAGATTCTCTTAGTTGAAGAGACAATGACAAGAGAGGAGTGAAATGACAACACAAAAGTTAAGTAATGATTAAAAACCCCACAGGGAAGTAAAGGATAAATTGCTAAATGGGTGAACATTGTCATAAACATTTAGAGAGGAAGAGTTTTTTCAATTCACAGCAACACAGGAGATTTTCCATGGGTTGGTGATGGTTTTGGTCAGGATGTAAATAGCATTTGAACAGAGAGGGAACAGCCTCAGATGAGGTCTATGGATGTGAGCATTGCACTTATAGGTGACACTTTTCTAGTTGGCTGGAGCGAAAGATTTGCTTAGATGAAGATGGGGAGATAATTCTATTAGTTAATTCATTAAGTCAACAAATTAACATATTAAGCAGCTAGTATGTGCCCATCTCTATGTTGCTTGGTGTTCCCAACTATGTGCCCTCATTTACTTCCTTGATACATGTATGTGTACGTATATATCTACATATACATATATGAACAGTAAATCCTCACTTTACCGATAGATTCTTGGAAACTGACTTTAAGTGAAAAAACATATAAACAAAACCTTTTTTTTCTCATCAACATTATAAAAATTACATTGAATGAAATGACATTATTGAAGGGCCTACTATACATTGTTTTGCTTAAAGCTCCAGTTTCCAAGAACCTATTAACAGCATTAAGTGAGGACTTACATAGACAAATTATTTTACCTTTTATTTTTTACAGAGAATAAATAGAAATCAAAGGCCATATTATCTTACCAAAGCTAAGGAAAAAGCAGCTTAAGAAGATGAGCTCCGTAGTAGAATAATTTATAATCCTTTGGGTATATACCCAGTAGTGGGATGGCTGGGTCATATGGTACATCTAGTTCTAGATCCTTGAGGAATTGCCATACTGTTTTCCATAATGGTTGAACTAGTTTACAATCCCACCAACAGTGTAAAAGTGTTCCTATTTCTCCACATCCTCTCCAACA